>NC_069375.1:0-600000 GCF_021730395.1 Mercenaria mercenaria | reverse complement strand
AGAAGAAGATTCTTTTAGAAATTGTTGACGGACGACGCACGACAGACGACGCACGACGGACATCAAGCGGTCACAATAGCTCACCTTGTCATTTCGTGACAGGTGAGCTAAAAAGCAAAACAAATCAAACCTTTGAATTCGATGGTATTAAAGAAAATTCAATTCCAGATACACCACCATGGACCCTTTATGCCCCTACAGTTCTTTTCGATTTGAAAACTGCCTTTAGAAAGTCTGAAACAAACCCTGAAATAATCAAGTCCATATATCATGAAATCAAGTCAACTTACAATGACTATTTTGCAATTTGCACAGACGGTTCAAAAGATGAATCAAAGGTCGGCCGTGCTGCTGACTCCTTCATCAGTCAAAATTACGTATGCCAAATAATGCATAAATATTTTCAGCCGAAGCTAAAGCTATTGATTAAGCACTAAATGTTATATAAAAAATATTTAAGAAAAATTTATTATCTTTTCCGACTCGCTTTCTGTTTTACAGTCAATTCATAACCGAAATATGGAAAATCTATTCATTCAAAATATTCTTCTCAGTGTTCATGAACTATCTTTAAAAAAGTCTATCATATTTTGTTTGATTCCCAGTCATGTTGGTATTCATGGTAACGAAGATGCTGATATTGCAGTAAAGAAATCCCTTTCATTATCACAATCTAATTTGAAATTACCACATACCGATTTTAGGTCTAATATAAACATTTCTTCTAAATGGCAATCGTCATGGAACAATGCTTCATTCAATAAACTTCATGATATCAAACCTACTCTAGGGGAATGGCACCAAGGGAACAGATCTGTTCGCAGGGAGGAAGTTGTTCTTTCTCGCTGTCGTATAGGTCATACCCGTTTGACTCATTCTTATCTTTTGAATAAATAAGATCAACCCAAACATGTACCATGTCAAACACCGCTAACTGTTAAACATATTTTAATCGACTGTGTGGACTTTGCTACACAACGCAGTACATATTATGACGTTCAATCTTTGAAAGGGTTATCTGAAAACGTTTCAGTCTGAAATGTTTTATCGTTTTTAAAGCAGATAGTAATATATCAAAAATCCAACATTTCATATTCTTATTTACATCTTTTGCAATATTATTATGTTTGCAGCTGATATTTTAGCAAATACGTATATACATTTTTACATAACTGATTTTAGATATGCTTTACATATTTACCTGGATGATTTTAGATATGTTTTACATTATGCAGTGTGCTTTACATTTTTACATGGATGTTTTAGATATGTTTTACATTTTTACATAAATGTTTATGCTTTACAGTTGGCGTTTGCAATGTGGCTTCTTGTCGCCCCGACTTCATCTCAGTGTTGTTATATTTTCTGGTCCTTCGGGATCATTGATTTCAACTCAATTAGATTTGAAGAATGAATACTGCTTAAGCCGGTGCTAGGGGGCGTGGGCAGTGTTGCATTTTCCATTACTGCTCATGAACAGACTCAATCAAACCGAGTCTGCAATTTTCACTGTTTGCCTTGTTTTCGGTGCTTCCGAGGGATCTACTTTCCAGATTTTATTTCTTCTCGGAGATATATGACCATTTTGTGTCCATTTGCCGTAAAACCCAACTCACTCACTCACTCACACCATTTTTATATAGCAGTCTTTTCATTTAAAATACGTTCAAAAGTGCTTTGTATAAAGACATTATATAATATTTAATATAAGTAGTTATTGAACTGTTATAGAAAGAATTTAAAATTACCTTACGGTAATAAGATACATAGCATTTTAAATTAAAGGTAAGCAGATTAAAACATGAAACAAAATATAATATCGTTAAACCCATTAAAACATGTATAATTTTAACAGTCCCAGAAATCGTTTAAGCATTGTAAAACTTTCAGGATCAATATCAGTATCATTCTTCGGCCTATAGACACAGTCTAGGATTAATTTTATTCTTCAGTAATTGTAGCATTCTACATTCTTTAACATTCAGTATAGTTTATGCAGGAATGACCATACAGACCTTGGATCAAAAGTATGTATTTTACACTTGAATAATTTCCAAACTGCTTCTTCAAATGCGAAGTCGAATTTTGATCTGAAAGATACAAATTTTATTTCATTATTAAAGGTATAGGGCTAGTTTGGTTAAATTTGAATATACACGATAACTTTACAAAAATCCAGTTTATCAAAATGTACCTTAAAAATTGGTCCATAAAGGGCCATAACGGTTCGATGTCGGTTGTTTTATCAGAGAAAAATAGACAGCTCTTGTATAACGTGAACTGTAATGTAGAAGCTGCAACCTACAAACTTACAAAGGCTTACAGCACACATCATATTACTGCTTTAAAAACATTCAATGAAAGCCGGAAAAGAGCATTAGGGCATATTCCTGTTTGTCACACTTCTTTATATCTGTACAAAATATATGTTTTTCTATGTACAGTATCATTGAAAAAAGCTTGCATGAAGCTTTCGGGCAATTTCATCTAGTAGCAAATTGATGCGTGCATACAATTGATTAGGTAATTGCCGACATAGTATATAATAAATGGCTAAAGTATGTGTCGATTTATTACAAATATCGGTCTAAATCATCATTACGGTAAAGGATATAACCTTTTTGCTCAGTGTCACAAAAAGAATTCATATTGAGAAAAAACCGGTCAAATTCAGTTTATTAAAAATTAAAACATATTAAATCAAATATGTACTTACCCGTGACTTCCTTTCCCTCTGAAATATGCAATATACAGATTATTGCGTGCGGTCACATAAGCCAGATGTTATCGCCTCGGGATACATGAACGTGCGAAGCGTGTTTCCCACTGATTGGACGGAAGAAATCGTATCTAATATCTATGCATTAAAGATCCCACTTAATTTGCGCTAATTTATTTAACTGGCATTCATCCAGTTTCTGATATTGTTTATATGCAGGTAGAAAAATGTTAGAAAATGGTCAGACTGGATTACCATGCTTAGGGTACATGGGCTATGTCTATCTATTTATATATCTTAAATTTAGTTAATATGCATACATTATTATTATCAACTAATGTTGCAGTAAAACTGTTCCGCAGAAATTATATGTACAGTATATTTTCGTGGAGATGGGAAATCAGTGTAAATGCTTATATCATTTGATTTAATGAAAGGCACTCATTAATCTTTGCCAATATTTTTCGAGCGTTTTCGTTAATTTACGCAATATTTGTATTTTATACAGTTACTTAGTGTCACGGTCATCATTTCTTTAAAGTAAAGTAATGTAATATTATCGCTACCTGTTTTATCTTTATGAATTTTAATTATTTTCTCTTAAAGTATTTATTTCCTAGTACGCTTGTGACAGGTAATGTGTCTTTTTGTCTAGAATATTTTTAATAGTCGACTTTCTTTACAACGGGTGAATATGATAACTTTTAATAAATATACCATAAATATCACGGTGCGTTTGACAAATAAGTGGTAAGTTTGCAAATAAAATTTAGGGGAAAAGGTATGGCCAAAATCTCGAACCCACTACCTTGATATTGGCAGCTAAACGCTTTGCCGCTCAGCTACCTGCACACGTGACAGTATAATATCAACTAAGAATTTATAAGTAATACTTGTATCGCTATCTGTGTTTGGACATTGAAAATGAATTTACGGAAATATACGAAATATTCATATGTGCTAGGTCAGTACTAAAGGACACTACATCCACGAGAAATAAAAGTGTCTTTGAACAGTGTATACTACGGTGGAATAGAGGGGACATAGGAAACATTTTATTTATCACCTGCGCACGTGTTAGCACCACATTCGCACATGTTAGCTACCACGTGCGAATGTGTTGATTAACACGTGCGCACGTGATAACTATCTTAGCTAACACGTTCGCATGTGATAGCTATCACGTTCGCAGTTGTTAGCTGACACGTGCGAACGTGAAAAATTACCAACAAAACTAATCGAGATATCAGCCTTTTTTCAAAAACAAGACACACTTACTTCGTAAATTACAGCTAACTACTAAATAACACTTCCTTATGAAAGACATCCATTTAGAAAAAATGCAGATCTTTCACGCTTCTTCATTGATTAGCTAACACGTGCGCACGTGTTAGTTATCACATGCGCACATGGTAGTATAACGTGCGAACGTGATAGCTGTCACTTGCGCACGTGATAGTTATCACCCGCGCACGTGTGAATTACCACATACGCACGTGGTAGCTAACACCTGCGCACAGAAAAAAATATTTCCTATGTCCTCGCTATGCCACCGTACTATACATAGAACATCTGCGGAATTACTTCGAAACAAAAATCAACGGATATGAAAATATATTTCACTAAAGAATTTATAATTAAGTAACAGCTGAAAGTGAACATTGAACAAAAAATATAAAATACATTTTTATAGCTCTTTGAATTATATTAAACTGAATGACTACGGTTAATTATGTGCTTTCTTTATCACCAAAATGCTATGTTATCTACATGTTGGTTTAAAGGTCCGACCTACCCGGAGTGGGTCTCCATGGCCGAGTGGTTTAGATCGATGACTTCAAACCAATTGCCCATCACCGATGTGGGTTCAAGCCTCACTCAGTGTTGAATTCTCCATGTGAGGAAAACATTAAGTAGGTGCTCGCTCGTGATGAAATAATGCACGTTAGGGCACCTGGGGTATTCCTCCACCAACAAAACTGGAAAGTCGTGTGTCAGTGCAACGTTAATCCCAACAAAAACACAAAAACGACCTACTCGGTCGGTAGCAGACGATACTGTATTGAATCGATGGAAGGGCTTTTGTTCGAATCTTTCGACGCAGACACGTAATATCGATTATTTTGCGTCTGTAAAAATATTAGAATTGATTTCATAAGTAAAGTATCAATACATGTCTTATATACTTTTTTCAGTACAAAACAGAAATGGATTAGTTCATCTTTTTTTCTATAAATATTTGCATTGTATGCGCAAGCGTTGGAAATGTGCAGAAAAAAGAGTTAATTTATGCTTACATTTGATTTTTACAATGGCGATAATCCACGGATGTATTTATCATTACAAATAAATAGGGATGAATTGATTAATCTTTTTTTCTCAATCGGATATTTAGATTAAATGTTAAAATAAATCGGAAACGAGCATGATGAAATGATGGATTCATTCATGTTGGATTTTATACCTGTTTTGGTCCGTGAATGCTTTTCTTCACTTCATGTCATATTAGTATTAAACATTTCTTTCTTTCAGTACTGGCATTCATTCTACATACACGTACAAGTTCGAAAACATGCAAACATGTTTGACCTTTGAAATGGCCGGAGAATATATTTTTCACTACATATATTGATTGCATCCCGTATTTTTGAAATATATAAATTATTTAAATCCCGTATTTCCGGCATATACGGGAAATACACGGAGTTGTATACAAAGAATATACGGGAAATATAAGTCCCGTATTTTCAAAATATACAAATTATTTAAATCCCGTATTTCTGGCATATACGGGAATAATACGGAGTTGTATACCAAGCATATACGGGACATATACGTCCCGTATTTTCGAAATAATGGCCGGAGAATATATTTTTCACTACATATATTGACTGCACACCGTATTTTTGAAATATACAAATTATTTAAATCCCGTATTTTAGGCATATACGGGAAATATACGGAGTTGTATACGAAGAATATACGGGAAATTTAATCCCTGTACTTACGAAATATACAAACTATACATATCCCGTAATTCCAGAGTATACGGAAAATATACGGGGTTGTATATGAAACATATACGGGAAATATACATCCCGTATTTTCGTAATATACGGATTAATGTATTCCCGTACACCAGACATATACGGGAATATACAGTGTTGTATACGATCAGAATAACCCTTTTTAGAACTTCCCGTATTTCAATAATATACGGGGTATCGTATACTAAGAATTCCGTATTTCATAGTATACGGAAATCCGTATTTTATTAATATACGGACTTTTAAATATACAAGCCCCGTACACGCCCGTATTTTAGTTTTCCCGTATTTCTTCCCGTATAAGGGTAATATACGGGATCCCGTACACTTCCGTATATTTCCCGTATATGTTTCATATCATGCGTATACGGAAAAAATCCGAAGCCCGTATATTAGAAAATACAGGTCCGTATATGCCCAACACTGCGAAAAAAGGGTCAATATACGGGAGTATACGGTCCCTTATATTTCGAAAATACGGGAGTATACGGGATGTATATTACAAATATACGGACCTAATATACGATCCCGTATTCGGAACATCTAGTATACGGGAAGTCCGTATTTTTGTCATGCATATACGGGATCCCGTATACGCCGAATATACATAATGTATATTTCGCGTATATATTAAATATACGGATTTTAAAAAAAAAATCTACAGAAATGGTATTTATTCGTGTCCTGCTCTAATATCGGTTTTATTTTCATGTATTCGAAGGGTCTTGAGACTTTTTTCCCGCATACGTTCCGTATTTTAGAATATACGGAACACGTATACGAGCCTGTATATTCCGGATATACGTAGTATACGGATCCCGTATTTTTGTCATATACGGACTGTGATTGCATCTAATATACGGGGCATATACGGACCTGTATTTTCTAATATACGGGCTTCGGATTTTTTCTGTATACGCATGATATACTTAGTATACGGACCCCGTACTTTTCTCATGTACGGGGAATATACGAAACTGTATTTTTTGATATACGGGCTACGGACTAGTCCCGTATATGCATGTTATACGCAATATACGGATCAAATTAAATCAAATCTTTATTGTGATTTAGGCCTCCGGATCCCGTACTTGTGTCATATACGGAATGTAATTGCATCTAATATATCGGGATATACGGACCTGTAGTTTTTGATATACGGGCCAGGTTTTTTCCCGTTTATGCAAGATATACGTAGTATACAGATCCCATATTTGCGTCACATTCAGACTGAATTTGTTTTTCGTATTCGGGGAATTCACGGACCAGTATTTCTAAAAAATACGTTTACCAGACTTTTCCCGTATATGCACTATGTGTAGTATACGAACCCCGTATTTTTCTTTTATGTGAACTGATTTCGTATATGGGCCCACACTGAAAGATGACATAAAATGAAGGTTAATCATACCTACAGCAGAATACGGTATGCTCGAAAAAAGCAAGACAAAGACAGGGTATGAGAAATAAATGTCATATTATTATTACTTTGAGACATGTCAGATTAAATTAACATTTTATTCAACTTAAATACTTTTTAAAACAGATTTTCATACGATTATGAATTATTTTCATTTCTTGTCCAAATGAAATAAGCAGAAAATGTGAGTAATCAATAACATCAAGCATTTCTTATGTTCATTTCTAATTGAAAAACTAGCAATTCGCACATTTAATTCTGCGCCGTTGACTCAACAAATCAGTTGAGTATTACTTCTTTTATTACTGTTTGTACATGTTTTCGTTATTCCCATGAATGTTGATTACCGCTATAGGCTTTTCGATTTGTCGTCTGCTAAGAAGAGCAGTACACCCGTTCTAATATCCGAAGATGTATTCAAAATGAGCGCTTTGAAAAGACGCATGTTGCTTCTGTGCTGGAACTCGATATGTAAGCAGGTTACAAATGATGCATCCCAAGGAAATATTCAGTTTCCTGAAAGTATAAGCTTTTATCTGTTGTTACGAATGTCGCTGGGAACGAATGGCTCATCCGGGCTGTCTGTCTGCATCTGTTGATCAAACTAGTAGAAACTTCTCACATAAGCATATTCTCTATCGTGAAAATAAATCGTCGTCCCGTTTTGTGAATCCAGTTGGAGTTAACTAAAAACAACTCTTGTGTCAACCTGGAATAAAAAATGCACGCATTAAAAGTTATAAAAATGGACTCTTGCAATACATAGATACTGATAATTATATCTATTAAATGATGTGAAAATTATCACTTCGTCGAGAAAACAAATTAGATATCATTTAAATTGTCTTTTGGTATTTAATGCGAGTTATCTACAGTGTTTCATTTGCATTTTATGGTTATATTACGTTAAAACCTACCTCCTAAATTATATTAAATATAAAATGCACGGTGTTCATAGTGCCGTCACACGTTGTCAGGCCAATCCTCGCCTCATTTTGAAAGATTGTCTTCAAACTGACATACAGTAATGACATAAGTACGGGAGATATCTTTTTTAAAGAGAGATTTTACCTATCAAAAAACTTCAAAAACAAATAAAGTGCAGTAATGGGATCTAAATAACACTTCCCCATTCTATTTCTACCAAAATGTCAAAACTACATCCACAGTACTACAAGTGATAGGTACTTACTACAAGCGATAGGTACTTTTATGGTTTTATGGTTTTTGCGTTGTAATATATATATATCACTTTCCTTCTTCAATCTTTATATCGTCATTTTTCTTTCTCTCGGGGATTTAGTTTTTATTATTTTTACACTTATGTCATAAATCTTATCACAGACGGAGGAATCAGTACAAACTATGACCCAGCCTTAGAATTAACAGTAATAAGTTATCGTAATGGACTTGTTAATAGAGTTGCATTTACTGAGTGAATAGCGAACAGTAAAAATTCTGGCCAAAATTTCACGAAAAACTTTACGGTATCATTATTTTTACTGGGGTAGGGAAAGCGCATTTGTAAATAGAGCGAAATCTAAAACGGTGAACCCCCCATTTTTCTTCCTTTTTTATTTTCGGATTTGATAGCACGTTTTTTCAAAATTTAATCTACGTGTTGGTTTAAAGGTCCGACCTACCCGGATGGGGTCTCCGTGGCCGAGTGGTTTAGATCGATGACTTCAAACCAATTGCCCATCACCGATGTGGGTTCGAGCCTCACTCAGGTGTTGAATACCTCATGTGAGGAAGACATTAAGCTCGGAAAGTTCTACCCAGCTGCTCGCTCGTGATGAAATAATGCACGTAGGGGCACCTGGGTTATTCCTCCACCAACAAAACTGTAAAGTCGCTAAAGGACCTATAAGTGTGTCAGCGCAACGTTACAAAAACACAAAAAACGACCTACTCGGACTGTATTAAATACTGTATTAATTCAACGAAGGGCTTTTGTTCGAATCTTTGGACGCAGACACATCATACCGATTATTTTGCGTCTGTAAAAATATTAGAATCGATTTCATAATAAAGTATCAATACATGTCTTATATACTTTTTTCAAAATGTGCTGAAAAAAGAGTTACTTTATGCTTGCATTTGATTTTTACAATGGCGATAATCCGCGGATGTATTTATCACTACAAATAAATAGGGATGAATTGATTAATCTTTTTCTCAATCGGCTATTTAGATTAAATGTTAAAATAAATCGGAAACGCGCATGATGAAATGATGGATTCATTCATGTTTGATTTTATAGCTGTTTTGGCCCGTGAATGCCTTTTTTTTTAGTTCATGTCATATTAATATTAAACATTTCTTTCTTTCAATATTGGCATTCATTCTACATACATGTACAAGTTCGAAAACATGCAAAACGTTTGACCTTTGAAATGGCCGGAGAATATAATTTTCACTACATATATTGATAGCATCGCGTATTTTCAAAATATACAAATTATTTAAATCCCGTATTTCGGGTATACACGGGAATAATACGGAATTGTATACCAAGCATATACGGGACATATACGTCCCGTATTTTCGAAATATACAAATCATTTAAATCCCGTATTTCCGACATATACGGGAAATATACGAAGAATATACGGGAAATTTAAGCCCTGTATTTTCGAAATATACAAACTATTCATATCCCGTATTTCCAGAATATTCGGGGTTGTATATAATACATATACGGGAAATATCGTAATATACGGATTTATGTATTCCCGTACACCAGACATATACGGGAAATATACGGTGTTGTATACGATCAGAATAACCGTTTCTAGAAATACCCGTATTTAAAGAATATACGGGGTATGGAATACTAAGAATTCCGTATTTTATAGTATACGGAAATCCGTATTTTATTAGTATACGGACTTCTAAATATACAAGCCCCGTACACGCCCGTATTTTAGTTTTCCCGTATTTCTTCCCGTATATGGGTAATATACGGAATCCCGTACACTCCCGTATATTAACACTTTTTTCGCAGTGCAACACACACATAATTAAAGTAAAACTTCTAGACAACAAGGACAAAACTAACAAGAAAGGGAAACAGTGGATAATCTTTTTGCAATCGTCAGTGCCAAAAAAGCCGTTGGGGAGTGGGCGGGTTAAATGAGTTTATGATAGGCACCATACCTTACTCATAACATCCACTAGGACAGTGTAATTTAGAGTTGTCAAATCAAGATCGATGACTTTCATTTTCAAAATAATTATTCTCTTGTTAGAAACCTACTAATACATATTGTTATATGTTTTATTAGGTAACTAAAATAATGCAATATTTAATTACTTTTTTATATGAAGAGTTTGTCAAGATCGAAACCCCAAATGAACCTAATATGAAAGAGCACTTATATTTATTAGAAAACAATGTTCTGCCATACAATATACATGTATATATATATGGGAAAGTCAACTGTTCTGAATATAGTTATATCCCTTAATGCAAATTATCTATATATATATTCAACGTATCCTCGAGATCCAGTTAACTTTCAGAGAGAGAAAATATAGCTTCTCTGGTCAAAATCAGTTAAAAGGACTAAAATGTCACTACCGATTTGTGAGACATGTAAACAGATATTTGAGTATATATATGCAAATGTTGAACCAGTACGAATGTGTAGTACAATTCGGGCTCGTATATAAAGCAGCATCGAAACTAATCCTATTGTGTTAGTGGACTTGCTGTGGCATGTGCGTGTTCGTTTGTACTGCTAGACGCTTTGCCGTAATTGGTCTGGTATATTGTAGTGGTGATTTAGTTCGTATAAATTATCTCTACTATATAATAATTTATAATGCGAACTTGTATCCTAGCGGATCTCACGTATGGGAAAGTCAACTGTTCTGAATATAGTTATATCACTTAATGCAAATTATCTATATATATATTCAACGTATCCTCGAGATCCAGTTAACTTTCAGAGAGAGAAAATATAGCTTCTCTGGTCCCAATCAGTTAAAAAGACTAAAATGTCACTACTGATTTGTGAGACATGAAAACAGAGATTTGAGTATATATATGCAATTGTTGAACCAGTACGAATGTGTAGTACAATTCGGGCTCGTATATAAAGCAGCATCGAAACTAATCTTATTGGGTTAGTGGACTTGATGTGGCATGTGCGTGTTCGTTTGTACTGTTAGGCACTTTGCCGTAATTGGTCTGGTATATAGTGGTGGTGATTTAGTTCGTATAAATTCTCTCTACTATATAATAATTTATAATGCGAACTTGTATCCTAGCGGATCTCACGTATGGGAAAGTCAACTGTTCTGAATATAATTATATCACTTAATGCAAATTATCTATATATATATTCAACGTATCCTCGAGATCCAGTTAACTTTCAGAGAGAGAAAATATAGCTTCTCTGGTCCCAATCAGTTAAAAAGACTAAAATGTCACTACTGATTTGTGAGACATGAAAACAGAGATGCAAATGTTGAACCAGTACGAATGTGTAGTACAATTCGGGCTCGTATATAAAGCAGCATCGAAACTAATCTTATTGGGTTTGTGGACTTGCTGTGGCATATGCGTGTTCGTTTTACTGTTAGGCGCTTTGCCGTAATTGGTCTGGTATATTGTGGTGGTGATTTAGTTCGTATAGATTAGTAGAGAATTTATACGAATTAAATCACCACCACAATATACCAGACCAATTACGACAAAGCGCCTAGCAGTACAAACGAACACGCACATGCCACAGCAAGTCCACAAACCCAATAAGATTAGTTTCGATGCTGCTTTATATGAACCCGAATTGTGCTAAACATTCCTACTGGTTCAACATTTGCATATGTATACTCAAATCTCTGTTTTCATGTCTCACAAATCAGTAGTGACATTTTAGTCATTTTAACTGATTGGGACCAGAGAAGCTATATTTTCTCTCTCTGAAAGTTAACTGGATCTCGAGGATACATTGAATATATAGAAATAGTTTGCATTAAGGGATATAATTATGTTCAGAACAGTTGACTTTCCCATACGTGAGATCCGCTAAGATACAAGTTCGCATTATAAATTATTATATAGTAGAGAGAATTTATACGAACTAAATCACCACCACAATATACCAGACCAATTACGGCAAAGCGCCTAACAGTACAAAGGAACACGCACATGCCACAGCAAGTGCACTAACCCAATAAGATTAGTTTCGATGCTGCTTTATATACGAGCCCGAATTGTACTACACATTCGTACTGGTTCAACATTTGCATATATATACTCAAATCTCTGTTTTCATGTCTCACAAATCAGTAGTGACTTTTTAGTCATTTTATCTGATTGGGACCAGAGAAGCTATATTTTCTCTCTCTGAAAGTTAACTGGATCTCGAGGATACATTGAATATATAGAGATAGTTTGCATTAAGGGATATAATTATATTCAGAACAGTTGACTTTCCCATACGTGAGATCCGTTAGGATACAAGTTCGCATTATAAATTATTATATAGTAGAGAGAATGTATACGAACTAAATCACCACCACAATATACCAGACCAATTACGGCAAAGCGCCTAGCAGTACAAACGAACACGCACATGCCACAGCAAGTCCACTAACCCAATAAGATTAGTTTCAATGTATATATGGGGGCCTCCGTGGCCGAGTGGTTAAGGTCGCTGACTTGAAATCACTTGCCCCTCATCGATGTTGGTTCGAGCCTCACTCGGGGCGTTGAATTCTTCATGTGAGGAAGCCATCCAGCTGGCTTACGGAAGGTCGGTGGTTCTACCTAGGGGCCAGCTCGTGATGAAATAAGGCACGAAGGAGCACCTGGGGTCTTCCTCCACCATTAAAGCTGGAAAGTCGCCATATGACCTATCATGTGTCGGTGCGACGTTAAATCCAACAAAAAAAAAAAGATATATATATATATATAGGATATGCGTTTCTGTTTATTGACAATTATATCTTCTTTTCTTTATCGAACTTTAGCTTGTGTACCTTTGGACGAATCACTTATTTTGCGGCTCTAACCCACACTCGGTGACATTTACTATCTGGCCGAGGAGGCCCCGCCTAACACATCTGTAATAATATTAATTACACAACTCTTTATTATTGAAATAAATATACTTATTCTTTGTATTGAGCATTTAACCTGAATAAGACTAACTAAGAGAAGATTTATCTATTTGTTGTTTTTTTTTTTTTTTTTTTTTTCGTTTTTTTTTTGTATTTAAAAACGATAAACAATATTTTTGTCAGATCTTTTTTTTTTTGGAAATAGACTTAAACTAACGCGACACATCTAACCTTAACTCTTATTAGGGTTAGGACTTAGGTTTTGGGTCATGCATTCTGGGAATGGTTAGCATTATACTTGTATATATTATAGCTGCAGATTTTGTTTAACAATTCTATTGAGAGATAAATGACAACGATTCTTCCGATATCTGATGAAAAACTAGATTTGACTTTTTTTATTTACTTTTTAAACCAAGATAGATATGAAATAGGAAAAGTAACTTTCCACGAGCTCATCCTCCTAAACAGCAATGCAAACCGATGCAAACATGCATGTACACATGACCAAAATACATATAAATTAGTTAATTGGAGAGGACAATTCTAACAAAAAGGGAACACGATAGACCATCACCTTGGAAAGGTCAGTGCTAAAAATTCCTATTGTGTGTTTACAGCTGTTTTTATTGCGCAACATATTACAATCATGACAAGAACCCGGACAGCGTAAGTAGGAGTTGTCCCAGTGAGATGAATGATTATCACGTTCAAAATATCTTATTGCTTATTTATACATAAGGATAGCAAAAACAACTATAAAGGAATTAACTCAATGTCTTTGCAAAAGAAAGAAACCTAGAAAAAAAGCAACACTATAAAGTGTTTGGCAAAACAGACGAAAGAGTGATTTCAAAATAGAGTTCTGATTGTTTTACGAAACAATTTGTTTGGTTTAGAGAGGATTCTGGATTAGCGGGATTCGGATTAAGGAGGTTCCACTGTACCCCAACAACAGACCCTTAAAACAAATGTCATTATTGCATGAATGTGTGAGTATGAAAAGGATTCTAGCACAAAGATGCATAAAGTAGACTGAATAGACAACAAAGACAAAGTATATCAGGCATCGAGTTTTCACAAACACTACTAGACTGGTCAAATTTTATACTGATGTACTAAACATTTCCCTCAAAGCTAATAATATTCAAATATTGCATCATACATTATAATAAATCATTTCGCGCTTAGTGATTGTAGATCCATCAAAAATAGTTACGTTATATATGTGATTTACTTGATAGAGCCTTGAACTTGCAGTTTGGGTCAAATGATCTGCTAGTTCTTGCTCGGGAAGTCTACAATGGCATCGAAAGCTACTAGCTTAAAAAGTTAACTATGTTTAAAGGCCAATCTAATATGCAAGAAAAGAACTATTCTTATTTTGTGAACAAAAAAAGATTAACCTAAACGTGCACTATGTCAAACACCGCTTTCTATTAAACATGATTTAATCGACTTTCTGGATTTAGCTTCACAGCGCAGTACATACTATGACGTTCAGTCTATAAAAGTGGTGTTTGAAAATAATTTCAATCGGCAATATTTTATCCTGTTTAAAACAAATAGGCATTTACCACAAAATCTGAACATTAGATATTTGAGTCACATACTTTGCAATATTATCTTTTATCACTAATTCTAACCTTTATATGTATATGCGTTTATATATATTATTTCGGAGTCGTTTCTGTGTTCGCACTTGTTTATAACTATAATTTGCAACAGGAAAATATGTTTAAAAATTAGAAGAATGTAGGAGGTTTCTAAATGCTGTCCTAATACCTGGTATTTTACTAAATGTAACACAAGTTTCTGTCAAACCTAACAATCCCTGAATCGATGCATTTCTATGTCAGCAAATTAAAGCAAACAATACAGTTTTAAAAAGTACCTGATAATAGTATCGATTAATTATCCAATACAGTTTAAATCCTTCTAATAAGGTATGAAGATGCAATACTAACTGAAACAATTTTGAAATGCCAATAGAATATCATAATGTGTAAACTGTTATATAGGATAGACTTGATATCAAATTTATCTATAAAACGTTTAAGTAGAAGTACACTGTTAAACTTGAAAAGGACCCGTACCGTCTTAATATTTTTCATATGTTTTTGTGTTATTGTGATTATAACACATGTAAAGAAATTTGAAAAAAATCAGCAGTTGTCAAGTATCTGCATTTCTGTGCTAGAATTTGTACATATAACAAATACAGGCGGTACTTTTATTGAACAAATAGCTGTTAATGCGGGTGTGAGTTGGAGTATGTATCACTTTTTAAACAAGGAATATCTAAAATGTCATCCAACCGACTGGGAGCACGTTACAATCGTACCATGGGAAAAGTGTAGACCATTTTATAATGAATCTGTAACAAAGTGGCATGTCCCTGGGAGATATTTGAACCCCAACCCTTATAAAGGCCACAAAACTTTTACCGTGGTACGTAATCCTTATACACGCATGATATCGGAATATTATAGTAAATGGTCAGGTTACGAAGGTAAATACATAAACAATGTGACCAATTTGAACACTTGGATTCAAAATAAAATATCGACGCGTTCTTGTGGAGATGTTTATGGCTTTCTACAACATTTTTATGTTTATGATGGTGGAATTAAAGTCGTTGATCACGTGCTTCGATTTGAAAGGTTAGTGTTAGAATTCAATGATCTGATGGATGAATACAATATGCCTATTCGGCTACCCCTGCCTATAAATGAGGGTAATAGTAAGAGACTCGCTTATCAAGACTTGACTCCTAAAACAAAGAACATGATTGCAAAATATGCAAAAAAGGATTTTGAAATATTTCAATACACATATGATGTTTGCGGTAATCTTAACTTGACAAGAGCTATATCACATGCATTATTTCCAGAACGTATTGAGTCGGTGAATTCAAACATAATGATTGTGAGTGGAATATGTAATAAGCCATTAAATGGAGTTGTTTTATATATTGACGGCGAAAATGGTAATTTGCAAATTCCAGAAATACAGAATATGTTTTACATGGGACCTTTGCATTTTAAGAATTCTATTCTGAAACAGACGTTACCATATATACACGTTGTAGGTACCACGTTGATGAATTCTTTGTATACAGCGAATGATTTTCTACATCGTCGATTTCAATCATCGGACCAGAGGCGGTTTATGGTCTATATCGATTCTCACTGTGTAAATTTTTGCGAGAAAGCTTTCGATGACATAGTTCACACGGCACAAAATCGAAAATTGTCTCTACCTGTTGCCGCTGGAAAATGCCACGGATCCTATCCTAGCTTATCAGAATATGAAAATGACTGGAGTTTGCAAACCAATACTATAATTCAACTAATGTCAGGTTTTCGTTTCGTACTGGTCATGGAAAAAACAAATGAAAAGGGTTATATCACTGAACGGATCGCAGATGCTTTTATTGCTAATACTATTCCAATTTATTATGGTACAACCGATGTATTTAAACTTTTCAACAAGGATGCTTTTATTTATTATGATATTATGAACCCGGTAACTGCGCTAGGACGCATTGCACATCTCGAATCTAACCATACAGCATATGGACATGTATTGTCGCAGCCTATACTTGCAAACGGACACGCTACATTAGCAGACTATTTTTCAATCAGTGACGATGTTGGCGGAGGAAAGTTAAAACAGCATATTAGAAGAGCACTGATTGGTCAAACAGAGAGACTAGCTCTTCAATTAAATAACAAAGACAGTTCTATACCGCGTGAAATATATATGTTATGGGACAGTGGATGGGAACGAGCGCCGATTTGGCAACAGACATGTTTACGATCTTGGCAACATTTCAATCCTACACATATTGTTCATGCATTGGACTTAATGTCTGCAGAGAAAATGATTGACCGAGAGTTTATGGTAAGTAACTCGACATGGAGTCAAATTAAAATACAAGCAAAGTCTGATATTATAAGGATACTTATTCTTTCAGCGCGTGGTGGTTTTTGGGCAGACGCTTCAGTTGCCTGCAATAAGCCTTTAGATGAATGGGTAGATTATAGGAGCAACTTTATAACGTTTCGGAGAGATGACAAGGGTTCCAAAAAAGGAGCTGGTCCTAAACATGAACTTATTTCACCGTGGATAACTAGCTGGTTTATTGGTGGTCCAAAGACCTCATATGTTCTTCAACGAATGCGGGATTCTGTTTTGACATTTTGGTTAAATCCAACATTTCCCTATGAATATTTTTGGTTGCACAGATTGTTTGCAAATTTGGTAGCAAATGACAAAGTATTTGCAAGTGCTGTGAACGTTTCAAATCTTCCAAGTGGCGATGGACCCCACTGTCTTTTAGGTGCTCTGGAACAACAAACAATGTTCAAACGTTGCAATCAATTATACGTCTATAGAAAAGAGGAAACATATCTTACGAGAAACATAATGTATGTAGGTTACAAATAGATCCGTTTTGAAATTTGTATTGTTTAATTGTACGCTTGACAATTTTTCTAACGCAGAATTGTTCTCGTGCAAGTATCTTTCAGAATACTTTTTAGACAGGTTTTAAACGTTAAAATACACAAACATTTGTTTATCAACTTATACCAAATTTTAAAATAGAATTAAGTTATAACGTGATATTTTTCTCGCATACCCAATGATGAAAGTGTTTGACTATCCGATCACGTGCAATGGAAATATGACCTAGCTTTTCCCTGGGAAAAGGGAAAAGCCTTGTCTAAAATAGGAAATACTTCAATGACGGACATTTTAAGCATCTCTGTTTTGATTTTACATCTAGAAATGGATTCCGTTAGACGTTAGAAAGCACGATTTCATATCTGCACACCTATGCCATTCAAAGCATATCATGAGTATCCATCTGTTCGTACACACCAAAAGACCGGCAGCCATTGACAGCATAAGTCCCTAAAACAACAGGAATCCTAAAATTACCAATCTCTGTCAATATAGGCGTCCATACTTGCGTCGAACAGGTAAATATGAGTATAAATGTGGAAACATTCTATATAACTTAGATATAACTACACATCCGTATCATTTTAAACATACCTGAACTGTCCTTATGTGCGTATGTACTTTAAACAGGTATCAGATGACTAAGAGAGCAGCAGAAACATATTATCTTGTCATTGTAAGTATCTCTACTTTCATTTAATGTCTAGATATAAACAGAAATGAAACCCATTGAAAAAAAAAAGATATCAATACCATGAAAAGCATATCTTGATTATCCAGCTGTCCGTACGTACCAAAAATACTTGTCGCCATTGACAACAAATGTCCCCAAAACACCTACTTATGACATTTAAAACGTCCCCTCTTACGTAATTCATCAAGATATAAACATAAATTTTATATTTTTCGAAAAGGAAGGAAATAACTACATATCAGTAACATTTAAATCATCTCTTGACTGTCCAGCGATCCATACAGCAAAAACCGTGTCGCAGACGACTAAAACAGCAGTAGAAACATAATATATTTTGTCATTTTTAGAATACCTCCTTTTGTAATTCCTCTAGAACATTAAACTGTCCTTTCTTGCGTTGTAATGTTTTTGTGTGTATGGAAAGACGGACAGTCTAAATACGAGATATGAGATATGATACGGATGTGTCCTTATCTGGTCGAAAAGTAAGAAGGGCGTTTTAAATATCAGATGTAGAGGATTTTACTTTTATTGTTAATGACTACTGTTGTTCTTGTTTTTGTAGGCTGCTTACAGACAGACGGACAGGGTATGCATTTAATGGTAAAGATGTGTAGGTATTTAATATAGACGTTAAACGAAAGTAGAGATGCTTAAAATGACAACAATATATGTTTCTGGTGCTCTTTAGTCATCTGCGACCTGATTATTTTGGTAAGTGCGCATAGACGGACAGTTGTGGTATGTTTAAAATGATACGAATGTGTAGTTATGTCCTAGTCTAAAGGCTTAGGCGTATCTATACTCATTTCTAGATATTCGACGCAAGTAGGGACTCCTTAACCATCAGAATAATTGTTGTCATCAGCAACCAGTAATTTGTTCCATACGGGCAGACGATCACTCTTCTGGGATAGCTATTCCATTAAGGCATTTCTTGTGTTTCTATTTTTCGTAGGAAAAACACAAATCGGTCGCCATTGACAACAAAAGGCCCCGAAACACATACCTCTGACATTTAAATCGTAACTCCTTACGTCTTTCATCAAGATATAAATATAAATAAATTTGGAACTATTCGATACGATAAGGAAATAACAACACATCCATAACACCTCGACCATATCATTAATACCACTAACGTGTGTGATATTAGACCCCTTTACTTGCATCAAACGTCTAGATATAAATATAAAATTGATTACATCCTAAAGGTTTATGAAAGTGTACATATCCGAAACATGAATGCTATATGTGGACTGCCCGACTGTTCGAACGGACCAAATAACCCGTCTCCGATAACAAGAATATTCCTCAAAATACTTATCTTTGTCCTTCTAAGCGTTCATACGTAGGTCGCACATCCAGATATAAATATAACATTGGTAGTAGTCGATATGACAAGGACCTGACTACACATCCGTACCATTCAAATCATAACTGAACTGTCGGTCTGTCGTACGGACCAACAATAAGGTAGCGGATGAATAAAGTTGCACCAGAATCAATCTTTATGTCATTTAAAATATCTCTACTTTCGCCTAACGTCTATATATAAATATAAATTGAATCCGTTAGAAAGTAATATTAAATGCCTACATATCTTTGCCATTAAAGACACATCTTGAGTGTCCGTCTGTCTGTATGCACCAAAGAACTGGTCGCCTTATACAACAAATGTCACCAAAATACTTACTTCTGACCACTGACACATCCCTTCTTATTTAGAACATCGAGATATTTATAAATCATTGGTACTTTTCAATAAGATAAGGAAATAACTATACATCCACAACGCTTAAACAATATCAGGATTGTATGTCCGCCCGTACGGACCAATAACTAGGTCGCAGATGCCTAAAACAGCAGTAGAATCATGTTTTGTTGTCATTATTTTTAACATCTCCTTGTTTCAGTCCTCTAAATATGCATCAAACTGTTTGCATTCAATGGCACTATATATAAATTGTACCGATCTCTGTCAATTTAGGCGTCCCTGCTTGCATCGGAAATCTAGATATGAGTATGACATAACAACATACACGAATTATTTAAACATATCTGTCAATTTAAGCATCCCTATGATGAAATAATTAGCAGCTGCTTCTCAGATTAGATACAAATCATGCTACAGGGTAAAAAAAAATATCAAAACTTTTGTAATGATAAAACACCATTGTTTTTACTTTCTTACACAAAAAATGTATTAAAAGCTAACCTTTGGAGCTTTCATCCAGCTACTATGGACTTCATCAGCCAGCTGATCTTCTTTACATCGATTTTAGAGTAGGATTAACACGACCCGAGAGCATGAATGATGTTTGTCAAGATTACTTTCACCTCAGTGTTTTATTGTATTTTATTGTAATTTTGTTTTGGCAGCACGAACCAGATAAAACTATTTTTTTGTAAATTAATAGAAATTTGGCTCAGCTTTTATTTGCAGGTTATTTCATGTCGATATGATTTTCCAAACTCAAGTTATAAGTATTTTTGGGCGCTAAAAGAAGCACACTTTTGTTTTAATTTACTTTGACGTCGTTTGTATTGTGACGTAACGTCAATTGTTTTCTATCCGGTTCGTGCCGTTGCTATATATATTTTGAGAGAAATAAAGAAACCTGATGTTTGATGACAGAATATCGGGAAAACAAAACAAAGTTGTTCCCGAAAAAGATATCTCCTCAGTATTGTCAGAAGCTTTGCATTATTTGCAAAGTAAGTCTCCTAGCGTGGGGCAAGTCTTCACATCGAGTAGCAAGTCCAGGCAGTGCAACAAGTCCAGGGAGCATAACAAGTCCAGGGAGTGCAGCAAGTCTAGGAGTGCAGCAAGTCTAGGAAGCGTAGCAAGTCTAGGAAGCGTAGAAAGTTAAGGAAGCGCAGCAAGTCTAGGAAGAACAGCAAGTCTAGGAAGAGCAGCAAGTCCAAGAAGCGCAGCAAGTCTAGGAAGAGCAGCAAGTCCAGGAAGCGCAGCAAGTCCAGGAAGCGCAGCAAGTCCAAGAAGCGCAGCAAGTCCAGGAAGCGCAGCAAATCCAAGAAGCGCAGCAAGTCGAGGAAGCGCAGCAAGTCTAGGAAGAGCAGCAAGTCCAGGAAGCGCAGCAAGTCCAGGAAGCGCAGCAAGTCCAAGAAGCGCAGCAAGTCCAGGAAGCGCAGCAAGTCCAAGAAGCGCAGCAAGTCGAGGAAGCGCAGCAAGTCCGAGAAACGTAGCAAGTCCACCGAATGTAGCAAGTCCCTTTCAAGTTATTAAGACATAGTCACCTTAAGTAGTGAACCCACACAGACAACGTCTGACAATGTTGATGCTGTATCCCATATGTGCGCAACTGGAACACAAACTTGAAGTTATAAGAACTTTACACCAAAGAGCAGAAGTGGTGACCTAAGGTCCTAGAGACCTAAAAGCCGAAATAAAACATGTGAATAAAGCCTTAAATGCGTGCAATTACCCGAGATGGACAATTAACAAAGTTAAGAAACATATGTTGAAGAAAGACCAACGTAGAAGGAGAACATCGGATAAAAAAGTCTCAAAGGGAAGTTTTATCCTCCCATACATGAAAGGAGAGTGAACATCTGAAGAGAATTTTCAAGAAATCCAAGATAATTTTTTTGTGTTAAATCACAGCGCACTCCTACACAAATTCTTTAAAACCAATAGATAAAACAAGAAGTTAACAAGAAGTCAACGGCCTAATTTATCATATAAAACGTGAAGGACATGAAAAGCTTCAATGTAACAAGGGCTAAATAGGTTAAACGGAACGAACACTGAAAGCAAGATTCTTGGAACATAGACGACCTAGATTTAGTAATAGCGAGGTATCACGCAACATAAAACCAGGACATCCCAGGTAACGCTGTCTCATTGGAATCCGTGCGTATTCTTGACTGGGCACCCTCTTAGTTTGCAAAGTTGGTCAAGGAGGCGAGGCGGTGTACATCAGAACATACAAGCCGGCGCTAACAGGGACGGGGCCGTTTCCAGTAACCGCACATATAGAACCCAACAATAACATCAGTCACGTCCTCGGCGAGGGGGGTTAGGTTACCCCTAATCACCAGTCAATGTAAATAAGATCAGTTGGCTGATGAAGTCCATAGTAGATGGATGAAAGCTCCCAGGGTTAGCTTTCAATACATTTTTGTGTGAGAAAGTAAAAAGGTATAAACATTTTAATAATAATACCTCAAAGTTTTGAAGCAGTTGTGTCGGATTATAGGTACAAGATTATTGACGCTGAAGTGGTCAAACTTGATATTAGTCTTTTTTGAATTTCAAATACCGTCACTATTAGATTAATTTTTATCCTCTCCTCTAGAACAATTTAGTTTTGAAATACAGGCATCTGCGTTGTGGCCATTTAAAACAAAATAGGAATTTGAACTGTAACGCCTGTTTTACTTGCATCCTTATTTTAAACTATGTCATTTATCATTCGAAGACAAATCCTAATTCCTTTCTTAAATCGACCCGATGACATTAGTGTCACTTATCCATTGTTGTACGTTTAGATAACTAGGTTATGATCGTCCAAAAAAAATTGAAAGGAAAATCTTCGTCTTGTTTTCAAAGATATCTTGCTGGCAACGAACAGGATCGTGAAAGTAGGTCAAATCTTTTGGAGGATATTAAATCATTTTACGCTTGGCCTCTGAAATAACTTGACATTGAAATTCTACCTGGAAAACGCCTTCAACAGTGTTGTGAACGCTAACAAAGTCTCAAGGGCTGATTATGGGCCGATGTTGTTGACTACGTTGAGTGCCAAAGGCCGATTTGGGCTGATCTGAATTGAACATTTACGCCGTTTATTTGATGTAGGTGTAATTATATTTCAAGCAGTAACACATACTATCGTTTCTATGGAAATGAAAACATAACTATCTTACTCGCACATTATGACGTAATTTTCGAGTTGACGACACTTTAAAGACGTGAACGTAACAAAAGTTTCCTCTGAAATAATATATAAATATCGTTGGTATACATGTTATACGACTGGCCTAAGAAACGTGATAAAACTACTACAACGCACGTTTAACGACTATCACACTTTAGAAGAAACATTTAATTAAACTGTTCTTTACTTTAGCAAATCGAAATACGTCGAGCAAATTACAAAATATTATGTTGACAAATACTTATCGAGTCTAGTATACCATTTAAAAACTAAAATATTGCCAAATTAAATGTCGAACAAAGTGCTTTTAAATCAAACTGGAAACATTAACATTTTACTGAAAATGCCATTTTCACGCTCTTTGTGAGGAAATTCCTAAGCCTTTAAATGGCTCAACATTTTTTAACAAACTTGAAATCGATATCTTTCAGAAAGTCTTGAAGAATCTTTTACAGGTATAAATATAAATGTGATCCTGAAATAAAGTAATACTTCGCAAGATTTCTCTGATCTGGTTACAAGTGTCTTCAGCTTGAGTAATGTTTACATTAACCGGAAATTCGAATACTTTACAAGTAGACACTATTATACTACGATTAGGGCCTCATCGGCCGAGTTGTTAAGGTCGCTGGCTTTTAATTACTTGACTTTCACCGTTGCGGTTTCGATATCTCATTTAAGGTGTTGAATTATTTTATGTGAGGAAGCCATCTGACTGGCTTTTGTAGGGTCGACAGTTCTACCAATGTGCCAACCCAAGCCTGAAATAATGCCTCAAGGGGCACTTTTTCTTTTCTCAGCCTTAAAAAATCATTAGAGTCGCCAAATGTCATTCAATTGTATCGATCTGACGTTAAAACCAAACAACAATTTAATGTAATATTATGATATTTTACATCTCAGAGAAGACAAATACAATTTTCAAATAATCAAATTTCAAACTGTATAAATAAGTGTACGATACCGATATGAAAAAATACACTAAATAATCTAATATGACTTCCAATGTGAAGTACGCAAATGTATATAAATTTTTGTTTTACAATAAGTAAATTAAGATAATATTATCATTGCCAGTGTTGAAAAATATTGAAAATCAAATTTTATTTCAAATGTCGAAATGATAAAAAAAAAACTTTAAAACTATAATTTGCTTAGGTAACCGTCATATTGAATACTATTAGGATAACTGAAAGATATTTGCAAACTTATTTTATTTGAAGGTGAAATATACATCATAACGGAACACAATTGCTGCATTCATCTTTATCATATTAATTTTTGATTCACTTCCCTTTAATGGCTCTTTTTTTTGAAATACAAACAAGTAACTTGCGCATATTCAGAAAATGATTATTCACATTTGCACAAGTATTCCTTAGTAGAAGAAAACATGTAGTAACTTTAATTTGTTGAGTTAATAGTAAAAAGTACTTCTTTAAGCTCACATTATGGTGACAATGTAACAGCACAGTGCGCGAACTTTTATTTCTAAAAGTAGAGGTCACACATGCTGTATGTAATGCCGTTTCTTGCATGCTGGACAAGATTTTTCCGTAGTTTTCTCAATCTTGGAAAAAAACCTTCTTGCGTACCAGACAGATTTCCCCGTGCTTTTTTTTCGGTGCTAGAAAAGCTTATCTTACACCTCGGAGCGTAAGATGACTCACGTGCTGCAATTTATGAAAGGATGTGTAAATTCACAAGCTACCATGATGAAATTGTGCTTAAAAGAAAAAAAACATTGGTTTTATTTAATTTCAGCTCATAATTGAAGAATACGGTTTGCAGGAAGAAGAGTATGTCACTAGTTGAATGTGTGGCGCTCTGGAAATTATTAAACGGTAACTCGATCCATCCGCAGGTTCAACCGGTCCTCGCACAATTTAACTAAGATATTTCACAAAAGGAAAAACCCGTTGTCCTTATCCCTGATTAAGTGTGATCGGAATGTGCATGTTGATGACCATAGTTAATTATATATGATTTACCCAAGAACGAACAAACGACCCAAGAAACAATTACAACGTATTGCCACTGTATTCATTTCCTCACAATTCAACTGCAAAACATATAGAATTAACAACTGTTTAAAATTGTTTTCTGTGATTTATTGAAATAGAGTGAAATATATCTGGTAGCCTAAAAGTAAAAAATATTAAATATATAACTATAAACTGGGAAAAGTTAGTCAAAACATGAAATAAAAAGAAAACTTGCATATCAAAATGTATTTCACTTATGAACACCATATCTTACATTTTCACTCGTGACTAAGCTACTCATGAATATATTGCGTTTGGTGTTCACACGTGAAAGATATAACTTTACACCAACAAGTATCCTCTATATGATTGGATTTATGAAAATTTCATTTACTGACAAAGAACCCACATGTAAAACAATTCAATTGAGACATCAATTAGCAAGAACGTAACCACTGACGTGAAGATTCTCTTATGGCTGTCGACGTTATCGATGTCACTTTGGCATCTTTAGAATGTTACTTTGACAGAAAGGGGATTAAGTATAATTTGCTAATTACACGATATGACATTGTCGGTTTAACTTAAGTCGTGAATTTGGGTATATAATACGAAACAAATGGAGTTCTCTTTTGACGATATATATATATTATACATATATATATAAATGTAATCCTCGCCAGGTGAAGCCATTATCTTTTGTATATAAAAACCAACTAAAAATTAATACTTTTTCCTAATGCTTCACTAAAACACGTTCTCTACCTACCTCTTTCTTCTTATTTGCTAAAATGCATTCTCTTACGCTAACAAGAATGAGCTTAAATATTTCTTTTTTATCTGTATTTGGTTGTTAAAAGCAGAAATATTGCCTGCGTAATAATGAAGCACCACGTTCTATTTTTTGAACAGAAAAAGACCACGTTCTAGTTTTTTAACATTAAGCTTCATCATTTATTGTTTGCACTGTTAGTTTATAATGATGCATTTTGTGTTTACATGCCAATAGATATATCCGTTCATTATTTCTGTAGCAATAAGCGATAGTATACATATGATATAATTAAAGTGATCATTTACATCTGACTTGGTTAGTACATTTTTTTTTTTTGCAGTGAGATTTTAAAGATTTTAAGTTACTTTTTTACAAAACATGCATAAGGTCAGTAATATGCATAAGATCAGTTATTCAAATCTTTGATTGTTAGAAAGCACTTGTATATTGTACTTAATAATAGTCAGCAAAAAATGAAGTGGATGTCTGGTGGGGAACATTAAGTAAAATATAGTACTATATCTGCACCTTTTATATAGTCGAACCTCACGATCAAGTCGCCTCGAAAAGTAGTACCTTTAGTTTTATAATATTTATGAAAAACGTACGTGAAAGTTAAATCTTTTAAACATAGTTATAGACGTAGAAAGAGTGAGTGAGCTACATATAATACGTAGTGGGAAATTTAACTGGTTTCATGTTTGTTTAAATTACTTACTTTGAAATATTAACATACATTATATACTTGCTGTATATTGATAATACTCCGAAGTGTTAAAAAAGAGGAGTTGGGATTATTTTTTAAATAGTTTCATACTAACATCAAGGAATCTTACTGAATTTCTTAAGGCTAGAACATTGTTTCCCGTAGGAAATGTTTCCAATGGAATAAAAAAGAGAAGAAATTATTTGTTAAATTGAGAAGATTAAACAAAATGAATATAAACACAAAGTAAGTAAAATGCGCGGTGTAGTACAAGAGAGGGACACCGGCATGTAACTTCAATTTGTTTAAACAATATTTTATTAATCATAATCCATTTACAACATGTACATATATCAAATATATTAAGCCGTGCTCACGAGTGATTTATTTAATTCACTGGACAATTTCCGACACACATCTACAATTTTGTCGGGATATATAGCACAGGAACACGTGCTGAAAACAAACGTTTAGTTAAAGTACTCTGTAGTATTCAAGTTTGACGTCGTTTTATAATCACTCTCTTCAAACAAATGATAACAGTTTATCAAGGTTAAAATAGAGTAGAGTATATCTTTTGTGTGCGTTGTTGATTCATCATTGTCAGGGCATGCGTTGTGACTTTGTTCGTCGTGTATAGCGGTACATTTTCTCGGAAACGTTCATCCATTTAATGAATGTCATGAAATTACATCTTCATTTTATCAATTGTTGCGATAATGTTCAAAATTGTAATTAGGCCTGTTTGTATCTGTTGTTTTATTTCTTTTCATTTCTTCATGTATAGGAGTGAGTGAGTGAGTTATGTTTGACGGCGAATCGACACGAAATGGCCATATATCGCCGACAAGAAGCCATATTCTTTATTCTTTATTCTTCTATCTTCACCCCCTTCGTAGGGGAACCGAACTTGGGTTCGTAGGTAAATCCAATTGAATACCTTTAAATCCACCACCAGAATATCGATTGCGTAAACACTGTACAGTACATGTATTACAAGTCAATGTTTGTTTATCAATAGCCGCCCACTGAAAGCACTTAAACTTTACTTTTTGCTTACATTAGTGTGCTTGGTATGTTGTTGCTGACGCCTCGTTCTGTGTAGCAAGAGTAACTGCCGTGCCCTGTCCAGACCGTACAGCAACCGCCCACAGTGCTTCTCATATTCATGGTATTCTGCATCCATAGGAGACCTCAGGAATTGCTTAAGTGTTGGCCAGCTGTTGATCACTACTTGAAGTTTATTGTCATCATTTAATGTTGAAAAATTATTCGACGTTATTGCTTGCCACTGCCTCTGGATATCAGGCATAACTGAATCACGTATACTTTCAAGGGCTGGACAGTGGAGGACGAAGTGCACTGTAGTTTCTTCAGCCTCCTCACAAATCTGGCAGGTCGGATCAATATTATACTGATTAAAGTTTTTTCTAGTTGACTGTAACAGATAAGTTCCTGTAAGAAGGCGTAGTTTTGTTTTCAATCTTTCTGATTCTCTCGCGCAAAATTCAGGAGCTACCAATGGAATAACTCGCCCCGGTACAAAAGTGTCATCCTTAAGGAAAACCTTGTATACGCAATAGAGGCTGTATTTTTCAATTGATCTTCCTGAAATTAAGTCAGAATGATTGTCTTGATGAAATCTAAATAGGATTTGAATATGGGTCATCTCGGGTCAAAAAGTAGTTCACTAGGTAAAATCAAAGAAAAACCTCGTGTATGCGATAGTGAAGTGAAGTGTAGTATACAGCGGGACTAAACTTTCAACCCTGCTAATCCAATATTTGTTAACAGCACCATGTATCTGCCTCTTCCACTGTTGTTTTGTCGGTAAATATTCGAGCAATTGTTGTATTGTTCCAAGATCATACAGCCACAAAATATGCTGAATTGCTATAAACCATGAAGAACTTTCTACTGATTTAACTTGAAGTTGTCTATACATAATTTGTTTTTCAGCCATACTGTCTTATTGAGGCGCGATGGTATGGAGAAATGTTAAGGCGCGAAGATGTATTTGAGAATGTTATATTATATTATATCATACTGCGAATGCCAACTGTAAATCAAAAACAATTATGTAAAAATGTAAAACGTTCCTAAAAACATCCATGTAAAAATGTAAAGCACACTGCATAATGTAAAGCATATCTAAAATCATCCACGTAAAAATGTAAAGCATATCTTAAAGCTGTTATGTAAAATGTATATACGTATGTGTTAAAATATCAGCTGCAAACATAATATTGCGAAAGATGTAAATAAAAATATGAAATGTTAGATTGTTTGATAATTTCCTATTTGCTTTAAAACCGATAAAATATGTCCGACTGAAATGTTTTCGAATAACTCTTTCAAAGAGTGAATGTAATAATATGTACTGCGTTGTGTAGCAAAGTCCACACAGTCGATGAAATATGTTTAATAGTTAGCGGTGATTGACATGGTACACATTCGGGTTGATCTTCTTTATTCAAAAGATAAGAATGAGTCAAACTGGTATGACCTATTCGATGGCGAGAAAGAACAACTTCCTCCCTGCGAACAGATCTGTTCCCTTGGTGCCATGGAGAACATTTCATTGAAAACGTTCATCTGTTTAAAGAGTTTTATGAAAATTTTAATGTCACCTTCGTATTATCATAATTGTGATATTTTTTCATTAAATACAACAATACAAATACTATTTAAAGTATTTTAATGGACATTTACGAATTAAGGATAAAACCTTCGTTCCGTTTAACATTGGGTAGGACAAGCGCCGAACTTTTTTTCTGCCAGCCCGTATTTACTTGAAAAATACGAGCCATATTGTTGAAATAATTTATATAGACATTTTGTAAAATAATCATTCTGAAGTTCATCTTTGATAAAACAGTTGTATATGTTTAAATGTCTTGTAGTTGCTTCTGCTGAATCGACGTCAGTTTTACATATTTAACGTTCATAAATATTTTGCTTCTAATGTGACGTCGAAATAATCTTAGCATAAACCTGAACATAAACATATTTTTTGTCTACTGACCTTATTCAGATCATATTGGAGGAGGGTATAGACCTCTGTGTGATCACTGAAATTTGGCTACAGCCGGATGGTGATGACGTTGTCAGGGGGGAATTGTCTTAGGATGGTTACTGCTTTGATGACTTCCCGAGACCCGACCGTAAATGTGGAGGACTTGCTATATTATACAGAAACAATCTCAAAGTGTCAACATACCCAGCAAAAACCTTTCAGTCCTTTGAATATGCTGAATGGAAAGTATCCTCTACATCTTTGATATATATAGACCTCCGTATTTGGAGAGACACCCAGTAACTCAGGCTATGTTCATGACAGAATTCACTGAGTTTCCTGAACAAATAACGACCAGATCTGTGTCTCTGGTGCTGTTGGGTGACTTTAACATCCACATGGATAATAAGCCAGATTGCTACACTAAACAATTCCACAATTCCAGATGTGTTTGAGATCTTTAGGACTGGTTCAACATGTCAATGCTCCAACTCATTCTGGTGGTCATATTATTGACCTGATTATCTCTAAGCTAGAAGACAAACGTGTGAATGTCTCAGAACCTTTGTCAGACTATTACATCTCTGACCACTGCTTTGTTAGTTGTAACATTGAACAGTGTCCTCCTCCCTTGATAAGGAAAGAAATCAAATCTCGCAATTGGAAATCTGTATCTAGTGATATATTACAAGCAGAATTTGGACAATTAAATAACATTGTAGTGAACTCGGCCAATGTCAATGATCTTGTGTCTGAGTTTACTAGAATCACGTCAGACATTGTTCAGAAACATGCCTCTCTAAAGGAAAGAACTATTCTCTGTAGACCGACAGTTCATTGGTACTCAGGATACCTTAAATAGCTGAAACCGTACAAACGATCAATAGAGAAAATCTTTATGATTGACAAATCTGACCTGTCAAAGAAAGTATATAGTGGTGTAAGAAATATATATAGTGCTGAACTTTCTAAGGCTAATGATGAGTACTACCAGAACAGGATTTGAGAAGCAGAAAGAAACATCAAAAAGCTATATGCTGTTACATCGGATTTACTGGGAAGGTCGAAGGACAATCCACTCCCATCACACGCAAGTGCAGTATCTTTGGCAAATGACTTCCTACGATACTTTGCTGATAAAATAATCAAGCTTAGAAATGATCTTGACAACATACCAATCGAAACGCCCAGCAATGGTAATTCTTCCTACTCAAAATATATTTACTGCGTTCAAACCACTTTCCAAAAACGATATTTTGAAACATGTGTATGCATCAAAATCTACAACTTGTGAATTTGATGTGATTCCAACTAAGACATTAAAGGTACATTTTTCACAACTTGCTCCCGTTATGACAGAAATTGTAAAGCGATCACTGCTATCTGGTGTGTTCTCTGAGGAATTGAAAAGTGTTATGACAAAACCTTTGTTGACGAAGAAAGGTCTCCCACTTGAACTGCAAAGCTATCGCCCGGTGTCAAATTTAACATTAGTCTCCAAAATTCTTGAAAAAGCTGCACTAAACCAAATCAATAAGCATATTGAAGCTAAAAAAACTCCTCCCAGTTTACCAAAGTGCCTAGAAAATATCATGGGGTTGAAACAGCAATGGTCAAAATGTAGAATGATCTTTTGGAAACCAAATATATAAATCTAGTAACAATCGTGGTCATGATCGACTTCTCGCTTGCAATTTTGATAAAGCTTTTTTTACTAGTAATATTATTAAACATTATACAATGTGGACCTGTGACGAAGTTTGTAAAGCCCTTTCCTTTTTATTGAACAACATTTACATCATGTTTGGGAATGCAGTTTTTAGACAAGTAATTGGTATTCCCATGGGAACAAATTGTGCACCCCTTGTCGCGATTTGTTTTTATATTGTTATGAAAGAGACTTTCTGTTGAGCCTTTCTCCAGATACGCAGGCAGGTATTATAACTGCATTTAATAATACATCACGCTATCTGGATGATATTCTTAATATGGATAATCCGTTTTTTGGTCAATTGGTGGGTACTATTTATCCTAGGGAGCTTCAGTTAATTAAAACTAACAACTTGGATACTGATGCTTCATTTTTAGATTTACATCTCTCTATTTATGACAATATTATACATACCAAAATTTATGACAATAGGAATGATTTTAATTTTAGTATTGTAAATTTTCCCCATTTGGATGGGGATGTACCTCAGGCTACATCTTATGGGGTATATATTTCTCAATTAATTCGGTTTGCCAGAGCGTGTAGTCATGTCAAGCATTTCAATGAACGTAATCAATATATTACAAGTAAACTTCTTCAGCAAGGCTACCGTTATTACAAATTGTGTAAATATTTTGCTAAATTTTACTATCGCAATTCTGATTTAGTTTTAAAATTCAATAGTAATTTAAAGACACTTCTGCGAAAAGGTATTTCTAAACCCGTTTTTATGGGGATGTGGTTTACAAACTTCATAAAATGTATTTGGTGAAAACGTTTTATTAAAAGAGGTTACGACCCAACTGTTTTGAGACATACGGCATGTTTAGTGTTCAACCCGTTTACAGTTGGACACTACGCTTCCCTCTTTTATTGTGTCTGACGGAAGAGGGGGAGAACTCTATGATAAGCAGTTTTTAAATCCTACCAGGACTGAACTGTTTTGGTATCTGTCTTCTGGCCTGTTTCGTCGGGCCCTTAAGGGTGTTTCCCTTGTTGCTTTGTCTTCTGAAAAGGCATTGAGTACATACGTTTTTGGTTCTTAAGGTTTGCTTTTTATATATTTATACACGAGCATTTTTGTGTTTTACATGCCATGCCTTTTTGTTTCCATTACGTGTGTGAGAGTTTCACCTGGAGGGGATTACTGTTATTTACACTGTCCCGTGTCTTTGGGACATGGTGGGGGTAAGAGTGAGGTTGGGTGCGCACCATAAACCGGTTTAAGCTCCCCAGTGGTGTTTTTGCCACTGACCGTTCCAAGGCGGTGCTCCACTGTGTTCCTTTGTTTGTTCGTTTTGTCCTCATGTGTCGGCTTTGTGTGTGTGTGCGCGCGCGGGTGTGTGTGTGCGTGTGTGCGCGTGTGTGTGTGTGTATGTTTGTGGTGTGCACGTTTGCGTGCTGTGGGTTTCGTTTTGGGGAGGCTGCGTTTTTGGTGCGTGACATTCCCTGTTTGATACTTGTCTTTGTTTTTTTTTTTGAGTGCAGCGTTCGATACCATCGATATCCCGATACTGATTCAAATCCTTCAAGATGAATTTGGTAAACATAGCACTCCCGAACAGAACAATGAGGTTTGGTGTCCCGCAGGGTTCTTGTGCCGGACCAGTGATCTTTACCCTGTATATATCGGCTCTCATGGATACGCGGATGACCACAAGATTTCGTTAAAAGTTCAAGCGGGAAATTCTCAAACTGAGACAAATGTTCTTCAACAACTCGACAGTTGTCTCAATAAAATCATAAGATGGATGACAACCTTCAAACTGAAAACGAATCAGTCTAAAACTGAAATAATTATGGAACCAGAAAACAGTTAGCGAAATTAAACATCACAAGTATTAACGTTGGTGGATGTGAGGTAAAATGCGCCGATCATGTCAGAGACCTGAGTGTATCTATGACCACTACACTCAACTATGACCATCACATCCAGAAAAAGTGTCAGATAGCTCATGTGCAGTTACGAAACCTTAGGGTTATACGGAAACATCTCACACAAAAGTCAACTCAATCATTAGTGCATGGATTGGTTCATTCTCACATTGACTTCTGCAACAGTTTATTTACCGAAATTCAAGCCTACCAAATCAACAAACTACAGCGAGTCCAAAATCATGCCGCTAGAGTACTAATGAATGCTTCCTATGAACAACCAAGTGCTAAACTTCTGAAAGAATTACACTGGCTTCCCGTTAAGGCTAGAGTCATGTTTAAAGTCTTAGTAATAGTCTTCCTTGTCATCAATGGTACAGCTCCAGTATATCTGAGGGAAATGTTTGTACCTACTCGACAACGGTACAGACTTTGCTCACAAAGTGACACTAACTTTAACATCCCTAGACGGCGAACAAAAGTAGCAGACAGATCTATGGCCGTTGTTATATATGTATAAAAATTATTGTACTGTTGTTAATCCTTGGAAATTGAACTTTTATATATATATACTGCTGTTATTCCTTGGAAATTGAACTTTTATATATATATATATATATATATATATATATCTATATATAAAAGTTCAGTTTCCAAGGAATAACAGCAGTAGACTTCTGAGGTTTTTCAATAATTTTTATTCTTCACTGCAAGCGCTTTCAATTGTGCATATCTTCAGGCAGTTTACATTTTGAAATAACACAACGACGTAACGTCATAACAAAAAATTATGCGAAACGTTGTAAACAGACGTTGTGGCAAACTTCAAGAAAAAATGTATAACATATTCAAGAATACCCTGATTACATGCACACAAAACTTGCCAGAAACAGATACTGTACCATCCAAAAAAGGGAGTTAATAAGTGTTGTTAAAATATATATATGCTCGATATAGGTTAACGAATAACATTTAGATAACTGAATTAAAAGGATTGATTGCTGATATATGTTTTTGCGTGTGTGTGTGCGTGTGTGTGTGTGTGTGAGTGTGTGTGTGTGTGTCTGTGTCTGTGTCTGTGTCTGTTTGTGTGTGTGTGTGCGTGTGTGTGTCTGCCTAAAGAGTGTTATATGCATTCGTTTGCCTAAGGTGCGAAATATACTTTTGAAAGATCAAGGTAGACCTTAATTAGTACATATTTTTACTGAAGAGATATTTTCAAAGATAAAACAATAATAATCCTGGCTTAAGTGAATGATATATAATGGGAAATCGTTAAAAAATGCAGAGATGTTTGTAGATATTGAGAGGTTATCTTTTTTCAAAACTCATATGCTTTGTTCAGAAGGTTTTATAAACAGTGATCAAAAATGTTACAAATAATTTAAATTCTAATGATCAGGTTATTAATGTCATTAGTCATGATTGTTCTCATTATTGCAAAAATGTAATTATCACGTTTCGTTGTCTCTTCAATAAATACATTGGAATTATTCTGATACTTGCGTTATCAACATAAGATAAGATAAGATAAGATAAGTTTTATTTAAAGTCGGCAAGAAAGCAACATTATAACATAAGCTCTGAAGAGCTTTTGAACGGACTATAACAACATGATGAAAACAGTAAGAACATATTATATAAAAGCTGTAAAAAAAGAGAGACAACTCAAGCAGGTCATGATTAAAGCTATGCTGGAATTGCTGATCTTGACACAAGGGTCTAAAAGCTGCCATAAAAAAGATCTGTGTAAGACACTGAAAAGAAAAAAGGACACAACTGTGTATTGCTATAAAATGGTGTTAAAAGACCTATTATCACCCCAAATCAGATTTGGAGAGAACTGATCAGCAACTCCTTCATAGACGTACAAATTACAAAAACATTTAAGGATTAAAAACAATAAGCAGTAGACATAAATAAACAAACACAAGGAGCATTATTAGCTGATTAACTGATACATCTACAAGTACATGCAAGTGTGATGTGAACAAAGGCAAGCACATTTAAGCAATAAATCAGCAAAATAATAATAATACATTTCATTAGCACAGAACAAACAAAAAGCAAATAAGCAAATAAATGAGAAAAGAGCAAAGTAACAATGATACATTGCATTAGCACAGAGCAAACAAAAAAACAAATCAGCAAATAAATGAGAACAAAAAGCAAGGAAAGACAATTCATAAATAAATAAGGAAGGACATACACAAAATTAGCATTGAACAAATATTGGCAGCAACCCCTGTGCTGTGTCCCTCCTTACGAACATGCAACACACCTACAATCAGCTCCTGTCCATGAGGACATCAACCTCTTGAACTGATTGAAGCTTGTTGCAGTTCTGTAATCGTCTGGTAAAGAGTTACACAGCACGGGGGCAGCATACCTAAAAGAGTTCTTACCGTAGGTTGTTGTTTTTACTCTAGGGACCTGTAAAATATTTGAATACCTGAAGTTAAAACTTGAATTTCTTTTAATAACAAGATCTGAAAGAACAACTGGTGAAATTTCATTAAAAATTCTGTAAGTTTCCATTTCCATTTTTCTCATTCTTCTAATATGTAAACTAGGTAAATTTACTTTTGTTAGGAGATCTTTATAACTGGAAGAGTAATCATTGTATACAAATCTTAATGCCCTTTCTTGCAGTTTTTCCATTTTTTTAGTGTTGTATTTTGAACAAAAGTGCCATGCCATCGGGCAGAAATTAAAGTTTGAAAGTATAAATGTATGAAACATTGTAAGTTTGTTAAGGTTGTTCAGGTTATTTCCAAGTCTTTGAAGAATATTTAATTGCCTACCTGCTTTTTTACAAATATTGCCAATATGGAAATTAAAGTTTAGCTTAAAATCAATATCAACACCTAATAATTTAACTGTTTCTTCACACGTAATGCTACTCGAACCAATTTTAAAAACCGGATTCTTTGCAAAAGTTTTTTAACAACTGCTATTGATTGGAATTTATCAGGATTTGCCTGCATTTTATTAAAATTAAACCAATCTATAAGGATATTACTCTCACTTTGTAAAATATGGATTAAATTGTCAAAATCTGGTGAATGAAAAGATAAGGTGTTATCATCTGCATAATTGTATAATGTGCTTTTTTCTATAAAGTAAAAGATATCATTTATAAAAATGTTAAATAGCAAAGGTCCTAATATAGATACTTGGGGTACCCCTTTATTTATTTTTGCCCAAGAACTGACAATATTTCCAATCTTGATTTGTTGTTTTCTGTTACTAAGGTAAGACTGCAGGAGAGTGGAGGCAGACCTTGACAACCCATATGCCGCTAATTTTGAAAGAAGAATGTCATGGGGGAGGCAGTCGAAGGCCTTAAATAAATACATTAAAATAGCCGCTACATATTCATTGTTGTCAAGAGCCTGTCTCCAGTCCTCCAGCAGTCTAAGAAGAGTTGTCTGGCAACCATGACCTTTTCTAAATGCACAAAGAAAGTTATCAAAAATGTTATCAAAGTATGCAGTAAGTTGTTCGGCTAATACCTTTTCAAAGATTTTGAATGGTACTGGTAAAATACTGACGGGTCTATAATTTGATTTTGTTAAAACATCATTTTTCTTAAATAGTGGGGTAACTTGAGCTTGCTTAAGCCTATCAGGAAATATGCCGGTTGTTATTGAATAATTTATTAAATGTGTAATGGGTTGCAGGAGAGAAGGTTTTCCATACTTCATTAGTTTAACTGAGATTTTATCTGCACCTGTAGCCTTTTTACTGTTAAACTTATCTATTGTTTTAGACACTGTGTTTTGGTTAGTAAACATAAATTCAAAATTATTTTCCTGAAATTGTTTTTCATTAATTTTTTCCAAACTAGGATGATTTTCAGGGTCAAAATTATAGTCACTGCCAATACTCCCAGCTACATTTGTAAAAAATATTGTTAAATACTTCGGCTACTTCTTGATTATCAGAAATGATTGTATCACCTTCATTTAAAATAACTTTTGTTTGTGAAGATTTTGTCATCTTTGATAGATAGGGTTTAACTGTACTCCAAAAATCTGCAGATTTACTGCCGCCAACACAACGTTCTTGAAAATACTTATTTAAAGATTTTTTCTTCAATTTGTTCACAAGATTTCTACTCTGCCTATATTTTTCCCAGTTTTTTGAATTTTTTATTTTAAGTACTTGTTGTAATGCATTTTCTTGTTGTAAATGGCCTTTCTCAGTTCTCTATTCTTGTATGGTAGTGGATTAGGTTTTACATACATCTGTTTAATAGGAACATGCTTATCAATAATTTCCCTAAAATCAGACTCAAAATTTTCATATGCCGAGTTAATATTTACTCCACTTTCAGCAAGTACCTCCGGTGTTTGTATGTCAATACTTGAGAGATCATAATTAAAATTATCAACATTAAAATTTTTAAAACTGCGATAATGAATCTTCTGCTTTTCAATTTTAGGTGTGTTATTGTTTATAACAGTACAAATCATATTGTGATAGTCACTTACACCTGTCGCAAAGTTTAAAGTTTTCATACACAGAGACTTGGAATTTGTAAGCATAACACCTATTAAAGAAGGGTTAAATTTTTTCATAAAACAAGTAGCAGTGTTTATTAGATTTTTAAAATCAAATAATTCAATAAAATCAGACAATGGTTTACCTTTGCTATCATCTAGTAAGTCATAATTCAAATCACCTATTAACATACAATGGTCATACTGAGACATTATCTTATCAACATTTGGAACTAAAATATTAAAAAATTCTTCATCACAAGAGCTTGGAGGTCTGTATACAGAAGCAATTAACCATTTACTTTTATTTAGCGTTATCTCAAAAGAAACATGCTGTTTATGGACATTTTCAACTACACTTTCGACACTCATGTCACTAAAAAAAAACATTCAACGTCAATGGACTTGGAAATCAATAAATTAAACAGGGATAACAAATAAAAGAAATGCTTATTAAAAAGTGCCCAAGACTGGTTCAACGACACTTGCATGTATCTTAGGTTTGGAATTCGAAATATTTCTCGCAAATCGATAAAAAAAAATGAAATAAAAATACAGTTTGACATTTTTGCTACACACACATTGTATAATTATACTTTTTTCACTCATATCGTCAGGAATCCTGCAATAATCGGAAGCATTCGAGAACCATGTCAGAGAATTACAAGCTATGCTTTCTTTGCATCTAGGTACAAGACAATGAAAAGGAAATTAGGGCTTTCTGCAGAGATTTATCGATGAAATAGTAAGCATTACGTCAAATTATCAACTTCACAATGTAATGTCCCGTTACTTTGGGATCAACAGTATAGCAATGAACTCACGTCATATGCAAAACATCTTTACCACATTGAAATCCGAATTTTCACTAGTACTTGTTCTCGAAAGGTTTAAGAATCTCTTATTCTTTTAAAACGACTTCTTAACTGGTCATTTGCTGATATACTTTACGCACCGAAAAATCGGAATTATCACGATAAAGTGTTTCTCAACGAAAGCCAGATATAATACATTTAATCTACAAACAAGATGGAATATGAAATTTATGAATATTTTTCCGATTATCTTAACAGAAAGATACAAAAGCAGGGAATAACTTCCGGGGAGAAGTTCGTCATTTTGAACATATTTTAAATAAAATATCTTTTTTTTGTCAAAACCCGTCTGATAGCGATTACGCATACGTTTTTCCTCCATCGAGATGGGATCAAGGTTTTTCGATAAATCTGGAAGAGTGCAAAATGATATTTAACGTGAACGTTATAAAATTTAAACGCCAACGGAAAAAATGGCATCAACTACTTAGTCTAATAAACATTTGGGATGACTAAAACATTGAATTATAAACACTGATACATTGAAATTTCCTCTGGCTTCCTTGCCTAAATGATTCGTGTACCAATGATTCGTAAAAATGATTTCCATTAGGAGCTAAATAATTTCAGGCAAATTTTTTAATGTTTCAAACTAAAAATCTTCAATTAACGATGATCAGCTCAATCTCCGCGATAGACTGGATATACCTGCTATACTTGACTGGTCTTTTTGTTGAAGTTCCCGTCATACAATGTCTTTGAATCAACAACAGCCCTATCGCATAGATGTTCAGTCTATGTCGTAATTGAAGTTGTAATTCTATAAGTTTGCCCTGACTTCTGGATGCTCAGCGCGTATATACTATCATATATAACATTCAACTCTCAAATATATATAACCCCGATGCCTTGGCTGTACTTCGCCAATAACACTGAACCTCGTCTATCAGCTGGAACTCTCCTACTATCTCAGTAGATTACTAAATTCCGGGTCTCTGTCTCAGTTTTCGATGCTCAGCATATATTTGCTATCGTCTATAGCATTCAGCTACCCTTAAGGTAAAACTCCTATGCGCTGGTGCTATAGCTCAAAACCTTGTTGAAATTCTCCTACTCTTCTTTAGTCTATGAACTTCAAACGTCTTCTTTTTTTATAACTTATCCGCCCTGACAGTGTAGTTGCAATAACTTCTTTATCAAGGCACTGGGAACAATTATTAGTTGAATCCTCGATATGTCTTCTTCGATCGCTGGATACAGAATGATTTCTTACATCAATCTACCTTTTTATACCTTAGCATACGTGATCTTTGATTGGTGCTATTTATATAACTTGTTTCTGATTGGTCCAAATTCGTAGATAGTATTTCACAAAGAGTACTTGCTCTACTAAATATCTGGTTCCCTTTAACTATTGTATATTGTGTGTGATGCTGGGATCCAGCTATCAATATGTAACCAAAATCAGCCACAAATGACCCAAATCCTATTATTAGCAGCAATTCAACAATAATTATAGCAATGATAGCATTAAAATGGAGTCAAGCACTGTCTGTGCTTATGTAAGACATTATCAATATATCAAATATACAAATTATTATGACAGATTGGTTACATCTTCCACCTTTTCAGAAGCCAAAAAGACTTTACAACTTCGCACTTGTGACAGGAGGCATTGTCGTGTATAAGATGGACTGCTGACCATTTGGCGGTTCTTAAACTTTCTTCAGTACAGAGTATTTGTAGAAACGTCCAGTGACAGTATGACCAGATGGAAAAGGCGTTTGAACGACTGGCCCACTAGAATGGAAAAAAAATGCGTACAACATCTTTTTAGAAATTGTTGTTCGCTTGGCAATACAGAGGCGTTTTTTTAACTTTTTGTTTCCATTGCTTATCATCAGCCTTTCTTCGTGGCTCAAACGCTTGCACCCAGGTTTCATCACCTGTTAGCAAGTTAGAAATGACCCGACTATCACAGCCTTTGTATGTTTTTTAAAAGTTCCCGGGTACAATTAAGGCGTTGCTTCTTTTGCTCCTTAGTGAGCAAATGAGGGTTCCACTTACCGCAAACCTTTTTTTCAGATTCAAACGTTTTTCTTCAGAATTGCTTGCACACTGTCTTCTGATACACCAGTACAACTGGTTATATCTTTCACCGATATTCGCGCATCCTGGTAGACCACAGCTTTTACAACAGCGATGTTTGCCTTGGTAACAGAGGTTTCAAGCCTACTAGAACGGATATCATCTTCGACAGATACTTTCCCAGCTTCAAATGTTTTAATCCACATAAAAATGTGCAACACAAGTCTAATAGCTCAGTAATCGCCGTTATGTTTTCTTTTTAGTAGGTTAGAGACGACTTTTGGGCTGATCTTGAGATACAATGTACGCGACGGGCAGCACTATGCTTGATGTGAAAATATTTTAAAGTTTCTACTTGAAAATAAATAGAATAAATGGTGAAAATGGATTAAAATGAATGTATAATAAGGACTATATATGTCGTACACGTAAAACCGTTCGATGGGTAAAAACAGAGAAATAAGAGGAACAAAAAGTGACAGTAGTGTAAACAGTGACAATGACAATGTGAACAAGGCGGGAAGATACACGAGCACTCCCGAGCAAGTCTATGTGAGTAGTATTCTAAAAGAGGCAAATTTTACAATGACACTGAAACTGATAGTAGTAGTGATACAAGCCTAAACAATTTGTTCGAGTCTGAAATTAACAGAGACAGGGATACCCCACCCATTTCAGTAAAGCAAAATATAAACAATGATAGTGATGGTTCGGGAAGCTCTCCCTCCAATGCTGAGCTGCTAACGTTTTTGAAGAGAATTTATAATCGAATATGTAGTATGGAGAAAAGATTAGATAAACTCGATGATTTAGAGAAAAAAGTGGGCACTTTTGAAAGGAACATAAATAAACTGTGGACATGCGTTCAGGACCAAAACAGAAAATCAAATGAGCGTTTGACAGTTGTAGAAGAGAAGGTAAAAAGTGCTGATTTCAATCAAGGCATAACTAACGATAAACTTATTTCACAAGATGTAATGGTGCGAAGGGGGTGAACTGAATGTGTTAGCTTGGAATGTTCACGGACTTACTGATGCTAAGAAAGAATGTCGGGAATTTATAAATATAATTACAAATAATGATATTGTATTTTTGTTTGAAACATGGACACATAAAGATAGTAGAATTTATATTGATAGTTACATATCATATAATTTTACCGGAAGTACCAGCAGCGTAATGCAAAATGATCTAGTGGTGGTGTAGCTGTATATGTCAAAGATTCTTTAAAAGATGGTGTTACATTTATTAGAAATAATTATGATTTCTGTAATTTGGTTAAATTTGGATAAAATGTTTTTTTCATACCGTAAATGATGTATATTTATGCGGCGTTTACATATGGCCGGAAGAATCACCTGTATATAATATAACTAATGTAGACTTATTTGATGTTATTCAAAATGATATATATGATTTTGAAAATACAATTTATTGAGGGGCCTCCGTGGCCGAGTGGTTAAGGTCGCTGACTTCAAATCACTTGTCCCTCATCCATGTGGGTTCGAGCCTCACTCGGGGCTTTGAATTCTTCATGTGAGGAAGCCATCCAGCTGGCTTGCGGAAGGTCGGTGGTTCTACCCAGGTGCCCACTCGTGACGAAATAATGCACGGAGGGGCACCTGGGGTAGTCCTCCACCATCAAAGCTGGAAAGTCGCCATATGACCTATCATTGTGTCGGTGCGACGTTAAACCCATCCAAAGAAAAAAATACAAAAAAAACAATTTATTTGATGGGAGACTGGAATAGCCGTGTGGGTGTGAGAGATGATTTCGTAGTTTATGACAGAAATATTGATCAGATTGACAATGATAATTATATTCCTGATGGACACTTACCCAGGGCCTCATTTGATAAAACATGTAATAGTTTCGGTGTGAAACTCCTTAATGCTTTCGAATAGTTAACGGTCGGCTAAGTCATAATGTTGGTAACGGTTCGTATACTTTCGCTTCGAGGCAAGGGGCGTCTATTATAGATTATGTACTGTCAAAGGAATGTGATTTTGTTAATATCAATAGATTTACGGTGCATGATTTTAATGAATGGAGTGACCATTGTCCTATATCTGTATCATTACATCGTAATCTAGTGTCAGAGGAAAATAATGATTATAGTTACATAAAATATAAATGGTCTGATACGTTAAAAATGATTTTAGAGCTGGTTTAATTGGTAAATTTCCGAGTTTTAATCGTTTGACAGAAAATATATGTCTGAATGATAGAAGCTCTATTGATAATGTTGTTTGTACGTTCACTAATATTGTACGTGAGATAGCAGATCCTTTATTTAAACGTCATATATCAAATAATAAGTCGTCACATTTTACTGATAATCCAGTAAACGATAAGGAATGGTTCGATGATGAGTGTTTGCAAGCAAAGGAACGGTATTTGGAGGCATTTTTAAAAGGTGTAAATCAAATGACAGCAGACACAATTTTTGTGCACTCCAGTCTGAATATAAAAAGATTGTAAAGAGAAAACAGTTGTCAAAAATGGAAAAACTTAAATTTTCGAAGCCAAAGGATTTTTAGAAATATTTTAAAACAAAAACGACCCTTTCCGATAATGGAATTACTCTCGAGTCGTTTTTTAAACACTTTTCAGAATTAAGTAATGATGTTTTCAAAAGTGAGAATCCTGAAGCTGAAAATTTTGCAGCAAATCATGATTTTAATGAAAATATTGATGCTAGTGATGATACTTTATTAAATGGTCCTATCTCAGTAGAAGAAATTCTTACAGCTGTTAAAACTCTTAAAAGAAACTAATCTTGTGGTAATAATTTTGTACTCAATGAATATTTTATGGAATCAATTGATATATTATCTTCGCATATTTGCGATATTTTTAATGGAATTTTAAGTAGTGGATTTTTCCAGAAAAATGGACAGAGGGTGTAATTGTTCCTTTACATAAGAAGGGAGATAAAGATAATGTTAAAAATTACAGGGGATAACTCCAGTAAGTTGTAGGTCTAAACTCTTCACATCTGTTTTAAATAAACGAATTGTGGATTTTTGTGATCAAAATAATACTATTTCTGATGCACAGTTTGGATTCAGGAAAGGTAAGTTTACAGTTGATGCTCTTTTTTGTACTTTTGAATCTAGTACAAAAACATCTGAATGATAATAAAATACTATACTGTCTTTTTGTGGATCTGAAAATGGCGTATGACTGTATTTATAGGAATGCACTGTGGCTTAAGGTATATAAGCTTGGTATTGATGGTAAAATATTGAGAATAATAAAAGATATGTATGTAAAAGTTAAATCATGTGTTCGATCATGTAATACATACTCTGACTTTTTTTAATACGCAGTAGGATTACGTCAAGGGGAGGTAATTTCACCAGTGCTTTTTTCTTTGTTTGTTGAAGATTTAGAATTATTTATCCAAAATGACATAAACTCTGGTCTTTCTTTTGATGATATTGTACTTATTTTACTGTTATTTGCTGACGACATGGTTATTCTTGGCAAGTCTCCTGAAGAAATAAATACAAGTCTTGAATTGCTGTGTACTTATTGTAAAACATGGAGTCTAGAGGTTAATGCACATAAAACTAAAGCTATGGTGTTTCGGAAACGGGGTGGTCTGCTTAAAAATGAAGATTTTACATAAAATGGAAGTCGATTAGAAGTAGTTAATGATTTCAGCTATCTCGGTACAGTTTTTAATTATACTGGTAGTTTTGCATTAAACCAACAGCAGCTAGCCGGTAAAGCCTTAAAAACATTAAACGTTTTAGTAATCAATTGTAGAGAATTTAAAATGAAACCTAAAATACTGTGTCAATTATTTGATTCCTTTGTTGGATCCATACTAAATTATTCAACTGAAATATGGGGCTTTGGTAAATCAAAAGAAATAGAAAGAATACACCTAAAATTTTTAAAGACAATTCTTAATGTCAAAATGAGTACATCAAATGCAGCAGTATATGGAGAATTAGGGCGATACCCATTATACATATCAAGATATCTACGTATAATAAAATACTGGTTTAAAGTGTTTAAAACTGATAATATAATTTTGAAAACTGTTTATAATATGTCATATGAAGATTGTCTAATTGGAAAGAAAAATTGGGTGTACTGTGTTAAAAAGTTGTTATGTGATTATGGATTTAATTTTGTATTTGAAAATCCATCGCTTGTGACTGAAACTTTATTTTTGGACAATTTTAAACAAAGATTGGTTAATTGTTTTCTACAAGAATGGTGTAATAGTAAGTCTTCTAGCTCTGTACTTCATTTATATGATCATTTTAAGGAGACGTTTGGTTATGAAAACCATCTTGATAAACTACCATCTGATCTTAGGAATTGTCTTGTTCGACTGCGAGTGTCATCACATTCATTAAGAATTTAAACAGGCAGATATGGAGCAAATAGAATATCTAGAAATGAACGTCTTTGTATGTATTGCAATTTAAATGATATTGACGATGAACTACATTTTCTTTGTAAATGTCCATGCTTTGATGATATAAGACGCAGTTATATTAAACAATATTACTATAATAGACCAGGTATGTTTAAGCTTATTGAATTGTTTAAGTGCAATGATAGAAATACTCTTGTCAAACTAAGTAAATTTATTAAACTTTCCTTCAATCGTAGATTGATTCAATTTGTTAATTCAAAGGTAATATTATTGTAGGAGCCAGTTCATTCTCTAAATATTAATATTATGTGTTGTTTTATCTATTCAAGTCGTGACCAATTGTATGTGTTTGTATATATAGTGTGTGTATATGTTATTTAACGATGTACATGTTGTGCAAGTTAATAAAGATTATGTTCTGTTCTATCATTTAAAAACATGGCATGTCTTTTGTATTTTTGACACACAATCAATAAGCAAATTCGCACAATGAAGGTGACGTGGTGTTTTTGCACCTCTCTTATTTGTGAAGTGAGCATATGTTTTATAAGAAAATGTAATTATGTACGATATCTATATATGATACTAATGTGTAAATTTAAGTTATACTTTTAGGTCAGTCTGTACTGACTGGTCGGGCCACAGTCGTTCATATACCTCGATATTTTAAACACCATATGAGACAATGGAAAATACTAGTTACGCAGTTCTGCTGCTTGTCTATGCATATATTAATGTTTTGCTGCAGGATGGGGTTGATGGACTAAAAATTTCTTGGCTATTTCCGTTCACTGGGTCAACGACTTTTATCTAAATTCCAAAAGTATCTGGAAGATAATTGTGGTATCTGACGCATTGACAAACAATTTTGAAAAGTCGACAAAATCTTAAGACCAGTTGGTATAAAATGTTGTAATTTTTATTTCATATAGGTGGGTGGTATAACTAAGAGGAAACAAGTATTTCATAGAACGAAAGTTTACTTTGTATTAGCTACTTCAAGCATTTTTTTTTTAGATATGTAGGTGTTATAAACAAAAAAGGGCTTAAGGAAAAAAATGCAAAAAAAAAAGCAATTAAAAAGTGTTAAGCCAAACTGACTGACTGACTGATTGACTGACTGACTGACTTGGCTGACTTGGCTGACTGACTGACTGACTAACAGACTGACATCAACAAGTGATAGGAAATCAAAATTTACAAGATTGAGTGAAATATTCTGAGTACAAATCAATAAAGTTTCGGATTGAATGTGTGATGAATTTATTGATTGATAGACTGACTAGTTGACTGATTGATCGATTGAAAAATAAGTAGTTCCTTAAACAAATAATTGTATACTAAATATCACAAATTATATCAATAATTTTTTAATCAACTGAAAGGTTATAAAACAAGCAATTTATTAATGACATTTAATTGTTATTTCCAAATAAAATAAATTAATTATAAACGCTTAACTTACAGTGTTTTGAACATCACTTCACCGCTATTAAAATTATATGTCATTTTAAACTGTTATTCATTTAAAAAAGATATTTGAATATGAAAATATGGAAATTGAAAGTATTTGAAAACATTTTGAATTTTGAAAATCCATAAATGAGCGAAAAAATTATTAAAAACTAAAAATTCTGATCCCATTAATGTTACGATGTAAAACATTTGTTTTGTCTACCACCCGATAAACAGATAGTAATGCGTGACGTCAGGGCGATCTCTCATATATATATATTATATATATATATATGTACAGGGTTCTCCCCAGAAAAAAATTAAGGGATAGCTGGAAGCGTGCGGTAGCCAAACGGGTGTGTTTGTGAGGGGCTTATGAGGGTTGACTTTTTAGCAAGTTTAACCACATATACTTTTAAGTGTAACATTTGTATCTTTATCACTTTTAATTATAAGCAGTAATACAGTCTACAAATGTGATGTAATCAAACTTTGTTTTTGTTAACTTATACATGTACTTCTGCAGTTCATATAATTTTTATTACACATAAATTTGCTGATCATATTACTACTGTGTATAGTAATCACATACATTATATGATAAATAACTTTCATCAGGTCACTTTCATCTCACTGTCACAGTTCACAGTTATTTGTAAAGCACTAAAGTTTGTATCACACCTTCTTGGCTTCTCCTTATACCACAACTCTACTGAATGTTCAAACTGAAAGTCTTCCAACTTAGGTCCTTGAATGGCAATTATTAAGAGACAGTTCAGTGTTGTGTTGATCAGTCTTGACCTATGTGTTGGTTTTATTCTCTTCAGTGAAGAAAACCCTCTTTCACAGTCTGAAAGTAGAATAGGACAATGGCATTACTAGTAATAGAATGAAACAAACATCAACAGCAAAACAAGAAACATTTCGTTGTAGAGCCAATACAAGAATTAATCTTATCTTAGTCTGAATGATACCATTCTTTTTGTTTTTGATACTGTATTTCTTTTTAAAAATTAAAGTGTTATGTATAGTACCTGCAGTGGATGCAGGAACCAGAAGCCCAACTGTAGCAATGGTTACAAGCTGTGGATATGATATGAGTTAACCTCCAAAGGCCGTTTTTTTGTGTGTTTTTTTTTACACTTGGCATCTCAGATATCACAACAAACGTATTCCAAGAATTTTGTTACTTAGAAATTAATCACTCACAGATCAGGTAAAATTTAACAGTCAGTCCAGTATACGTGTAAATTCCAAATATTAATGAATGCTAATCTTATTATCTGCTTTTAAATCTTGATACAACAATGCAATTACTTAATTATTTACTCAAAAAACAAAATTGCTACTTTGTCTATAACAATTTAATTACTTTAATAATTTACTCACCTGAAAGTTCAAAGACATCTTCTTTGATAATCCTTTCCTGAGATTGACAGTTTGACAAAGTTAAACACCGACATTCCCAATTGTTTCCATCATATATTCACTAAAACTCCTTAATCAATTCACAAAAATTGTTTCAAATAGGTTTCAAACAAGACGCCGACAACTGTGTCCATAATCCAATCAATGTACAATTATTACGTCATTTTCTCACTTCTGTGGGTGCTGAGAGACACAGTATTGATTTTTCCCGAAAACCACCTGTCAGCTGTAGCTTCAGGCTAATTTTAGACACGCTTTATCTGTTATGTGTATTACATTATTGGTACTTTTAAGGGTAGCGGTCTGTGTTCAAAGAGTAGCGGACTGTATGGTTCTGTCATTAAAGGATAGCGGATGCGCTAGGCTTAATCGGCCTGGGGAGAACCCTGATGTATTATATATATATATATGTATATATATTATATATATATATATACATTATATATATAAGCAAAATACCATATTGTTCAAAAGTCAAATAAAAAAAAGCTTCTGTTGCTAAAGATTTCCGATTACTTTAAAGCATAATGCAAAAACAGGGAATTATGTGAACTCGAAATATGCTTTTGAAATAAGAAAACAAACGTTTATATTTTCATTATTTTTTTTCAAACGTTATGACTTAAGAACATTGTGTGATTTCAATTTCCATTCTCCTCAAGTAACCCTAAGAATAAAATGTCTAATAAACTTCTACGGAAAGAAAACTATGACCCTGATAATGAATAAAACAACCCCAAAATGTCTTCATTCACAGAAAAATGTAAAAAAAATGAGTTTGAAACGTTTTGTCTGAGTACTTTCCTTTATATTTCATATGCAATTTAATTTTTAAATGGCATGACTTCCCCCACATCCCCCACCCACTGTGCATCAAGAAGCCACTCATGGAATATGTGTATATATCAATAATCAACATTATGTGTTAATATTTTTCTGATGCATTGGCGGGAAAGTACTTTTATTTCAAAAAAATGCACATCAAGTGTGTACCATGATTACTGACACATACACATTTTTTGCATGATGAGTTTCTATCAAAGAAAATGTTTTTACTTGAATGGGGCGATATTAACCATTAAAGAACATTCTTATGGTTCCTGGACACTTCAAAGAGTTAATATGTTGCCTCTCCGCCCTTCTAACTATCATACTATTGGTCATATTAACCTCAATTTTTGACCAATCTATCAGCTATTTGGTGTGTAGGTATAATTGAAGGCCTTCTCATCTTTTACAAGGTTAAAAGTACAGGACTGAAGTTAAGGTCACTTATGAACCATACTTCATAATAGCTACCTGAGAATACATCTCTCCATATTTTACAATACAATAACCCGGGTATGTACAATGTACTCAGATTGATATATAAATCAGTCTAGATATTGACAACTACATGTAGAAACATACCGTCTGTTTATACATGTCATGATTAATACACAATAGAGTAGTCAAGGTTGATATGAAAACACATGGGTGATTTCAATGATACATCGTGGACTATAAGTTTTATTACGATTTGATGTTTTTTCTGTGCAGTTTTAATTGAAAATTATCTTAAACTCTTAAATAAAATATATTTTCTCCTAAACTATATATTAGATGTGTATCAAAATTGTATATACCTAATCCTAGATCATTGCTAAATGAAAAAAGTACTCAAAAATATTTTTTAGAAAATCAACCTTTGCTAATTTAATCTTGTTATTTTTCCTTTTATAATTGAAACTCATAGACTTATTCAATGAATGAGTAATGGAGACATATCAAACTACAAGATTTAATTCACTTTTTGCCCTTGTGCGCCTATTCTTTGAAATATTCATGATTGAAAATGAGGACCAAATACCATCAAATCGTAAGATGTCCTTTCCTGGTTTAATATTTAATAAATGGAAAAAAACTTACTGTTGCGTTTTGTATATTCATACGTGCCGTGACTATTGGGCAGTGCTCTCGTGACTCATCTTTTTTAACATCCTAGCCATGCATGCATGACTCATCTTTTAGCATTTGCAATTGCGCTTGACACAACTATCGACAACTGAGCCATGCCTGCATGACTCACTATTTATCAAATGAGTCATGTCTGCATGGCTCACGCAATTGCGTTAGATATGCATGACTCAACATTTTGTTAAAGTTTCTACTAGGATTGACTTATTACAAAGGACAGCTATAACAAGGTGTAGACAACTGATGTAATCTTATACAGGTTTGATATCTATAATATGAATTCTCACGTTTTTTTTTCTTTAAAAAACGAATATCTACATTTAAGTTTTCAGCATCAACAGATTTTTCTTCAGATGAAGTAGATCTACTGATATTCATAATCCAATAATGATTCAATTGCATTAGAAAATGTTATCTTTTAAACTTCATTTGAAATCTGCATGGTTCCCTTCAGTATCATATGGCAACCAGTTATTTCCGCTGACGTCATTAGTGTTTCCACGTGAAAGCCTCCCGCAAGCTTCTCTAAGGACAAAATAACAAACTCCTTTATCAAAACTGCATCATATCGGTGAATATGTCTGTCCACGATTTATTTTACAGTTTGTTTTGTTTGTGTGTGTGTGTCTGTGTGTGTGTGTGCGGGTTGGTGCAAGTCACAAACCGAGGTACCACGTATGTTTACACACCCACGTAAAGAGGTACAAAAAAATAGCGAGGTACTTTTTCCTAATACCTCGTTACGCCTACCACATAATCCGCGCATACGATTCAATACACACACACTGGACTAAAAGAACTTAGTACCTCGTTTCATCGGTAAAGTGCCTGTTTGTGTGCAGTGTGTTTACGCACACGACGGCAGTTCATATTCGCTTAATACTTCATTTGCATATTCATGACCTCATTCGGCTTACCTCTACATATCCTGCGCACATCGGTTGCGCAGTGTCATGTACCTCTTTAAGCCGGTGTCTAAACTTATCTAGGCCTACACACTCTACACAGTTACATGAATTCCGCTAACTAGTCTTTTCAATATTTAAGTAGATTATTTTTCGTAATTATTGCGCTACTGGAAAGATTCGTTGTCAACTGAATTAATTTCTAATTTGGGACTACATGCAGGATACGGAGGGAAAAGAACGGATCAGAGTGAACAACAACAACAACAAAAATTATGGCCGAGACGTTCACCAATGTTTATTCCGGGTGTTCGTGAAGGAACAAGCACATGAGAATAATATTATGTGAATAAATGTTTCCAAATATTTGTTTTGTCTTAAAATTTTATAATTCAACTTCAGATCGTAGTAAATGTACAAATAATATTGCGCTAATACATTTAGAATTAGCCTGAGACGTTGTGCTCATCCTGTACGGTACCTGACGTCACTATAAATGAAATGCACCAGTATTGACGTAATAAATATGTGACGTCACCAATGGCGAAAAAACAAACCAATAATGTAGGTCAGGGGGTGACTTTCTTCAGGTACTATACGAAGTGCTCACGACAGGTCATATCGTGTATTTAACAAGACAAGCACAAGAACAAATTTGCTATTCCAGATATTTTTCTTTTCACCATTAAATCATCATTATGCTTGCAATCATGCCTGAAAGACTGAAGTACCTAAATTATGCTGATTTTTGATAATAGCTGCTTGTGACTCTGTGGACAGACCGTCAAGGGAGGTAACTAGAGTCACGGATTGGGACTTAATACAAACAGCTGTTTAAAGCTACACAAGTTGTTATGTTGTTGAATAATCCACTGACAATTTTAACAGTAAAACCAGAAATCCTTTATGCTTTTAGTATTTCAAAATACTCAGTTTGGTTTCTTTTTAACTGACAACCAGTTTATTTTAGTGATTACAGGTGCATTGCAATAACTTGGCAATATTTTGGCTCAAAAATAGATGCAAAATAAAAACAAGCAGGATAAAATCAGTATTTTAGGGTTTTTTGTAGAGAAATGAACACTGCCATTGAACCACACATAGCATGTACACCTGTAGGGTACGTTCTACTTGTCACATGTTTTAATTAATACATAAAAACATTTAATACATGTAATGTTGCCTTTTTCAATTTTACTGTTTCACGGCTTTCTTTTTTTCTGGCATTCTGTAGTTTTATTGTGCCAAATGAAGGTAGGCAAGTGCATGTACAATGTAACAGCAGCTTCCTTCTGTCCTTTGTCTATTGGTGAGTGCATTATTTGGTCATGTTGCACTCTTTACAACTCACCTGAGGACTTAAAACCTTAGAGATTCATCAAAACACATGTGTATTAAGAATTTTGAGATTTTCATGTTATTGTTGAAGTAGGTCCCTTAACCTAAAAAAGTAATAGCAGGCCTATAAACAGCAAAAAAAGGTAGGACATGTTAACATCCAGCTTATGGTAAATTTAATGTAACAAAGAAACAAGTAAACTTTGTAAAGAAAATATTTCCTAACTGATAAAATTTACCTTATATTACAAAGGCCCATGACCAGAAACAGGACAATTACCGTAAGCAGTAGATAGAGCTCTCTGTACCAGTAGTAGTCTTATGAGGCAACTGGCAACTGTACATGTCTCTTTGAGATATTTTAGAGAAAACTTGACTTGTCTGCAGGACCGAAGCATTTTCAGATTGTTGGGGAGCGGGGGTGGGGGAGGCGGGGGGGGGGGGGGATGGGGGAAATCAGCTAAAATTGACTCGCTGTAAAAACTGCTAAGATAATTACCATAATCGGTCAAATTATTGGGGGTCCTGGCCCACATGTTCTTACGGCCCTGGTCTAAATGAGTAATGGACCAGCTATATCCAGCTGTATTTATAATATACATATTACTGATGTTATAACCATTGCATATATGAGTTGTGGCCGGATATCTAGGTATTGGTAATGCCACAATAAGTTTGTACCAAGTTTGCACAGATATGTGTAAGCCATTTCAAAACGGATACCTCTGTATGTCAGGCAGTAGTATTAGTGTGTAAATAAAAATACCGCAAACTGTATAAATAAAGATTGATAAGGTTGTGATGGTTTGGCCCCATGTGGTTCTGGGACGATCTATGTATGAAATGAATTGGAACCACTGCCTTACCCTTGCATGATCGTAAAAGGCGACTAATAGGGTCTTAACACTTGGTTTTGCTCTAACTCTGTGATTCCAGCAAGTATGCAAATTTTGATTCCATACCTCATGTTTTTATTTCGATGTAAATGAGATGTGAAGCCAAAATTTGTAGTCCTGTTTGGCGCCATATAACCTATACTGTGTTGGTGCGCCGTAAACCCAAAATAAATAAATAAATGTGATGGTTTGAGTGGTTGAAGTTAAATACCTCAATGTATGTATGAAGTTGCTCAAATATATGTGAAAATCTTTGTCATAGTAAGTGTAAAATGAGCTCTATTGTCTGGTTTCAGAGTCCAGCCATGGTACAGGTCTCTGTAGATTCGCACAGAGAAGGCGGTGAGCCTGAAAACAATGCATCCGCTTCCATAATTGAGAAAGATCTGAGGAGCCCTTTGGTAATGAGATGGATTAGGAACTCTTCAGCGGTGAAAGCAACAAGAAACCCTCCAGCCCTGAAGGCACCATTTAGCCAGGTAACTAATTTTTGAAATACTTTGACATGGTAGTATTAAAGGTGCCAAATAAAGATAATTCTAACACGACCAGCAAATAACCTACACACATGTAGAGCAAAATCTGTCTAGGGTTATTCTGCAATAAACCACTCGCGTGCAATGCCGTCATCCGATCCAGGTGTGTAGCACGGTCGTAAAAAGTAGTTACTATTTTTTCTAACATTGTTGATACTATTATGTCATGTTAGAAATGAAATAATAAGTTCCCAAGTGTGATTTATCGTAGAATAACCCGAGTGTTTCGTTCTTATGCGAAAAAATATGTCACGAAGGCCTAGGCCTTCGTGATATATTCTTGCGCATAAGACCTCAAAACTCGGGTTATTATACGATACACCACATTTGTAAGTCCTAATTAAAGACTACACATTTTGAAATATACTATTAAACATCACGATAGCCGTGCAATATTCCCTTGAAGTCAAAACATGTGCAGAAAAATGAATGATTTTTTAAAAAAATTTCTTAGGCTGACATGGGTGGTCATTTTGTCCTTCTTTCGTGTTTATCGTTTTTCCGTAATCATCGGAAATTCCTCGAGGTCACATGATTTTAGAATTAATTCAAATGAATATCCGTAAGGAGCACCACAAAATAACTGTATTCTTTCGTATTTCATATGATGGTAATTACACATGATTTGCATAAAAATATGAGATAAACAAGATTAAAGTTTCAAATTGACAGTGACATATATTAGGCGGAGACGATGTGTTTAATGTTTAAAAACATTTTGAATTAATATAGCAATATGTACTTACATTAGTGTATTTATGTAAATTTCAATCACATTTTCTTTCTACAGTGTAAGCTAATTTTTCATCTATATTCTTAAAACTATGTTGAAAGGAGATTGACTGAATAAGTTTGCAGATGAAGTTGTAAGAACACATTTATTCGGGAAGGGCCTAAATTGTCCATTGGAAAACTTGTAGTATAGCTGTATATTACTTGTATTATAAAATGATGTTCATGAAACTTTTGGGAGTTAGAAAAATGTTTAATTCCCTATGCTATGGTTGTAAACATCACATTATCGTTAGGGCATATAATATATTTTGCATCTGTTTATAAATTATAGTCTCATTTCGGAGCATTCTTCCAAAAAAAATCCAAAGATGTTCAACGGGTTTGTAAGCATTGGGAAAACAACTTTTTTTGTGGACTTAGAATTTTGTTTTTTTATTTGTCCCTTTGTTGTTACTTTAAATAACTTATATTGTAACTTTTTGCAATCTCTTTTTTATTTGGCATAAATGTTTGCCTCAATAAGACAAGGAGTGTCATGTGCAACTGCCAGTCCTTTTGACAGCTGGCAGGCTCGACATGTTAGATAGTTCAACTTAGCAGTTTTTCGTTAAATTCTTATATGTAAGCTGGTATTTCAGTACCCACTAATGGGAATGGATTGAAACTTCACACGCGTGTTCACTATCATGATCTGACATGCACTTAGCAGGTCCAATAACTCAGCTTTTAAAAAAACATATGCCCCTTTCTCCACTTAGCACTTTTGGTTAAGTTTTCGTATGTAAGCTGGAATCTCAGTATCCACTAATGGGAAAGGATTGAAACTTCACACACTTGTTCACAGTCATGATATTATATGCAGTTCAAAGGTTCAGTAACTCTATTTTGCATTTTTTACAAAATGATGCCCCTTTTTCAACTTGAGCAGTTTTTCGTTAAATTCTTATATATGTAAGCTGGTATCACACTTGTCCACTGTCATGAGCTGATAAGCACTTTGCAGGTTCCATAATCCTGATTCGCATTTTTACAAAATTGTGCCCCTTTATAGCTCACCTTGTCACTTCGTGACCGCTTGATGTCCGTCGTGCGTCGTCCGTCAACAATTTCTAAAAAAATCTTCTTGAAAACCACTGGACAGAATTACACCAAACTTCACAGGAATGGTCCCTGGGTGGTCCCCTTTCAAAATTGTTCAAAGAATTGAATTCCATGCAGAACTCTGGTTGCCATGGCAACCGAAAGGAAAAACTTTAAAAATCTTCTTGTTCAAAACCACAGGGCCTAGGGCTTTGATATCTGGTGTGTAGTATCATCTAGTGATCCTCTATCAAAATTGTTCAAATTATCCCCCTAGGGACAAATATGGCCCCGCCCCGGGGGTCACATGGTTTATATAGACTTATATAGGGAAAAGTTTGAAAATCTTCTTGTACAAAACCATATGGCCTAGGGCTTTGATATTTGGTATGTAGCATCATCTAGTGGTTCTCTACCAAGATTATTCAAATTATCCCCCTAGGATCAAATATGGCCCCGCCCCGGGGTTCCAAAGTTTTACATAGACTTATATAGGAAAAAAAAGTTTAAAATCTTCTTGTCTGAAACCACAACACTTAGACCTTTGGTATTTGGTTTGTAGCATTGTCTTATGGTTCTCAACCAAAATTATTCAAATTTTACCCATTGGGTGAAAAGAGGCCCTGCCCTGGGGTTCCCAAGTTTTATATAGGAAAAAGCTTTAAAATCTTCTTGTCTGAAACCATATAACCTAGGCTTTTGATATTTGGTATGATGCATTGTCTAGTAGTCCTCTACCAAAATTTTTCAAATTATGCCCCTGGGGTTAAAAGAGGCCCTGCCCTGGGGTCACTTAGATATTATGTGAGTTATATAGGAAAAATACTTAAAAAATCATCTGATCCTATTTCCAAGACTGTTTAATTATAATTACCTGATGACCCAAAGTAATATGATGTCACTTGACTGTGACCTACTGACCTACTTTCTTGATTTTTAAGATACAGCCTTGAAATTTTGATGACATACACAGTTTTGCACACAAATCGTAAAACGAAATTTCATTGACCATGAATGTGACCTACTGACTTTCTTAATATTTTATCATCATTTTGACATTTGAAACATGTAGCTTATATTACTCAGGTGAGCGATCCAGGGTCATCATGACCCTCTTGTTCGACTTTTGTATTCATTCAATCAACAAGGCTGTTGAATAGTTGAGCGTTGCTGTCCTCCGACAGCTCTTGTTTGGTTATTCTTGAACATATTCATGCACCCACTTCCAAATTGAGAAAGACCAGGAGCCCTTTGGTAATGAAATGGATAAGGTACTCTCCAGCCCAGAAAGCACCAATAAGCAAGGTAACTACAGTAAACCTCGCTTAAAAGGAACAGCTAGGGACCTCTAGAAATTGTTCCTTATAACCGAGGTTCCTTATATCCGTATAGCGAACTAGTTCGTTGTAACCAAGGTTTGTATAACGAACACAATTTGTATAGCGAACACTATTTGACTGACGTTTCATAAGGGCTATGTGTTCACACTCCGGGCCGACCTTGAATATTTATGTGAGGAAGTTGCTTTTCTAGTACTGGTCCTTTCCTGGAGAGATGGTAAGGTAAACTGCCTGCATGTATGTGACTGAAATAGTGTTGAAACGCGGCGTTAAACCTAAACCAAGCCAAAATGTTCGTCGGTACTCATGACCGTAATTTATGTTTATAATTTGTCGGTCATTTCTAACTCCTTTTTAGAGAGTGCTACATGATGACTATAAGATAGGTTGCAGTTTCTCCCCTTACCTTGCTTGACTGCATGTTATGTGAATAGTCATCAATACTAATATAAAATAAATGTTCAATTTTTCATTACAAAAATGTTAAATTAGAGTACCCATTAAAATTTAAAAAGTAGGGTGTTTATGACATACAGTGTATTACGACTAGACAACGGCGCCATACATACAGATTGAAGTGTTAATTAGTATACCTATACTTTTGCTATTGTCCATTTTAGCACCTGGTATAATTTTTCATTGGAAATTTGGTAAAGTCGACTGTTTGCCATTGTTAATCACGTGTAATTAGCACATTTATTTAGGATTTGCGTTCACTATTGTTAACATGAAATACCAAATGCATGTAGCTGTCGAACATAATCTTGAGTAAATATAGTCTACTATCGTTTAGTATTTGGTAATTTGATGATATTATATATTTTCTTTTTATCGTATCCGTAAATTAACAAACTAAAGATCATAGAAATGAAATAATTTGTGTTTATTCATCACTGCGAAAAAAGGGTCAATATACGGGAGTATACGATCCCGTATATTTCGAAAATACGGGAGTATACGGGATGTATATTACGGACCTAATATACGATCCCGTATTCGGAACATCTAGTATACGGGAATTCCGTATATTTGTCATGCATATACGGGATCCCGTATACGCCGAATATACATAAATGTATATTTCCCGTATATATGAAATATACGAACTTTAAAAACAAATTCCATAGAAATGGTGTTTATTCGTGTCTTGCTTTAACATAAGTTTCATTTTCATGTATTCGAAGGGTCTTGAGACTTTTTTCCCGTGTACTTTCCGTATTTTAGAATATACGGAACACGTATACGAGCCTGTATATTCCGGATATACGTAGTATACGGATCCCGTATTTTTGTCATATACAGACTGTGATTGCATCTAATATACGAGGCATATACGGACCTGTATTTTCTAATATACGGGCTTCGGATTTTTTCCGTATACGCATGATATACTTAGTATACGGATCCCGTACTTGTGTCATATACGGGGAATATACGAAACTGTATTTTTTGATATACGGGCTACGGACTAGTCCCGTATATGCATGGTATATGCAATATACGGACCCCGTACTTGTGTCATGTACGGAATGTAATTTGCATCTGATATACGGGGATATACGGACCTGTAGTTTTTGATATACGGGTCAGGTTTTTTCCCGTTTATGCAAGATATGCGTCGTATACAGATCCCATATTTGTGTCACATTCAGACTGAATTTGGTTTTCGTATTCGGGGACCAGTATTTCTAAAAGATACGTTTACCAGACTTTTCCCGTATCTGCACTATGTGTAGTATACGAATCCCGTATTTTTCTTTTTTTGTGAACTGATTTCTTATATGGGCACACACTGAAAGATGAAGGTCAATCATACCTACAGCAGAATACGGTATGCTAGAAAAAAGCAAGACAAAGACAGGGTATGAGAAAAAATGTCATATTGTTATTAATTGGAGACATGTCAGATTAAATTAACATCTTATTCAACTTAAATACTTTTTAAAACAGTTTTTCAAACGATTATGAATGATTTTCATTTCTTGTCCAAATGAAATAATCAGAAAATGTGAGTAATCAATAACATTAAGCATTTCTTATGTTCATTTCTAAAAAACTAGCAATTCGCACATTTAATTCTGCGCCGTTGACTCAACAAATCAGTTGAGTATCACTTCTTTTACTACTGTCTGTACATGTTTTCGTTATTCCCATGAATGTTGATTACCGCTATAGGCTTTTCGATTTGCCGTCTGCTAAGAAGAGCAGTACACCCCTTCTAATGTCCGAAGATGTATTCAAAACGAGCGCTTTAAAAAGACGCATGTTGGTTCTGTGCTGGAACTCGATATGTAAGCAGGTTACAAATCATGCACCCCATGGAAATATTCAGTTTCCTGATCTCAATAAGTATAAGCTTTTATCTGTTGTTACGAATGTCACTGAGAACGAATGGCTCATCCGGGCTTTCTGTCTGCATCTGTTGATCAAACTAGTAAAAACTTCTCACATAAGCATATTATCTATCGTGAAAATAAATAGTCGTCCCGTTTTCTGATTCCAGTAAACAACTCTTGTGTCAACCTGGAATTAAAAAATACACGCTTTAAAAGTTATAAAAATGGACTCTTGCAATTCAAAGATACCGATAATTATATCTATTAAATGATGTGAAAATTATGACGAATAAAATGACACGTGGGCAGGGATGACGACATCATTTAAGTGTCAGAACGCACCATACTCATTTCGTCGCGAAAAGAAATTAGATATCATTAAATGTGCCTGTTGATATTTAATACAAGTCATCTACAGTGTTTTATTTGCATTTTATGGTTATATTACGTTAAAATCTATCTCCTAAATTATGTTTAATATAAAATGCATGGTGTTCATCGTGCCGTCACACGTTGTCCGGCCAATCCTCACCTCATTTTGAAGGATTGTCTTCAAACTGACATACAGTAATGACATAAGTACGGGAGAGACTTTTTTCAAGAGAGATTTTATCTGTCACAAAACTTCAAAAGCACATAAAGTGCGGTAATGGGATCTAAATAACACTTCCCCATTTTATTCCTACCAAAATGTCAAAACTACATCCACAGTATAATTAAAACCAAAGCTAGCGTTAACGTAAACTATACTAAATAAGTGTTCTTTAACCTGTCCGCCATTACGCAATCCTCAGTGTTAGAACTTATTCAAAATGCACAATAATTATTTTGTACAGTTTTGATAAAATATATGAGAGTGACATAACAGTCGCGTTGTTAAGCTTTCTTTAAATTGAATTTCAAACATCTCTTTAAACGTTGTGACTGAACAAGTTCTGAACGATATATTTGCCACTAAACGTTTTAACTTTTTGGTTAAACAATCTGAAGAGTTTCCAGAATTTCCAATCTCGCGGTCAGTATAATATTCTTAGACAAGTAAAATATTCATCTAAAACGTCTCATCTCTTCATGTTAAAATAAATATAATGCATCTCGGTTTTTAATTCAGCAGTCCTGTATTAAAGTATGAAAAAAGAAAACTAACTGTAAATCTGGATTTAAAATTATCCAAATCTCATAGATTAACCTAACTGAAATATAATAAATAATATCAGAGTATCAATACAATTTACATTATTTCACATTAGAGTTGCCGAATATTCGATAATAATTATGTAACAGTGTATACATGTCTAATCTGTGGTAAAATTAAAGAAATGGTACTAGTTTGATTGAATGTTTGAAGATCGAATTTACAGACATCCACGATTTCATTGCTAACAAATGACCACTTTGTTTTCAGAATAATTGGTTTTGCACGAGCGCATGTCTATTCGTGCACGTGAACAGGCCTGGCTAGAGTAACAGAAAAACGGAGGGATGTAAAGATATACTTGACGATAAAATTCTACAAATGAAATCTGTTATTTATGAATACGGAATAAAATATTGAAAGGAGGTTCGATTAAAAAGCAGAATCATCAGTTCATCAAGGATATCTTTCAAGCTGAAGTTGTCACATTATGAAACTTAAAATAGGAATTTTCGTTTCTATAAACTATTTAAAAATGTCATAGATAGAAACAAAAGATGGTCGCGCCGGGAATCGAACCCTGACCGCCGCGGCAATAAAGAAGTTTTCCGCTGTCGTTACCAATAACGCAATGGAGGGTTTAGTGTTTTTAAAATGCGCGTTAAATATACAAATTTCATCGTAAAAATTAGATAAAACATCTAATTCTCATGTGTTTCCGCAACATTATAGTCTGTCAGTATACGTAGCATATACACCATTAATTTCCATATATCTAAAAAAAATATGAGCCGTGTCATGAGAAAACCAACATAGTGGGTTTGCGACCAGCATGGATCCAGACCAGTGCAGGTCCATGCTGTTCGCTTTCAAAGCCTATTGGAATTAGAGAAACTGTTAGCGAACAGCATGGATCCTGACCAGACTGCGCGGTTTTCTCATGGCACGGCTCATATATATTTTTTTTGTTCTTGTCGGACGATCTGGAGGCCAGTGCCTTTTTTAAGTATTCGTTTAAAAATTGCGTTATTTGTTAAATTTATTTTAGCCCCAAGATTGCAAATAATTACATTAAAAAAAAAAATAATTTAATTGTGTCAAATGTTTAATCACCCTTTAAATTTCATTGTGTATTACAATATTGCCTGGGGATAAGAAATATCCGGTCAGTGTTGTTTCAAGCTGGGTCATAAAGATATGTTACCCCATTTACTACAAGTGATAGGTATTTTTATGGTTTTATGGTTTTTGCGTTGTAATATACATATCACTTTCCTTCTTCTGTCTTTATATCGTCTTTTTTCTTTCTCTCGGGGATTTAGTTTTTATGATTTTTACACTCATGTCATAAATCTTATGACAGACGGAGGAATCAGTACAAACTATTACCCAGCCTTAGAATTAACAGTAATAAGTTATCGCAATGGACATGTTAATAGAGTTGCATATACTGAGTGAATATCGAACAGTAAAGATCCTGGCCCAAATTTCACGAAAAAACTTAAGGTATCATTATTTTTACTGGGGTAGGAGAAGCGCAATGGTAAATAGATCGAAATCTTAAACGGTGTTTCCGATTAATTGAAATATAATTCATGGTCTGGTTTGTCACAAAAAGAATTCATATTGAGAAAAAATCGGTCAAATTCAGTTTATTAAAAATTAAAACATATTAAATCAAATAAGTACTTACCCGTGACTTCCTTTCCCTCTGAAATATGCAATATACAGGTTATCGCGTGCGGTCACTTAAGCCAGATGTTATCGCCTCGGGATACATGAACGCGCGAAGCGTTTTCCCCACTGATTGGACGGAAGAAATCATACCAGATATCTATGCATTAAAGATCCCACTTAATTTGCGCTAATTTGTATTAATTGGCATTCATCGAGTTTCTGATATTGTCAATATGCAGGTAGAAAAATGTTAGAAATTGTCAGACTGGATTACCAGGCTTAGGGTACATGGGCTATGTCTATCTATTTATATCTCTTAAATTTAGTTAATATGCATACAATTATTATCAATTAATGTTGCAGTAAAACTTTCCGCAGAAATTATTGACAAATTTTTTTTTCGTGGAGATGGGTAAATTTGGAACAAACTATAATATCCCTTATCCGAATATAGGGGGAAATATAGGGGGTTGTATATGAAATATACGGGAATATACGTCCGTATTTTCGTAATTACGGATTTATGTAGTCCCGTACACCAGACATATACGGGAATATACGGTGTTGTATACGATCAGAATAACCCTTTTAGGAATTTCCCGTATTTCAATATTATACTGGGTATCGTATACTAAGAATTCCGTATTTCATAGTATACGGAAATCCGTATTTTATTAGTATACGGACTTTTAAATATACAAGCCCCGTACACGCCCGTATTTTAGTTTTCCCGTATTTCTTCCCGTATATGGGTAATATACGGGATCTCGTACACTCCCGTATATTAACTCTTTTTTCGCAGTGCAAAGCACACACTTTCATCATTGAGAAAGACCAAGAGCCCTTGGTAATGAGATGGATAAGGAACTCTTCAGCGGTGAAAGCATCGAGAAGCCCTCCAGTCCAGAAAGCACCAATAAGCAAGGTAACTTTACCTTTTCAGTGTTCCCACAGTCAAAGGGAAAGTCAGAGAATTTTTAGCTTGACTATGAATAGTCTAGCTATTCTACTCACCCTAGCGTCAGTGCGACACCTTGGTTAAAGTTAGCATGCAAATACATATGGCTGTTATTAAAAGGTATATAGCCTTGAAACATCTTTTTCTTCTTTTTCTAGGTCAATTACCAACCTTACTAGATCAAGTCTCATGACTCTGAAAAAAAATGTATATGTTTAGCAAATTATGCCCCCTTTTGGACTAAGAAAATCCTGGTTTAAGTTTTACATGCAAGTTACTATCTATACAATTAATGCAGATACTGAATTGAAACTTCACATGTGTCTTTGGAGGTTTAACACTAGTTGGTAGCATCAAGTCCCATAACCATTTTGGCCAAATTATGGCCTCTTTCGGACTTAGAAAATCCTGATTAAAGTTTTGCGTGCAAGTACATACAGCAATTACTTAAAGGCATATAGATCTGATACTTGTTTTTTTTTTCTTTTTCAAAATCAGAAACCAACCTCTCTGAGTCAAGTCCCATAATTCTGACATGTATTTTGGGCAAATTATGCCCCCTTTTGGAATTATGAAATTCTGGTTATAGTTTTACATGCAAGTTACTGTCTGCAGAACAAATGCAGATATTAAATTGAAACTTCACATGTGTCTTTGGGGTTATAAAACTAGTTGATAGCATCAAGTCCCATAACTCTGACATGCATTTTGGTCAAATAATGTCCTCTTCTGAACTTAAAACTTCTACTTAAGGTTTTGCATGCAAATTACCTTCTCCAAAACTAATGCAGATACTGGATTGAAACTCGATAGATATCTCAACATTTAGGGTAGTATTTTCCTGCTTCTGGGAAAATGATTTGAAAAGTCGAGCATTGGCTGTCTTACGGACAGCTCTTGTTATAATTGGTCAGAGAAATTGGAAATTTGGTAAAAGTCAGGGAAATTTGGAATTTGAGGTTGAGGGTTTAGTAATCAGAGGCCCTTCCCTGGGGATCCAGAGTTTTACATAATACTTATATCTGAAGAACTTTAAAATCTTCTTATGAAAAAAATTAAAATTTTCTTGTCTGAAACTGGAAGGCCTAGGCTTCTGATATTTGGTATGTTTTATTGCCTAGTAGTACTTTACCAAAATTATTCAAATTATGCCCCTTAGTTGAAAAGAGGCCCAGGGTGTCCCAAGTTTTACATAGACTTATATAGGAAAAAAATTGAAAATTCTTCTTGTCTGAAAGTTCAAGGCCTAGGCCTTTGATATTTGGTTGTGTCATTGCCTAGTTGATTTCTTACAAGTTTTGCACACTTATCTTAAAAGTGACTTTAAGTGACCATGAATATGACCTACTTACCTACTTTCTTGATATTTAAGCATCAGTTTGACATTTGATACATGTAGCTCATATTACACAGATGAGCGAGCCATTATAATTATGACCTTGTTAATAATGTGCTATGTCAGCATTTTAATTTTACCCTGTAATACTGTAGAATTCAGCTCATAGAAGAAGTGAAAAAATAAAAAAAAGAATTCAAGAAAACCAAACTAATACTTAGGGTGGATATCAGGACATATTTGGCATCATGGCTTCAAATCTAATACTGAGCTAATTAAAAGGGAATACTGAACAAAAAATAACCAAACGCTGCTACTCTTGTATATATGTAAAAAGTGTAAGGTAAGTTCTTTTCAATTAGAATAGTAACACAGTGACAGCATTAGTAATAGTGGAAAACTAAGACAAATATAGTTTTTTATTCATATTAAATGATGATATGTTTACATATTGCATTGCAGTAGTTTCGTTAATTTCAGATGTTCTTTCCTGCAAAATTAGTACTTATTCTGTACTCAGAAATTTTTAACTTTTGAAAATAAACAGGCATGTCTTTTTAATTGATTTCATGACTGATCTTATATTGTCATTTTTACAATGCAAACTGAACTACTGAAAATATAAAACAAAACAAATTTCTTCTAAATTATATTGCAGCATATATGACAGTGTTATTTAGGCTGCAAGAGGCCTGTCTTATTAAGGCTGAAAGAGGCCTACCTCAGTAATATTAAATTTTAGTAAAAAAAATGCTATTTTGTATAAAAATCAAGTATGAATAAGAACAAATTTTCACAGAACGTCATATGTCTGTCTGAACTCTTCAAGTAGTAAAACACAAAATGTCTTTCAGTGAATAGTATGGATCTTTCTTATTGTCTGTTACATCTCACTAAAGAAATACAGCGGTTTGCTAAACTGTAACAAACTTTCTTTACACTCTTTTCAACATTATAACTAGAAAGATGGTAAAATTAAGCTGATAGGGACAATTGAGGCCAATATTTATTGATCTATGACCAGCTTAGCTCTGTGAACACGAATTGTTTTTGTCATGGAAAATTGGACTTTGATCAGGGAAAAGTCAAAAAAGATTATTTTCTCAGCTTTTTGGGAACCCTGTAAAAAAGGAAATGATTTGAGATTGTAGTATTGATATACATTTATGTACCTCACACTGTATATAGAAGTTTAACTTGTTTTATGGTTCATGTGTCTACACAAAATACCCCATAATGTACGTATGAAGTTGTACAAAATATGTGTTAAACTTTGTCATAGTGATTGTATAAAAATACTAAATACTAAATTGTTTTCAGAGTCCAACCATGGTAGCTCTGTAGATTTGCACACAGAAGGCGATGATCCTGACAACAATGCACCCACTTCCATACTTGAGAAAGTCCAGGAGCCCTTTGGTGATTGATAAGGAAAACTCTTCAGCAGTGAAAGCAATAAGAAGTCCTCCAGCCATGAAAAACAAGGTAACCTGTTCCTAGTGTTAACATTCTAGTTAAAATAGCTCTGCTACTTTGCGATGATTGATCTTGGCAATTGTGTCTTGGTCATTCATCTCCAACCTCTGGTTAGATAGGGAAAGTTGTCAGTTACTTGCTGAGAGAAAGGTTAGTACTAATTAAGAGACCCAAGAAAACTAGAATAGGTTAACAGCTCGCCAGTATATAGGTTTGTTTTATTGCTGAAAAACAGACGTTAACCCTCAAAATACAAAACAAGGAGAGAGTTTCAAATAAGGTTTCAGCTTCCTACTCAGTCCTGTATTTTTATATATGTACATGTTGTAAATGAATTGTGATTAATAGAATATAATAATGTTTAAACCAAGCACAAAACAAATCTATATTCACATGCTTATAATAATCACAGTGTGTGACTGCCATTCTCTAAGAAACATTCAGCGCCATATACAGCAAGAAACTAAATTTGTTAAGTTCCTGTGTTCAAAAAATAATTTGGTACAAGATTTCTAGAATGTGTTTTCTGTTACAGTTAAATTGTGGGGAACCATAACTGTTATAAAAGATGAGTAGGAATGTAATGCATTTGCAATGTGTTCTACAGTTTTGGCACTTGGAAGGTTAGTATACTTAAAGCATTATTCCCAGCACCTGCAAGCATTTGCAAGAAACTGCAAGATATCTATGTTTATTATTATGGTCCTTTATGGACAAAAGAAATGTTCTTAATGTAAATAACCTTGAACAGTAAATAACCTTGAACTTTTTAGACTTAAGCTGTTTACTCAAGATGGCTTATATTATACTATCAAGCACTGAGAATAGTCTAGCACACTGCACTGACAGCTCTTGTTACTTTTCTTATCATAAATGGAGAGAGCATTTGTCAGATTATATGATACATCATTGTGTTCAGGTTTTTAAAATTCCAATGCATGATCTAATGACATAATAGCGCAAAATGCTGCTCTTCGTGAGGTTTTGCTCCAAGTTCAGATGAGCGAACTAGGGTCATCACAACCCTCCTGTTATTGAAAAGTGGCACATTACAATTGTAGATGTTAAACCTGTTGAATATATATTTGTTGTTTACTTTAATGTAGTAAGGATTAAGTCAGTTGCAGCTATAGATTGTCAGTAAATGCAGCTTTGCTTTTGAGCAAAGTATTTCTATGGCCTGGAAAGTGAGCATATTAAATTCACACTGTCCATCCATGCATGCATCCTTCTGTGTAAATTCTTGCCGGGGCTGTAACTCTGCCATCCATAAACGGATTTTGCAATAACTTGGCATAAATGACAATGACAATTTCTTTATTGATATATAGGCCACCGGCCAAAAACAACGTAATGTTTATACAAGTATTATTATGCTTATGTACAGAGCAGTGTTAATTTTACAAGTAGGTTTCAAACAATATAATAACAAACATATATACTTAATTTCACATCATAGTCACATCTTTTCCATCTTTGAGTATTATTTATATGATCTGCAAACTGTTTAGGAATTATAACTATATCTTCCATAATATTTTGCTTTTTAGCTCGATTATACGAAGTATAAGGAGAGCTATCCTACTCGACCCGGCGTCGGCGTCGGCGTCCCCACCTTGGTTAAAGTTTTTTTTACACTTTCTCCTTTTTCAACTTATCTCTGTAATTGCTTGATGGATTTGATTCAAACTTGAAATAGTTATTCCTCATCATCACCCACATCATCTGACATAAGGGCCATAACTCTGGCACCAATATTTCATGATTTATCTCCCCTTTTCACTTAGTTTTTAAGGTTAAAGTTTTGATGCACTTTCACTCTATCTCTGTTATTACAGAATAGATTTGATTCAAACTAAAAATACTTGTTTAACATCATCACCTACATCATATGACACAAGATGCATAACTCTGGCACAAATTTCTTATGAATTATTCCCCCTTTTTACTTAGAATTTCAGGTTAAAGTTTTGATGCACTTTCACTCTATCTCAGTTATTACTGAATGGATTTGATTCAAACTTAAAATCGTTGTTCAACATCATCACCCACGCCATATGACACAAGGTGCATAATCTGGGTCCAATTTTTCATGAATTATTCCCCCTTTTTACTTAGAATTTCAGGTTAAAGTTTTGATGCACTTTCACTCTATCTCAGTTATTACTGAATGGATTTGATTCAAACTTAAAATAGTTGTTCAACATCATCACCCACACCATTTGACACAAGGTGCATAACTCTGGCACCAATTTTTCTTTTCATGAATTATTCCCCCTTTTCACTAAGAATTTCAGGTTAAAGTTTTGATGCACTTTCACTCTATCACTGTTATTACTGAATGGATTTGATTCAAACTTAAAATAGTTGTTCAACATCATCACCCACACCATTTAACACAAGGTACATAACTCTGGCACCAATTTTTCATGAATTATGTCCCCTTTTACTTAGAATTAAAAGTTAATTTTGATGCATTTTCACTATATCTCAGTTATTATGAAATGCATTTGATTCAAACTTGAAGTAGTTGTTCCACATCATCACCCACATCATATGATACAAGATGCATAACTCTTGCACCAATATTTAATTAATTATGCCCCCTTTTTGCTTAGGCTGTACTTGTATAGTGTTTTGATACACTTTATCTGTACTTCTCTTATTACTTAATATTTTTGACACAGACACAGGCTATTGTGCAATTTCTTCACCCACCATTGGAGTTAATAAACACTCCAGTGACAGCTCCAGTTTTCTCAGATGTGCCCAGTTTCACTATCCAGCATTGGAATAGTCGAGCACGCTGTCTCCTGTGACAGCTCTTGTTTATGCCCCCGTCATCTACTGATGCAGGAGGCATATAGTGATTGTCCTGTCCGTCCGTCCGTCCTTCAAACAATGGAATGACCACCTAATACATGAATCGTATGGGCATCCGTCCATTCGTCCGTCCGTACGAGGTTAACCAAATGGGACCGTTTCGTCTAGCATCAATACCCCTAACTAGAATGACTTGATACTAATGCAGATGTAACCTGGGACCATTCCTCATCTTCAGACATCACCTGACCTTAGTTTGATCTTGACCTTGAACTTGACCTCGTTTTGGATTTAGGTTGCTTTGTATCGACAAGGATGCCACCGGGGCATCAAGCGTTTATTGAACGCAGCTCCTTGTTTAAATTACAGGTATAATTTGTAATACAATTTCTAGTGTTTATTTGAACTTTTACTGTGGTCGAAAAAAGATATTTGCAATTTCTGTATATCTCAGTATTTTAATTCAACCGATGTGAAATTTTAACCAGTGGCCTTCAATGAAACGAAACAGAAAGGCATACTAACTAAACAGAACACAAAATGTAGTAGGTAAAATGTGTACATACTAAAAAAAAATAATATCGCTTTATATCTTTAGATACTGCATGGTTCCCTTTAATGGAAAAGGGTACAAATATGTACATGTATATCATTTGTTTAACAACTGGACAACTAGTAATTACATAATTCTACACGGAATCATTTTAAATATATACATATATCTACATCATCTGATATGCTAAGTTTTTACATTTGGACAATATTGTGGAAATTCACTGGTAGTTACATAATTATACAAGAAAACAGTGTAAATATATACATACAGTCACATCTGGTATGTTAAGTTCTTAGTCGTACTCACTACATGTGCAGTCACATATTTATAATTTGAGCTAATTTCTTAGCCCCGTTCTGGGCTTAAATGCATAGTATACAAAGTATGCTAAATTTTTCAACACATTTTCTGACCTTGAACTAAGCAATATATTAAATTTATTTAGATTTGGCAAAACCCAATATTTACGTGGTATATATTGTTCTCTTAAAGCTGTGTAAGCTTTATAAATTAAAACAAAATGAAATTCGGACTCAGAACAGTTCTCCTCCTGACATATTTCACAAATTCTTTCCTCTCTAGGAATATTTCTATATCTTCCTCTTTCTATACCAAGTTCATGGTTTGATATTCTTAATTTAGCCAATGCACTTCTTAATTTTCTTATATTTATCATATTAAGATATTCTTCATGTTCAAAATTTGTTTTGAAACTGCTGTAACACAGAAGTTTAGAGCTGCTTGTTATATTTGCTGTCCAAACTTGGAGAAATTGGTCTTTTAGTCTTTGGATAAATACTTGTATGAATTGCTTTTCTTCACGTACATGCTGATTGTGCCAAACATAGCCAAATCCATTTCTCGTAAGTAGGTTTTTGATTTCAGATGCCCGGTTGTTATGACCGACCTTGATCATCCATATTTAGTAACATATGGTAACATTTTTTTTACTAATCTATGATCTTTCATATTTAAAGATTTGAAGCAATATTGCAAGCACCGTTTTATTGCTGTAATATGCTACTTGATAATATGTTCACCATAATAAGATAACGTATCATGATCAAGGCCCAGACCCCTAGCTCCAAGGTCAAGGTCACACTAAGAAGTCAAAGGTAGGTCAATAATGCTTCAGGGACATTTGTCAATAGTGACAGCTCTTGTTCGGAAATATATCAGCATGGTAAACTCTTTTTATTTAATTACAGGTGGTCACATTTCACAACGAGACAAAGTTCGTTGAAGGGTGTTACTTAAAGCACAATGAGATATTCACTGTAGGAAGAAGACTATTCAAATGGAAATATCCGTTTGTACATGGTAAATTTTCATTCCTGAAATGTCTTGAATGTTTTCTTTTTTACGGACAACACAGTTGTAAATTTTTTAATTTGCTCATCAGTGAGATCAAAGACAGTAGGGCAAGTTCAAGTTGGTACTACCTAAGAAACACAAGAAAAGGTTAAAGTTTTTTCACAAGCCTCTGTCCAGAGTAAAGGTTGGCAGGGTGGCAATATTTCAAAGATATGTCTTATAACATTTTAGGATCATTGTATTGTAACTTGTAAGGTAGACCCAAGATAAAATGTGCTGCAAAAGTTTTGCGAAGGCCTAGCTTTTTTGGCTTAAACAAATTTATGGAGATTTTTTTATCAGCAAGAGACAGTTCTACCAGTTTGCCTATTGATTTATACATACATTTCATGTCTTATTGATGTATGTTAAAACAAAATGCTTTAGGAAGATTTAATTCAGGTTTTTCGTATGTTTCAGTTCCTGTAGATAGCGGAATTGCAACTGCAGCATCCAGGGAAGTGCCTAAGCATGGGGAAGATCCTTTTCAAGGTAAATTGATAGAAAATTATATTGTTCTTTCTTGACTGACCAACATCTGTTACATTCTATGGCTTTAAAAACTTTTTCTATGTAGAAATACCTTATTAAGTATGCGTAATGTTTGCTAAAAAATACATGTTGAAATAGGCATCGTAATGTTTGTGGATTGTAAACACCTATAACACACAGCTTGTTAAGTGGGTAAAAAAAGTAAAACAATACCATTCTTCATAATTTAAAACCATTTCCATCGATTGGCATTTTGGTTTAGCTCCAGTATACAAAGTTTGATATGGAAAAGTAATGAATTTGCTGTAAGTTACTTAAATGCTAGTTGAAGTAAAGAACCTCATTTTGTTTGGTGAAGTTTTTTATGCCCCCGAAGGTGGGCATGTTAAAATTGCATTGTCCATCCATCTGTGCATCCAATAAATTCTTGTCTGGGCTGCAAGTCTTCCATCCATAAAGGGATTTTGAAATAACCTGGCATAAATGTTAACCATAATGAGACAATGTGTCATGCGCAAGACTTGGACCCCTAGCTTAAAGGTCAAGTCACACTTAGATGTCAAAGTTTAACATGGTCTGTTTCATGTCTGGTCCATAACTCTGCCATCAGTGAAGGGATTTTGAAACAACTTGGCATAAATGTTAACCATAATGAGATGATGTGTCATGCGCAAGACCCAGACCCCTAGCTCCAAGGTCAAGGTCACACTTATAAGTCAAAGTTTAACAGGGTATATTTCGTGTCCGGTCCGTAATTCTTCCATTCATAAAGGGATTTTGAAATTACTTAGCATAAATGTTCCTCATAATGAGACGATGTGTCACGAGCAAGACTCCACCCCTCGCTCCAAGGTCAAGGTCACACTTTAAGGTCAAAGGTTAACATTGTCTGTTTCTTGTCCGGTCCATAACTCTGTCATTGATAAAGGGATTTTGAAATTACATGCACTTGGCATAAATGTTCCCTATAATAAGATGAGGTGTCATGTGCTTGACCCAGATACCTAGCTCCAAGGTCAAGGTCACACTTGGAAGGTGTTTCTTGTCTGGTCCAGAACTCCATTTTCAGGGATTTGAAAATAATTTGACACAAATGTTATCCATATTGAGAAGATGTGCTACGCCTTGACGAGGCCCCATAAATCAAGGTCAGGGTCTCAAAATGATATGTGAATTTGCGCATACAACTGTGGCATTCTTTGGTCTACTTCGGGGCTTCACCGATAGTGACAGCTCTTGTTTATGCTTGTTTTTTTAGCTTACCCAAGCCAAAGGCTCATGGTCAGCTTTTGTGACTGTTTGATGTCCGGAGTTCATCGTGCGTCGTCCGTCTGTCAACATTTTCTGAAAAATCTTCTTCTTCAAAACAACTGGGCAATTTACACCAAACTTCACAGGAATAATCCTTGGGTGGCCGTCTTCAAAAATTGATCAAAGTATTAAAATTTATGCAGAACTTTGGTTGCTATGGCAACCGAAAGGACAATCTTTAAAAATCTTCTGATTCAGTACTGTTAAGCGCAAAGCCTTGATATTTGGCATAATCTAAATATGCTCTGAAGATTGTTCAAATTATGCCCCTGGGGTGAAAAGAGGCACCTGCCAAGAGTTCCGCTTAAGTCGGTGCTAGGGGCGTTAGAGGTGTTGCACATTTCATTACCTCCCATGAACAAACTCAATCAAACCAAGTCTGCTATTATTCTTCTTGGTTGCATTCCTTGCTCGGAATGGATCTTTTTTTACAGATTTTATTAGCTATCACAAAAGCAATCTTTAAGTGTCATGTGGTGGCTGTGAAAAGTCTCCAGGTACTTTGATTCAGTGTTGTTATATTTTCTAGTCATTTGGGATCATTGAGTCCTTCCAACAATTGTGTAATAGTGTTCTCCTTAAGCCAGTGCTAGGGGGCGTGAGAGGTGTTGCACATTTCAATACCTCTCATGAACAGACCCAGTCAAACTGAGTCTGCTATTATTCTTCTTGGTTGCAGTCATCTTTTTCCAGATTTTATTATTACAAAGACTTGTATAGGAAGAACCATCAAAAATCTTTTTTTCTGAAACTACAAGGCCTTGTGCTTTGATATTTTGTATGTAGCATTATTTTGTGGTCCTCTACCAAGATTGTTAAAATTTTGCTCCTGAAGTAAAAATGGCCTTGTCCGGGGTCACACATTTTACATTGACTAAAAAAGGAAAAGACTTTGAAACCTTCTGGTCTGAACCTACAAGGCCTAGGCAATTACATTTGGTAAGTAGCATTGCCTAGTGGTCCTCCACCAAGATTTTTCAAATTATGCCCCAGGGGTGAACAGTAGCCCAGTCCAAGGTGGGGGGGGGGGACAAGGTCATTATTACCTTCAGTACCAAAAAGGTTGATAACTTGGAAAAGCATGGGGATTGGACCCTCAGTCTTAGACTGGATGTTGGTCCTGACCAATAAAAGTGTCCGAGGGCAAAGTTCATGGTCACACTGGCCTGTAGTACCAGAAAAGCTTATAACATAACACTGGTTAGGGCTAGGACCTTAAAACTTAGTAGGGATATTGGTCCTGACTAGCAGATATATACTCGAGGGCAGATGTCATGGTCTATTTCACCATGACCTTTTACTACCAGAAAGATTGTAAACTCTGCAATTTTTGGGGGTAGGAACTTCAAACTTACAAGGATGTTGGTCCAGGCCAATTGGTGACCCTGAGCCTGAGGGCAAAGGTCAAGATCACCATGACCTTTAGTATCAAATAACATGATTCAGGTGAGCGCTATAGGGCCAGAATGGCCCTCTTGTTAATTATCAGACTTGTCCACTCTATAACTGTCCAATAGAATTTGAACTGTTACTTAGTGTTCATGACCATGGTGTCAAGACATTACGCAGAGTGTATGTCTCAGCCAGCTTAGATGAGGGTTATACATGTGTCTACAACTATTGACTTATAATGTATTTATGAAGTTTATACAAATGTGTGTGGATACCTCTGTATTTACAAAGGACCTGTTAATCGTTTTCAGTCAAGCCATAGTAGCACTGAAGAGTCCCACAAAGGCAAGCCTTCTAGACATATGTGTACCATGGCATACATATTTAATAGATCCTTTGTTAGTTAGTCCGTCTGTTTCAAAACTTGTATGCTCAAAAACTTTTGAATGGATTAATAGATTGAATTTATTTTGGTACACAGGTATATATCCATAATGCGCAGGTAAAGTTAAATTTTTGCCAATAAATTTTGACAGAGGTGTAGCCCCTTTATGAATGAACATTTAGTTAGTCTGTCTGTGTCAAAACATGTCCACTCCGTAATTTTTGAAAGGATAATGGATTTGATTTATTTTTGGTACAACGTTATGTAACCATAAAATGCAGTTAAAGTTCAATTTTGGCTCTGGTGGAATAATTTTGACAGAGTTATGGTCCCTTTTCAATTGTTCTGATAAGTAGACGTGCTGAATAACACTTGAAAAATTTTATTAAAATTTTATGTGCTAAGTACGGTGGTATGTTTAGGACATGCAATTATTTTTTTTTAAGATTAAATTATCTCGTGCGCACGACATCTTATCCTGAGCGATCAACATCTTATCTCGTGCGCACGACATCTTATCTCGAGCGATCAACATATTATGTCGTGCGCACAACATCTTATCTTGAGCGATCAACATCTTATCTCGAGCGATCAACATATTATCTTGAGCGATCAACATCTTATCTCGAGCGATCAACATCTTATCTTGAGCGATCAACATATTATCTTGAGCGATCAACATCTTATCTCGTGCGCACGACATTTTATCTCGAGCGATCAACATATCATCTTGAGCGATCAACATCTTATCTCGAGCGATCAACATATTATCTCGAGCGATCAACATATTATCTTGAGCGATCAACATCTTATCTCGAGCGATCAACATATTATCTCGAGCGATCAACATATTATCTTGAGCGATCAACATCTTATCTCGAGCGATCAACATCTTATTTCGTGCGCACGACATCTTATCTCGAGCGATCAACATCTTATCTCGAGCGATCAACATATTATCTTGAGCGATCAACATCTTATCTCGAGCGATCAACATCTTATCTCGAGCGATCAACATATTATCTTGAGCGATCAACATCTTACCTCGAGCGATCAACATATTATCTTGAGCGATCAACATCTTATCTCGAGCGATCAACATATTATCTTGAGCGATCAACATCTTATCTTGTGCGATCAACATCTTATCTCGAGCGCACGACTTCTTATTTATATATATTAAGGCCCTTTTGTGTGCATTTAGGTCATCAGTAAAACATACGGACAAGTTGTTAATTAGGGTCCCGCCTATTCCGCTGTTATTTAAACTTCCCACAAGTACATGTACAAGTTTATCACATCAATTGGGAAAGCAATGCATATAATTGGTCATCTTATCTTCAAAATCAAATGAACATAACCAATGATGCATACTGCATGTTAGAACAGCAACAAATTTCAGTTCGACTGATAAATTCGCGCAGAAAAGTTGCATGTATGAATTAAGGGAAAACAAGGAAAATCGTTTAATATATGGGCGAAGTATGGAAGCCCTGGAGGAAAAATTGATTTACGTACTTCCCACTTCTGACTTCTAACTTTTGCACTTCTCACTTCCAACTTCTTGACTTCCTACTTCCTACTTCTAACTTCCGCACTTCTGACTTCTAACTTCCACACTTCTGACTTCAACTTCCTGACTTTCGACTTCTGATTTCAAACTTCCACACTTCTTACTTCGACTCTTGACTTCTTACTTCCTTCTTCTAACTTCCGCACTTCTGACTTCTAACTCCGCACTTCTAACTTCCAGGACTTTCGACTTCTGATTTCCAACTTCCACACTTCTTACTTCCGACTTTTTGACTTCTTACTTCCCTCTTCTAACTTCCGCACTTTTGACTTCTATCTTCCGCACTTCTGACTTATAACTTCCTGCCTTTCGACTTCTGATTTCCAACTGCCACACTTCTTACTTCCGACTTCTTGACTTCTTACTTCCCTCTTCTAACTATCGCACTTCTGACTTCTAACTTCCACACTTTCTGACTTCTAACTTCCTGACTTCCAACTCCGCACTTCTGACTGCCAACTTTCCTTTTAGGAAGTCGGAAGTAAGAATGTGGAAGTTGGAAGTCGGAAGTATGAAGTCAGGAAGCTGGAAGTCGGAAGTGCGGCAGTTAGAAGTCAAAAGTGCGAAAGTTAGAAGAAGGAAGTAAGAAGTCAAAAGTCGGAAGTAAGAAGTGTGAAAGTTGGAAATCAGAAGTCGAAAGTCGGGAAGTTGGAAGTCAGAAGTGCGGAAGTTAGAAGTCAGAAGTGTGGAAGTTAGAAGTAGGAAGTAGGAAGTCAAGAAGTTGGAAGTGAGAAGTGCAAAAGTTAGAAGTCAGAAGTGGGAAGTATGGAAATCAATTGTCCCTCCAGGGCTTCCATAGCGAAGCCTACATACCATTTTTTTTTGTCAAGGACTTAAATTTATTTCTTTGCATCATCACTGATTTTTGCTGCCTTTTTTATCAGTTTCCGTATTTAAATGTCTAACCCTGCAAACATGTGAAACGGTTATAAGTATAATCTAAATAAAAAACAAAAACGGTGGCAGTCGTATGTTTTTACTAATGATCTGAATTCACACAAAGGTCCTTAATAGATATTGATAAGATGACTGACAAAAGATGTTGATCGCTCGAGATAATATGTTGATCGCTCAGGATAATATGTTGACCGCTCGAAATAAGATGTTGATCACTCAAGATAATATGTTGATCGCTCAAGATAAGATGTCGTGCACACGAGATAAGATATTGATCGCTCAAGATAATATGTTGATCGCTCAAGATAAGATGTCGTGCACACGAGATAAGATATTGATCGCACAAGATAATATGCTGATCGCTCAAGATAATATGTTGATTGCTCAAGATAAGATGTTGATCGCTCAAGATAATATGTTGATCGCTCAAGATAATATGTTGATCGCTCGAGAAAAGATGTTGATCGCTCAAGATAAGATGTCGTGCGCACGAAATAAGATGTTGATCGCTCAAAATAATATGTTGATCGCTCAAGATAAGATGTCGTGCGCACGAGATAAGATGTTGATCGCTCAAGATAAGATGTTGATCACTCAAGATTATATGTTGATCGCTCGAGATAAGATGTTGATCGCTCGAGATAAGATGTTGATCGCTCAAGATAAGATGTCGTGCGCACGAAATAAGATGTTGATCGCTCTAGATAATATGTTGATCGCTCAAGATAAGATGTCGTGCGCACGAGATAAGATGTTGATCGCTCAAGATAAGATGTTGATCGCTCAAGATAATATGTTGATCGCTCAAGATAAAATGTCGTGCGCACGAAATAAGATGTTGATCGCTCAAGATAATATGTTGATCGCTCGAGAAAAGATGTTGATCGCTCAAGATAATATGTTGATCGCTCGAGATAAGATGTTGATCGCTCAAGATAAAATGTCGTTCGCACGAAATAAGATGTTGATCGCTCAAGATAATATGTTGATCGCTCGAGAAAAGATGTTGATCGCTCAAGATAATATGTTGATCGCTCGAGATAAGATGTTGATCGCTCAAGATAAAATGTCGTGCGCACGAGATAATATGTTGATCGCTCAAGATAATTAAATCCTAAAAAAATAATTGCATGTCCTAAACATACCACCGTAGCTAAGCAATTTTATGGGAGATAGATTTAAATTTTGAAAATACTTTGTAGTAATTTAAAGCTAGATTTTAATAGAGTTCAGTTATCATTTCATGTAATTTTCATTGTTTTCTTAAGGATGTACAAGCGTTTTTTTCAGGATATCCGCCATTTTGAAATATGTTTCTTCAAATATTGCCTTCCAACAAAAGTTTTGCCGAAAATTAATGCTAAATCATTAAAATATGGCCAATAAAGTACCATTTAAGCAAATAGATTCTGCTTTTTGCGAAAAACAATGTTTCACCCTTATTTTTGGCTGGCATTTGTCTAACACTGACTTAAGTTTTACAACGGGGTAGGGGTAGGTAATTTCAAATATCTATGAAAGTAGATCAGGTTTCGTTTTGATATTTTCCTGACTGATACATATAATGATAAGCTATAATTGAAATAAAAATTTTCAAGATAACTCTTTATTTTGTCTGGAATATATAAATTAAATAAAAAAGAACACAAAATATCAAAATTCTCCAGTTTTTGACAGTTTTTTCTTAATAAATCTCTTAGATGCACGGTAACCCCTACTTTTTTTCTTTCCATTTTAAAGCATTTTTGTGCATCATTAAAGCTGCAAAATATTTTTAAAATCTTACCGTCAGAAATTTTTTTGTAGATCTAAATACATTTTTACAATTGAAAATAAAGTGGGTGGGGTAATTATGTCAACATGTAAAAATGAAAGAGATTTGTTTGTGACATTTATGCTTATTTAATACTGACATCATCTTGTATTCATATTAACCTGTAAGACATGAAATCACTATAACATTAAATGGGATATTATGTGTTTTATTAAGTACAACCATTTTTTCAATTTTACAAAATTTCAGAAATGCTTAAACAGTGGGTGTAGAAAATGCCCTATAAAATTAAAACGAGTTCGGTGACCAATGTTTTTTCTTCTCTTGTTTGTCTTGAAAACTAATGTTCTTCAAGCTCACAGAGTATGAAAAAATTCTTAACGTTAAAAAAAATTCGATCGTACATCCTTAAAAGCTTTTCTATGACTAAAACTGAACTAAATACTTATTTAACTTCTGCGCAACATGTGAGGATGCCTGTTTAGTCGTAGGATGTATGTCTAACATAAATTTTCATAAAATTACATATCGGGCAATAACAGGTAAAGCCAATATATTCATTACTTATTGTATAAATTTTAGTTTGTGACAGAGATAATGTTGTAATTTTACATGTAGCTTAGGTGTTGGTTTGGCTTTTGGAGACTGATTTAATGGATGCAAACCTTACAAATGAAGCAAAACATGTGCGCTAGTAGATGAAGCGAAACACCTTTCACGTGAATGAATTCGAATATTTTATAATTCATTACTGTCTCCATAATATAATGTAGAAGTTATTATTTGCATTTGTTACAACATCATTTAGTGACAGATTTGTTAGGACGTTATGTAATGTTTCCATTTGATTTCATGTTGTTCACGTTATAAAATGCAATTAAAATTTGTAAGAATCATTTTTGTCTTTCTTATATATTCAGTAACCAAATATTCATGAGGACAATTTAGATCTGCATTGGTTTGTTTATTTGGGTTTTACACCTGTTTTCAGCAGTAGTTCAATGCTACATTCCACTGGTCAGTTAACTAGTCAAGTTTTCCTGTGTTTCTTGAATAGTATCAACTTCTGTCGACAAGTCAATGGCAACTTCCTCACATGAATATGGGAGAAGAATGAACAATAGAATTCCTATCTCGTCTTGCCCTGTTTGTTTGTTCTCCAATCTGTATTAGCTGAACTTTTATACGCCCGAAGGGCCGTATTATGTTATAGCCCCAGTGTCCGTCTGTTAGCAATTTCGTGTCCGCTCTGTAACTATTGACCACTTGAAGGATTTCGAACAAACTTGGCACAAATGTTCACCACATCGAGACGACGTGCAGAGCGCATGTTTTGGATGGCTGGCTTGAAGGTCAGTGTCACAGGGGTCAAAGGTCATATGGCTTTGTTTCGTGTTCGCTCTAACTCTTGAACATCTTGAAGGATTTTAAAAGAAATCCCTTTTATGTTACTATAAATAGCTTATTTTGTAACTTTTTATTATTGACCATAGGGAAAAACCGAGACCACTTTTTCTGTGTATATTTAGGTGTATATTTATATATTTGTATCTGGTAAGGATTTTTTTGTGGACTTGGGAAATTTTTTGAAAAAAATTCCTCCCTTTGTTTTGGTTCTGTCCTTTGGGTTTCAACAGTCAAGTTCATTAAACTTTGCTCCCCTCCTTTGACATAACCCTTCGGGCGTAGTTCGTCCCGCTTGGCGGAGCTCTTGTTCTGAAATGTCTCTGAATATGCTGCCTTGATGTTCGTACGGACCATATAATCTTAAACAATGGAAAACCGTACAGTTACCAGTGAATATAAGAAAAATAAGACTCCATGCTGATATATAATTTTTATTAGTCCACTACCTTTCGGGGACTTTAGGTTTGCTCGATGTCCGTCCGTCCAATTGTCCGTCCATCTGATATTTCTGTCTGGTGTATATCATTGTAATCCATGGAGGGATTTTAAAATAACTTGTCACAAATGATTACAGTAGCAAGATTATGTGTCGCGCTCAAAATCCAGGCCTGTATGTTGTCAATGATCCGCCCTTTTAAGGTCGATCCACACCTTAGGACCGGATTGTAGAAACTTGACGGAAAAGTATGAAATTTGGCTCAGTGGTAGATCAAATTCTATATTTCCAGAATATATGTATTTCTTTATTTGACGTTTGTGCGTCCATGCCAATAGCGCCATCTGGTGACACCCGAATTTTCACATCGGTTGTTTGTTTTTCTGTCATAATTTCTCTAATATATTAGCAATTTCATTTTTCTTTTCGTAAGTTCGATCCTCTGGCGGGGCGTATGTTCTCCGTAACGATTTCATAAAAGACATTGTGTCTGAAATCATTCGTCCTCCACCTCTGATTCGTGTGAGGAAGTTGGCATTTACTTGCGTAGAATAGGTTTGTTCTGGTACAGAATCCAGGAACACTGGTTAGGTTAACTGCCCGCTGTTACATAACTAAAATACTGTTGAAAAACGGCGTTAAAACCAAAACAAACATTTTTCTTTTCGATTGCGCATTGGGTTGTCTGTACCAATGTATTTAGCACATTACAAGACCGTCATTTTTCTTAAAACAGATTGGCTCACGCCGAAATCGTTACAATATTTGTAAGTGCAAGTTTATATATTTTGTCCTATAACATTTTTTTCCGTGCGGTCGAAGTGTTCTATTTTTTGAAACAGTCTGCTCTGGGTCCGCTCTTTAAAATAAACAAATTAAAAAGGCATGTGTTCTCGATGGATCTTTTGCAAAAAAAAAAAAAAAAAAAAAAAAACTTTGAAAATCATAGTTAAATGCCGAAAAGCGCGACGCGTTAGATTGTAGAAACCATGACGTTACCGTGCTACATACTTTCCGTTAATACAGTGTAACAGAATACTGTAACATTCTTACAGTACTATAATCTTCTTATAATTATTCTAAATGGTGTGACAGAAAAATGATTTCTCTGATGGTTAAGTGACCACACATTATTAAAAACGGGAAACTTATATATGTAACATGTATATGTAATAATGCACACGATACAGTAGCACACGGAAGAACTGGAAGAGAAATGATTTGTAATTTGCAGGAACATTGTTTCCGAATAACGACAGTTGTTTCAGACGCTCCTATCAAATTAAAACAAACCTGATGAAATTGTTTTTTTTTTTTTCTTTATTTCAAATGTCTTCCTCACGATGTACTGAATATATAATCGCCAACACGGTTATATATATTATATAGGGAATGATTATTTCTTGATTTATTTAGTGCCTATTTTTCAACACTATTTTAGTTATGTACCTATGGGCAGTTAATCTAACCAATGTTCCTTGAGTCTGTACCATTACTAACCGGTTGTCTACTTCTTCACATGAATATCAGGAATCGGCGGTGGGGGACGGATGATCTCTAGACACAATGTCTTCAATCAAATCGAGGCGGAGAGGGAATGTTTATCTTTAAAAGTAGTAACTGACCTTAAAATAGTGCAGATCATGATCAGACTGCATGGATGCGCATGCTAAAATTGATATGCACTGCTCGCAGAGGCAGAATCAATCGTGTCCAGCATGATAAGGGGTTAAGGTAGTATCTAAGATATTTCCATTACCGTATTTAAAACAATTATTAGCTATTTTAAACGTTTCACCTAAGCGAAATATATTAAAATAATGCAGAAATATCCAACCAAAAATGCATGTTTACAGTACACAATCTAATCCCCAAACAGTGTTATTGACAAACGGAACTTGGCAAAGAAAATGAAATGGGGTCGCTAAAAATAGATTTTCAGGTATACGGTAATTAACTTTGATCATTACATGTTTAGTTTAAATAGAATGTTTAGTTTATAGAACGCTTATATTATGAAAAGAGTGCTGAAGCTCTTCGAAGAGACGATGTCATGATCTAAATGAATTTTGCTTAGTTTTGACCGCACCGTCATCACCCATCCCCCACCCCAGCTAAGTTGTGGGCTGGTTATTTCTGAGGAGTCAATTTGACGGTCGTTGTCTTTGCTTAAATCTTGCGCAGCTTTCCTGATTTACGGTCCCTCATAGCAAAAGAGTAGGTGGTGAACTACTACATAAACAATGGACTTGCACATTTCTTGGAGTATTAAACGATCTGAAACTTGGTGAGCATGCTTGCCAGCAAGGGTATAAATGCGTGACGCATCTTTGAACATTTCTGATGCACATCCACGCGCGGTCCCACATTTCCTACATATTGTGAATGATCGCCAGTTTGGGTAGAAGTGCGTAACAGAATTTCATGTGACGTTTTTGATCCGCACCTCGTGCGCACGTCAAATTTCTTCGAAAAAATATGACAGATCTTTCATTATACACAAATTTTATGTGCATCCCATGTCCATTAATACGCTATTGTGTGGGCGGGGAGGATTTTTTGTTACCTTTAGTGATTTTATAGTTAAACGAAACAAAAGCTATACTTTCATCAATTTCCTATCGCACAGAAGACAATACTTCTTTTCAGATCCATAAAGTAAAACGTTTAACCCATCAGATTCAAGGTCATCATTCAAAGTCGGTCATATGAATTTAAATATGTCTAATGTGTATTTTATACTGTTATGTAATTGTATTAAAATCAAAGAAACTGCCGAAATTGTAGACTTTGTTATAAATTGTCGAAAACTTCCAGTGCTTTAACACAGTCATGCTATCCGTTCATATGTATATATGATTCATATCTAAATAGATGCTTGAAAAAAAAAATGTACATAAAACTTTTAATTTAGTGAAATGTTCTAAAAATGCAATACTGAAACCAACGCCCAACACCCGACCCCACCCCACCCCTAAATAAAATTGCTCCTTCTTTATCATTTATTCATTTATTCATGAAGTAAAATATTCTTCTTTAAAAACATGCAAATTTCTATCTCCTCCACCCCGCCCCCCCACCCCCAACCACCACAAAAAAATAAAATAATAATGTTGCTCCGACCTTCAATACATTTTTTTGTATCCAGACGGTTTGTCAAGCCCCCAGATCCCTTTTTTTTATTCAAATGACCTACCTACTCTCAACGTCATAGTCATTGCCGATAGGGGACATGGTATTGCATGGCATGGCACTTTTCCCCCAACTTTAATGACTTCATCTTGCGCCACTGGCTTTAAGAGGCTGGATTGGTGTAGGGCTTTTATTTTCATGTTATCTCGGACGCCTCGAAAGCTTTCCATCCATCCCATTAGTTCACGTCATCAGACATAGGCTCTCATCGGACCCGTCTGGTTCCTTTGAAATGGAATGCGGTCCAAAACAGTCTTGGCGATTTGGTCAGTCAAAAACGGGCGTGGTCTGGCTCCAGTCAGATGACGCTACGATTCAGGGCCTAGACATCTCTCTTCAATGTCTCTCAAATTTAGTGTTGTGGTACAAAACAGGTCCATTTTGCGTACGTAATTTATCTTCAAAAGATATAATTAGCAAAAATGTACCTCAGTATGTTTTCACCTAATTAATATGCATACCTCTGTATGTACCTCTGTACCAGTGAGTGAGTTGTCTATATATGGACTTATCCGCATTAATATGCATACCTCAGTATGTTAATAAAAATACAAGACCACAAGTTCTGCTTATTTAAACACTTTATTTGATAAACACAATCTGTATGTGTATGGGATACTCATTTCTAATTTTCAGTTCAATATCTCCATTATAAATGGTGTACCTCCGTTTGACGGCACACAGTCATGTACCTCACTCTGTGATATAAACCGGTATGTGTGTGTGTGTGAAGGCCCGCGATACCCTAAACTATTTTGTGTTAGTATGTTTGCTCCGTAAAATTTGCAATACCGGACAAGTCAATCAGTGTCAATTAAGGCATCGTCACCTGGCGGTCATTTTACTCAAAAATTTACATGCAAAATCCATTAAATAAAAATGATGACACATTGGTAACAATAAAGAAATAATTTTGTCAGAATTATGTTCTAATTATCTATGTGAACATATGCAAGTGAAAAGATGTGAATTTCACTACCTGTGTTATGTTTATTTTTCGATATTTTTTCTCTTTGACCGAAATGAAAAAAAATTGCAATTTTACTGCAGGGAAAGGCAAGATATATTCAATACATGTAAAAAAAATAATTACAGCCGGTTGCTATGCAGACCGTGAAGGACAAAGTTTTAGGACATTATTTTGAAATTTTACCCTTTTTGCTATTGAATTATACACCCAAATCCAAACACCCACAATTTATCCAAATAGTTTTATCTATAAACAGGTATATTATAGGATCAGACTAAATTTCGACTGTTCAATGTTATCTCCCTACATAAATCAAGCATAGCCTTGCGATGGACATAGTCTAAATAATGAGACCTCGTGTAGACCGGTTTTACATTCTGATATTTTACCTTGTCTACCTAAAGGCCTAAACTAGAAACAGTCAAAACTGCGGTGGAAACTGTGATTGATTCAAATTACAATTTATCAGTAGTCACGAATATTTTTAGCCCTAACAGCTTACCTGTTGTTTTAAATCATAAATATTAAATGAACAAGTAGGAACAGCATATATTTATCAAACATTTCCATTGTATTTTTTTTTTTTTAACCTCTTACAGTTCAATCGGCTTCATGTATTGGCGGTCGGAGGCGAGACCAATGAAAACGCTTCGTGTTGTAATGTGTTTACCTGTATCGACCATTTTCCAATATGTAGTACACGCGTGTTAAACCTCTGAATTTTTTTAACTGCCATAGTTGTTTTTTTTTTTTTGTTTTTGTTTTTTTTAAGAAATCTAGATAATATACACATCATTGGAAAGGAAAAATTAAACGCTTTATATGTATATATTTCTTTATTTTATCCGTCGCTGTATTTTAACGCGATTCTCGCCAAACTGATTTCGTTGGGCATTGCATACGCGAAGAAGTTATCCAATACTTTTTTGAACTTTTCTGGTTTGTACCATACGCGAAGAAGTAATCCAAAACTTTTTTGAACTTTTCTGGTTTGTACTCGAGTACAAACCAGAAAGGTTTAAAAAAAAGTATTAGATAACTTCTTCGCGTATGCAATGCCCAACGAAATCAGTTTGGCGAGAATCGCGTTAAAATACATCTTCTTAAAGTACAGTATGTATATTACAATCTCACACAGAATTTTTGATAGGGGGATATCGACCAGTCAATAAATATAACGATATACAGCTCCTGAGTACAACTATTTGGTCTAGCGATGAACCATCCTTCTTGGTTGTTGTTAGTAATGCAGGTACAAACAACATTTTATTTTAAATTAATTTTACATGGGGTTGTCTTTTTGTGTCTATTGTAATAACCAGGAGAACAATTTCGACAAAAATTCTGTGTGAGATTGTAATATACATATTGTACTTTAAGAAGAACTAAATTTTGTCTTTGTCTTTTGTGTTATAATGGAGTTTGAATGCACGCAAGATTTCAATATTTTGGGGCAAACTTTTGGTCTAATCGAGACTCAAACATTTTACAAGCGGCGTATGTACTAGAAATCATCATATTCGGCCTCAAAATATGAACTGATATTGAGTTGTGATTTGGCTATGCCTTATGTGTAAAGCGTTTGAGACCCCCTCCATGCGACAGACCAGTATTTGTTCAGAGGTAAAAAAACAGTTTCTGTATAGCTGTTAATATTCATTTCGTCCTACAGAACAAACTGTCCAACTCTACTGTCCACGTTCTATTTTGTATAAAATCCTCATTTCTTTATATGGTAAACTGCCTTAATTAACACAATTTTACTGCTGTCTTCCTAGGTTTTTCTATCGTTGTTCTTTGGAAAATGAAAAGTAGTTGAATTAAATATTCTTTCTAACATTGCATTTTTATAGTTTTATACACGGTTTGTCAACTCCCGTAGTAAACCTGGAGAAATATGATAGACATATAAGATAAAAAAAAATTATTACCCCCGCTGCTATAGATATAATGAGATGTATACTTTTGAAAAATAGTGCGTGTGATATAGGACAAAATGTTTAGTCCCAATAGAATCTATTCGGTCTTGAAATAGCAACAACCACCTCATTTTGTTAGTTTTAATTACAAGATGACAATCATGTTTTTGGATTTTGTTTGTGTATCAATGGGGAATCATTTACAATACAATACAAAACAATACAAGTTTATTTACTGTGGGAATGGCATAACAAATCATCATTAGCTGTCAATAGTTATTGACCGACTTATTGAACCATTGTATAACAATTAATAAAAGGGATGGCAACACATATCCAACTATTTGTTCAAAACGCGAATATTCGAATCGTGTTTTACTATTCAAATATTAAAAAAAAAAACAAAAAAAAAAAAAACGACAAATAGATGAAAGCTTAATGAAAGAACCAAATGTTTGTTTAACATTAAGCCAGACAGGTCCACTTTCATTAGAAATAGGTTATCGTCAATGTGAGACAAGCTATTTTATACATTACAGTATTCAAATTGATACAAATCAGCTGCAAATCTCTTTGTGCACAATAGGTGTGAACCGCTGGTAATTAAAATGACTTTGAATATTATTAAGTACACAGCTTGTTGGTGACAGGATACGAGATATACGCTGTCGAGGAAATCCAAAGCTCGAGCCTGATATGTATATTCGAGCCAGTGTATATCCCGTATCCTGTCACTAACAAGCTGTGTAACGATTTTATCTTGCCGACAACCCTTACATGCTATAATCGATACATTTTGAATTAACAAAGCTACTTACAGTACAGACTGGAATCCTGCAATCATTTGTTTGACCATCATGTTTAGTTTATAAAAAGTTGATTAACAGCAGCCATAAAATGCACAATGACCTGTATTTTGATTAAATCACAGAACACAAACACTCACCAGATTTCACTATGTCAGAAATGTCTTGAAACTGTCATCACATTTCCTGTTAAATCCTTTATCTTGCACGTAAATTAAATGATCCTAAAACATACTGCTAAGTAACAAATATGTCAATTCCTTTGTGTTGCAATGATTTAACTTAACTCATTCAGGCCTAATCCCGTGAAAATCCGTAATATGAGATAAGCGCTTCAAGTCGGATCCCTTATTAATGCGTGATGATAACGATATAGCGTAAGTCGGGTCCCGTATTAATGCGTGATCAACCCCTTGTTAAAAAACGTTTGATTGGTTTAAAATTATAAACACAAAGGGCTTTCCCAAATATTTAGCCAATCAGATAAAAGCTTTAACTTCGCAATGAAAACATTTTGATTGGACAAGTATAATCTGTTTTATTCTTATGTAAATGCGGGAGTTTCAAAACGAAAGAAAAACAAAAATTGTAAACATGGCGAGCTTTCATGACAATGATTTTTCGGATATAGACGACACAGAAATGGAATATATGATGGGATTTAATGAAACCGTGAATGATTCAGATATTTCTATGTCTAGTGACGATGATTCTGACGACGATGTGCCTTTAGTTGACTTAATTCAGCGACAGAATGTGAACCGACGTGACGAGGAAGTGGGTGGGTACAAGAATGGAGTGCAAATTTTAGACCGATAGATGTTAACGTTTTCAGTGGAAATCCGGGACCTTCCGTGATTATGGATGTAAATAAAACTGAAATGGATTTTTTTTTAATTTATTATTCACATCCAGAATATTCAACAAATCGTGGATGAGACCAACAAATATGCAACAAAAAAGCAGCTGGAGAAACCTGATGATAAATGGAGGAACGTTACATTTAGTGAAATAAGAGCCTATCTTGGATTTCAGATTGTGATGGGGATTATTGCAGCACCAAATTTGGATATGTACTGGAGTAGTGATCCTATGTTTAGTCCATGTGGAATAAAAGAGAGAATGACACGCGATCGGTATGATAAAATCAGTAAGTACTTCCACGTAGCTGACACATCATACAATGCGGCACGCGGACAACCAGGCCATGACAAACTTTCACATGTTCGACCGATTCTTGAAGCCGTGCGTGTAAATTTGATGGCCAATTATAAACCGCACCGTGAAACGACAGTTGATGAGGCTATGATTGAATAAACCGGTCGCTTAGGATTCAAAGAATATGTGCCAATGAAGCCGACTAAACGTGGGATCAAAGTGTGGGTAAGGGCGGACCCTCACAATGGATATGTGAATGACATTCAAGTGTATTTAGGTAAGGAGAACCGTGACGAAGACAAGGGTTTAGGGGAGCGAGTTGTGATGGATTTAGTAACACCAATTTTGAATCGCGGACATCATGTGTATTGTGACAATTATTTCACTACGGTAGGACTATTCGAGGAATTACAACAGCAAAGAACTTACGCGTGTGGAACATTTAGATCCAACAGACGAGGAATATCTATCACGATGCAGAAAGGAAACATGGTTGCGACAGCTTGGAGGGACAAGAAGACCGTATTCATTTTATCTACAAACTTCGATCCAACAACGCCGAGGACAACAGTTCAACGAAGGCAGAAAGACGGAAGTCAGAAAGATGTTTCTTGCCCGGAGTCCGTACGAAATTACACAAAGTACATGAACGGTGTTGACCATGCGGATCGGCTACGGGCAATGTACAGTCTAGCGCGCAAGTCAGCCAAGTGGTGGAAATATCTTTTCTGGTTTTTAGTTGATCTTGCCATAGTTGGAGCCTATATTCTGATGAAGGAATCACCAAATCACCACAGAAGACAAGAACAGGAAAACCTAAGCCACTGACACAACTGGATTTTCGAAAGAAAACTCGCGAAGCAGCTAATTGGGGACTTTATGCAGAAAAGGAAACGCGACGTGCTCAAGGAAAATATTCAGCTACAAGGCAGGATATGCTGGCCGGCTAATTTGGGAAAAAGGCGAACCTGTAAGATGTGTTCAAAAAATGGAAAGCGACGCGAAACACAGTATGGGTGTGAAGGATGCGGAGTGAATCTTTGTGTTGAGTGCTATAAGCCGTACCACGTTGAAAAATTTCCGGACGATTTGGGAAATAGTGCTCAAAATCAGTGTGTAAATAATTAAATCTCTGAACATCAAGAGGGCTTGTAATTCATTAACAAAATATTAAATAAAATAAATATAAATATAAAAAATCTATAAATTTAACTGCTTAACTTCTCTATTTACAACAGCATCTGTGTATGTATAAGCCGCATCATGAGAAACCTAACATAGTGTATTTCGGACCAGCATGGATCTAGATCAGACTGCGCGTAAGAGCGCAGTCTGATCTAGATCCATGCTGGTCGCAGACGCGTTATGTTGGTTTTCTCATGGCGCGGCCCCTATATGGTATCATCATTACCTGTCAGTCAACAAGAATGACATTTGATGTAAATATGTTTCATTATAATGTCTATAAATTATTTATCATTTCTACATTTTAAAAAATTCAAAATAATTACTTGCCGTCTTGAAAGTGTGCTAAATTAGAAATGTGTGTTTATTGAGCCAATGCAGTGTCGCGACTAGTTATGCGAAAGTGAAATTGTGCGCGTTATTCATTATTCGATATGTGGAAAATACAGGAATATATAAAGCGCAAAGGAAAAAATATATAGTGAACATCAAGGAGTTGGTAGCAAATTAAAAAATTAAGTACCCCCTTCCCTAAAAAAAACACAAAAAAACAAAAACAAAAAAATAAACAAAAAAAAAATACACATATATATTGTACATTACTGTATATAAGTGAAATGATTTTATTTGACAGCATGCCCAGATCTTTATTGTAAATAATGTACATACATGTATATATATACATATATATATATTAGCTTTTTTACATTTTTTCTATATAAAATTAGAAAAAACACTACCAGCTTCCTTGAAAAGTGTGTTATTCAATGAAAATAAAAAGAAAATAAGTGCAAAGTCTGTGAAATCAGGAAAATTCAGTGTAATTGTGCAGTGTTTTGTGTTTATTCAAGCCTTGGAATTTAAATTAAATTACAAAATATATTGGATTAACTTACATCACAAGAAAGGTACAAGTATGCCCAATATGCATATGAAGTTTGGTGAGTCTGTATTTCATAATGACCCAGTTACAACCTTTTTTGCATGGCATGTGCATGTTGTTCAAAATCCTTGTACAGGATTTATCAGTTTATCACTTTTGCTGTAGACTCCAGCTATAGATAAACCCTTAGACTCTTATCAGAGATAAGTTATCAGGCCTGAATGAGTTAAAACAAGATTTTAACATCCGTGTCTGCCATACAGAGTTATTTCGCTTTTAACGACTAAATTCTGTCACACTTCACAAGCCTAAACAAAGTAAGATAATGAAAACGGCAAGAAAATACTAAATCTACTCTTGGAAACGATGTCTGTCTCTGGGGCTAATTGATAATCTGACTTGATTCAGTTACGTCAGCGATGCGGCAGCCACTTTGTTTTCATCAAAATTCATATCTGAAATGTATTAGCAGAATATGGAATATATCCTGTCTCCACGTGACGTCTATTGACCAATAGAAATGCAAAAAAAACTTGTAGGATGCAGGATAACACTTGATCTTAAAACTCGGATTTCAATCAAAGACGATCACAGATGAATCTGAGTAAAGAGAAATACTGAAATGTCTAGAAAACAAGTCAACTGTATACATTTTTACGTAAAACGCATCAATCAGTCGCTATGACTGAAATTAATTTTCGCAAAATGAAACGAGTAAATGCATAAATGTAAGACAAGTAGTGTATTTAAGCCAGATATTTCTTTATATTTTCTTCATTCAACTCTTTGGCGTTTTGGAGTACCTCATTTGACTAAAAGATTCCTTCTACTAGTATAACGTTAATAGTCTGTCAAAATGCTGCCCATGCCTTTTGTCGTTTGGAAGTATTTCACGCCATCATCTGATAATTTAAGAAGTCGGCTACGTGCAATGTCTGCGGAGAAAATCCCACTTACTTGTATGTACGGGCTACATCCCTTGTAAGATGTAAAACTAATAAATTAAATCTAAACGAAGTCAGATTACGATAATGTTATACAATAAAGATGAACAATTGATGCGAATGACTGGTCAGTCTTAATACATCAATATTTTAATCATTTTCGGTGTAAACGTAAGTAGAATTTATGCGTGACAGGGTATGATAAATAGATCAGCCGAATATTGGAATACCAAAAATGCTATTCGTTGCCATCTGTAATTAATATACATTTTAGTATGAGTAAAAGAATTTGCACACGTATTATTGAAGCAAAATAATGTAATAGCAGATTTACATATAAAAAGAAAAAAACGAGCACTGCGAAAAAAGTGGGGGAGTTTAATATAACGGGAGTGTAACGGATCCCGTAAAAATACCCGTATACGGACGAAAATACGGAAAACTAAAATACGTGGCGTGTTACGGGGCTTAGTATATTGAAAAGTCCGTATACTTAATAAAATACGGATTACGTACTATGAAATACGGAATTCTTAGTAATACGATACACCCGTATAATTTTGAAATACGGAAATTCTAAAAAGGGATATTCTGATCGTAACAACATCGTAATATACCCGATATGTCTGGTGTAAGCACTGGCGAAAAAAAGGGTCAATATACGGAGTGTACGTCCCCGTAAATTTTCGAAAATACGGAGTATACGGGATGTATAATACAAATATACGGACCTAATATACGATCCCGTATTCGGAACATCTAGTATAACGGGAATGTCCGTATATTTGTCCATGTCATATAAGAATCACCCGTATAGGCCGAATAACATAAATGAAAATATCCCGTAAATATAGCAATATACGAAACTTTAAAAAAAACCCTGGAAATGATGTTTATATTCGTGTCCAGCTTTAACAAAAGTTTTCATTTTTCATGTAATTCGAAGGGTCTTGAGACTTTTTTCCCGTATACTTCCGTATTTTAGAATATAACGGAAAAACACGTAATACATCCTATATATCCCGAATATACGTAGTAATACGATCCCGATTATTGTCAAAAACGGACAGTGGATTGCATCTAATAAACGGGGCATATACGGACTTGTATTTTCTAATATACGGGCATCGGATTTTTTCCGTAATACGCATGATATACGTAAGTAAAAACGGAACCCAGTATATTTGTCATATACGGACCTGTGATTGCATCAAATATACGGGGCATATACGGACTTGTATTCCTAATATACGGGCCCTTTGGGCGTATTTTTTTCCGTATACGCAAGATAAACTAAGTATACGGATCCCCAAATTTGTCAATATACGGACTTGAATGCATCTACTAAACGGGGCAAAAACGGACAAGGTATTTTCTAATATACGGTCTTCGCATTTTTTTCCGAAATACGCATTGATATACTAAGTAATACGGATCCTTAACTTGTCATATACGGGGCATATACGAAACTGTACTTTATTGATATACGATCAGGCAACGGACAAGTCCCGTATAATCATGGTATACACGCAATATACGGATCCCTAACATGTGTCATATACAGCTGAAAATACGAAACTAGTGATTTAACTATACGGGCTACGACTAGTCCGTATATGCATGTTATACGCAATATTAATGGATCCCGTACTTGAGTCAAAACGGAATGTATTTGCATCTGAATACGGGGATATAGCGAACCTGTAGATTATAATATACGGGCCAGGTTTTTCCCCGTTATAATATGCATGATATCAGATAACAGATTCCATATTTGGTCCACATTTAGACTGAATCTGGTTTTCGTATTCGGGGCAATTCACGGACCAGTATTTACAAAAAGATACATATACCAGGACATTTCCCGAAATGCATGTGTAGTATACAAATCCCGTATTTTTTCCTTTATGGGAACTGTTTTGTATATGGCAACACAACTGAAAGATGACAAAATTAATGTCTGGGATACCTACAGCAGAGACGGTATGTTAGAAAAAAGCAAGACAAAAGACCGGGAATGAGAAAAAAATCATAATGATATCTAATTGGAGACATGTCAGATTAAACAACCATATTCATCAACATAAATACTTTTTAAATCAGTTATTTCAAACGTTAAGAAACATTTTCATTTCTTGTCCAAATGAAATAAGCAGCAATTTAAAATGTGAGTAAACAAAAACAACAAGCATTTCTTAATATAATTATGTTTCATTTCTAATTGAAAACAGAGCAATTCGCACATTTAATCTGCGCGTTGACACAACAAATCATTTGAGTATCACTTCTTTTACTATTGTCTGTACATGTTTTTCGTTATTCCCATGCAAGCAGGGGATTACCGCTATAGGGCTATTCGATTTGGGCCGTCTTCTAAAAAGAGCAGTACACCCCACCTAATGGACGTCGAAGGTGAACTATAAAAAGTACGCATGTTTGGTTCTGAACAGGAACCCGATATGTAAGCAGTCACAAATGATGAACCACATGGAAATATTCAGTTTCCTGATCTCAATAAGTATAGAAGCTTTTTATCTGTTGTTACGAATGTCAACTGAGAACGAACGGCTACACATACCGGCTGTCTTGTCTGCATCTGTTTGATCAACTAGTAGAACCTTCAAACATAAGTAAATTCACTATCTTGAAAATAAATAAGTCGTCCCGTTTTCTGATTCCCAGTAAACAACTCTTGTGTCAACCTGGAATAAAATAAAATGGCACGCATTAAAATATATAAAGAATTACCCATGCATCATAGATATACCGATTAATTATATCTATAAATGATGTGAAAATTATGACGAATAAATGACATGTGGGAATGACGACATCATTAATTGTCAGAAACGCCCATACTCCAATTCGTCGCGAAAAGAATAATATAATTAAACGAGCCTGTAGATATTTAACTACAAGTAATCTAATGTAAGTGTTTTTATTTGCAATTTATAGATTTAAATTACGTAAAAAACTATCTTCTTCCCAAATTATATGTAATATAAAAATGCATGGTGTTCATAGATCCGTCACACGTTGACCCGGTCAATCCTCACCTCATTTGATGGATTTTCTTCAAACTGACATACAGAATAACAATAAATACGGGAGAGTACTATTCTTTTCAAGAAGATTTTACCTGTCACAAAACTTCAAAAGCACTATAAAAAGCGTAATGGGATCAAAATAACACTTCTCCCATTTATACCTACCCAAAATGCAAACTACAGCCACGATAAAATTTAAACCAACGCAAGTGTGTAAACGTAAACTATGCAAATTAGTGTTCCTAACCTGTCCGCCAATACGCAATCCTCCGTTTTAGAACATATACAAAATGCACAATAAATCTTTTGTACCAGTTTGGATAAAATGTATCAGAGTGACATAACATCTTCTCGAATACCAGAGGTCTACGTGGTTCCCCGGATTTGACTGAACATCGGACTGAAGGAAGAATGCATAACAGCAGACCGCGTTTGTTAACTTTTTTTTTTTTTTAATTAAATATTATTCAAACATCTCTTTAAACTTTGTGACTGAACAAGTATCAGAACGATAAATTTATTTCCACTAAACGTTTTAATATTAGGTTAAACAAATCTAGAAACCTTACCAGAATTTCCAATCTCGTGGTCCAGTATAATATTCTTAGACAAGTAAAATATTCATCAAAAACACCCATCAACTTGCCTCTTGTAAATATGATGTAAAATTATCCCACAAATCTCATAGATTAATCTAACTAAAAAATAAATAACTAATATCAGGGTACAATATAAATTTACATTATTTCATATTATAGTTGCCGAATAACCGAAAATAATATGTAACAGTGTATACATGTCTAATCTGTGGTAAAATGAAAGAAATGTACTATTTGATTGAATGTTTGAAGACGAATAAACAGACATACCGAATTTCATTTCCTAAAAATGACCACTTTGTTTAAGAAATGATTTGTTTTGCAAGTGCGCATGTCTATTCGTGCACGTGAACCGGCAGGCTAGAGTAACAGAAAAACGAGTAGACATGCTAAGATAGAACCATATTCCCGCGAGATGTTATTGTTTCTCACGAGTTTTTTTTTTTTTCGAAATATATAGACCCTCAGGCAAAACAGGGCTTTAAATATTCCTAATCAATAATCCTTAAATGGCACAGGATATGCCATGACGATAAAATTCTACAAATACCATCTACTGAGTAAAAATATTGAAAGGAAGTTCGATTAAAAGCACAATTATCAGTTCATCAAGGTACCTTTTAAGCTGAAGTTGTCAATTAGAAAAAAATTAAAATAGGAATTCATTTTTTATCTATAAAACACTTAAAAAATGTCATATTATAGCAAAAAATATGTCGCGCCGGGAACGAACCCTGACCGCGAAGGTCAATAAAGAAGTTTTCCACTGTCGTTACCCATTATGAACGCAAGGGAGGTTAAGTTTTAATGTCGCGATAAATATACAATTTTTAACGTAAAAATTAGTTAAAACATTTAATTCTCAAGTGTTTCCGCAACATTATAGTAGTCAGTATACGGAGCAAATTATACACATTAAAATCCATAATATCTAAAAAAATATAATGCCGTGCATTAGAAAACACAACATAGTTGGTTTGCGACAAGCATGGATCGGGACCAGCCTGCGCATCCGTGCAGTCTGGTCTGGATCCATGCAGTTGCATCAAACCTATTGGAATTTATAAAAACTGTTAAGTGAACAAGCAGATCCTGAGCAGACGGCGCGGATGCGCAGCTGGTCTCGAATTAATTTATTTTCCATGCTGGTGTCGAAAACTAAGACAATGTTGGTTTTCCATGGCACGGCTCTGTTCTATTTTTTTTTTTCTGTTCTAGTCGGACGATCTGGGGTCCAGTGCCTTTTTTAAATATTCGTTTAGAACAATCGTATATCTTAAAATATTTTAAAACCCCAAGATTGCATACAGTTACACTAAAAAGAAATAATTTAATAGTGTCAAATGATTAATCACCCTTTAAATTTCATTGTGTATTATCGAATATTGCCTTGGGATAAGAAATATCCGGTCAGTGGTTGGTTCAAGATGGGTCCATAAAAATATGTTAACCCACTTACAACAAGCGATAGTACTCTTAAATTTTTATGGTATTATGGTTAACCTGTTTAAGTACAATCATATTGCGCCCTGCTGAAAAAAAAAAAACGTTTGTGGTCAAATTTGAAAGATTTCCAGCTGTAAAATGGGAGAAAAACAGAGAACTGAACAAATCCAGTCAATTTGAAATATCGTCAACTTTAATTTAGTATAAATGTCAAAATGGTCCGTTGAAATCGATTTAAAATACAGACCTAATCTGAGCAATTACTTATTGATTGTAACATGAATGGTCCAGAAAGTAAGAATCTTGTTTAGATGTATAATCATTGAACGTATTTAAAAAATGATAATCCCGTTATCATATTTCACTAAATAATACTTTTTTGACAAAAAATAAAGTATTAATATACATATTCGACTTGTATCCCATTTCACTTTAATAATAAATTAACTTCAATCAAGGACATGTACTTCGTTAGTAAACCGTTTGCCTAAAAAATGCCTCAAGATAAAAAATTATAATGACCCAAGCTATTAGTTACGATTCCCCCCACCCCACACCCCGTTACAACAACTACCCTATTGTACGGAAATCGACAAATTAGATTATTTTTTATCCCGCTAATCGATTTTAAAGATAAACTAAAAATTGTAATCAAAAGATCTATAGAAATGTTATGTAATTTTAAGGACCACTAAAAATTCTTATAACTTTCAGATATAATAATACAGAAATCACATAATATAAATTTTTATTATTACCAAAACTTTTTTTTAATATAAAACTTTGAAAAAAAAAATACGCCATCACAACCGCATTACCATAGACATACAAAGTCTGTAAGATAAAATAATCAGTAATATATAAATTTCTTCATAACTGACACAGTATTTTTCGCAGAGAAAAACAAATATCCTCTCTAGACAGAGGCAAGAGATGTTGTAATTTTTTGCAAAAGTGTCATCAAGAAAAAAGAGCGTAATTTTGACAGAGTACCGGTAAACCCATTTTCTAAAAAATAAAAGACTGTAATATTAACTTAATTAATGCTTTTCCGAGAATCCAGTTTTAATGAATTGTATGAAACGTGGTGCCGCCTTATTCATTCTTAAAGCTAGCCTCGGCTACCTACTTCTCTTACTACGAAATACAACTTCTATCTGGAGATTTTTTTTGTCCTTTCAACTTAATCTCGTTAAAATCCGAAGCCCGAAAATTTTAAAAAATCAATCACCCCGATTTTAATAAACGTCCGTTTTTAAAAAACGAACCTATACTACGTATATCATGCGTATACGGAAAAAATCCGAAGCCCGTATATTAGAAAATACAAGTCCGTATATGCCCCGTATATGACAAAAATACGGGATCCGTATACTACGTATATTCGGAATATACAGGCTCGTATACGTGTTCCGTATATTCTAAAATACGGAAAGTATACGGGGAAAAAAGTCTCAAGACCCTTCGAATACATGAAAATGAAAACTTATGTTAAAGCAGGACACGAATAAACACCATTTCTAGGGATTTTTTTTTAAAGTTCGTATATTGCATATATACGGGAAATATACATTTATGTATATTCGGCGTATACGGGATCCCGTATATGCATGACAAATAAACGGACTTCCCGTATACTAGATGTTCCGAATACGGGATCGTATATTAGGTCCGTATATTTGTAATATACATCCCGTATACTCCCGTATTTTCGAAATATACGGGACCGTACACTCCCGTATATTGACCCTTTTTTCGCAGTGATAAGTATTCATTAATTTATATTTGTTAATTTCTATTTTCTATTTGTTAATATTTGGTGAAGATTTACATTTTGATCACATAATATGTGACCAACTCAAAATAAGAATTTTATCAAGACTGATGTTGAAAATTCAAAAGTGACATTACATCTTCTTGATCACCACAGCCGTTTTCAAATTGTGAAGTTATTCAATAGAATAATACAGTGTTATACGTCTGGTTGAGATACAGAAGCACACTTGACAGCTGATTGATAACTTAATCCACTTCTGTATTTACCGTTTGGAAAGGAGATATTTGATAATGTATATTTCTATTAGTGGGACCATCTACACATGTCAAACAAAATGCTTCGTAGTGTTAACCATTTTTATTCTAACAGGTCATGCTTTGGACTAAAGAAACTCGAGGAACGAAAAAAGATAAGAGAACTTAAATTAAAACAGATGCAATTTACAACCCCAAAATTTGGATTTGAAATCTCCTTTATTTGCACGCTACCAAATGGTTATGTTCTCATTGGTAGCAGGCATACGAAAGATCTGCTGATACTTGAAAGCTCGCACTATCCAATCAGTCGTTGCATTCTGCCCTCCAGTCCATCCGGCGTGTGTTATGTAGGCAACAGTATTGCCGCTGCGGTTTGTGAAAACAAAATTGTGTTTATGGATGTCACATCTGAAAGGGTATCGCATGCATCATTACTTCCAAGCAATTTTATGGACAGCATAATTTGTCATGGGGATAGGATATACATATGTGAGGAGAGTCTCTGTATACATGTAACACAGATGGCAGTGATCTACGCACTCTCTGTTGTATGATAAATGATCGGAAAGGACGATGAATATTTTACCAAATCGGGAAAACATATTTACCAGTGTTGCACTTAGTGATAATGGGGAGTCTATTTACATTATAAATCAGTGCTCACTGTATATAATTCAAAGCAATGGTGTTTTTCGGCATACTAAAGATATTAGAGATATCGTCGGTATATGTTGTCTTGGTAACAGTTTAGTGATTTTGTGTGACAGATATGGCATTGTTCAACAACTTAATTGCAAAGGTGAAAAGTTCAGAGGTCTTTTTCAAATAGGGGGTTCTAACATTATTGTGACGTCATTGTGCTGTGATGGGATTCTCTCTAGGCTTTTTGTTGGTTGTGGAGAGGATTTATTTGTGTATGACGTAGAGTAGACAGAATACGATGCAAGTGCTTATTATCTATAACCAATAGTTGTTTAACCAATCGAATATTGCTCTGTATGGGATATATTTCTGAAAGCGTACTCCCTTAAAAAGAAACTTTAATTATAGTAATAAATAGATCTTTGATTGTGTGCGCGTCCGCTTGCTGGTTTTGCGCTTGGGGAGGCTGCGTTTTTAGAACATGGCTTTCCCTGTTGAATATTCTTCCTTTTTCCAAATATGTCAATAAACGAAATTTAGAACACACAAATGTGAAAAATGTTTTAATTGCATTTCGATAATTTTGATACAATTGCGGCACTAAATTCGACGTATTACCAGAAGTACTAAACCAATGTGTGTAAAACAAAGGTATATTTCAACTTCAGGAAACGATGCAGTTAGTGCTGCTTTGTTGTTAAAAGAATCATTAAGTTTTTGATATATCGTTTTTAGCCTCTCCTTATCACTTAATAAGAAACAATATTCTTGACACTATCATATTAAACAGTTGGAGAGGACAATTGCAACGTCGTCCAGTTTCGTAGCTGATGGAAAATATTTTACGTGTCATGTGTTATTGCGAGAGTCATAATGGTTTGAATTTCTTAGAATGCCTATTTATTCATGTAAGCACAATCAAGTCTTCATGCGTAAGAAAATGGACATGTGTTTGGTTAAAATTTAATGTACAGTGAGAAGCAAGTTGTTCAAAGGCCAAATTGTCTTTAATTGATTATACACAACAACGTGGAAATTATTACCTTAAAGGATACATTTTAGCTTTTTAAATTTTTTGTTTTTCTTTTGTTAATCCACTGAAACAGTTAAATTTGTTTTTGAAAAGAAAAACAAATATGGCGAAGCACTATAAATAATCAAGAAATCATGTTCTGTGTCTGGGGCCGTGTAAAAAATATTTGCAAATAATGTAAATCATTATGTTATGAAAATTTGTTGTATGTAAATTAGAACAGTTATCATCGCCAGGTGGAAAGGGCGGTTATATTGATAAACTGACAGGTTTTTTTTCTCAGGTTGAAAAATCTCAAACCAAAGAAGGATGTGAACGCTGCAAGATAACCATTACAAGATTTACATTGTGATTTATGATTCTTTCAATATGAATCAATAATAATTAAAGTTTATAATGTTCAAAATATATAAAGTTCTGTTTTTTAAATACCACAATAAAACAAAACGTGTGCTCAGGCTTGAAGTACTGTTTTATCCATCTTTTCCGCAACAAAAATTCTATGATTTCACTTGAAAATCAGACATATAAATTATTATGCATCATAATAGTAAACCCCAAGATTATTTAAACGTTTTTTAAACTTCATGACTATCTATTCAACAGGATAGCTTCGGGATCAAAGCAAACTATGGCCAGAATTTTCAAGGAAACCCTTTTAAGGATTTGGTAAAGGAAATAGTAGTAGATCTCAGAACGGGGCCTGTAGTGCATCATAAACGATTATATGTACAGACATCATTTTAAATATTTCAAACCTTTCAATGATTGGAAAACTTATATTTCATTTAGTATAATATGATTTCCTACCAAATATTTGAAAATATTTAATTTTATATTTATTTAGCTAAAGTGAACGTGTTTGTTTATTTAATAAAAAAGATGAATAGTAAATTTTGACTCTTTATTGTTGTTGTACATAAACACATATGTAAGAATATTTGTGTTTTGTTATGTGGTTATAGTAACCATTACAGTGCTCATAGTATTCAACATGAAAAAACTAATCAATTTTTATATAATAAATAAATAAATAAATAAAGATATGAATTGGCCGTTTTATTTTACCCAGCTTCATTAATTACCTTAGTACATCAGAGTAAGTACATTTTATTTGTTTGTAATTCCTATTGTTGACCATTATTCTTATTTTTCTCGCTGATCTTTGTAAGTCATATTGCAACGTTAACAAAAACGTTTTGAAAAAATATTATTTTATACAATCTTTTTAAAAAATGGAAGAAGGTTAATACTTTTAAAAAACCTTATTTTGGGGCAGCATTAAAACTTGAAGGGGCTACTAAGAAATCTTGCAACACCACAAAACTGTACAGTGTATATTTCATACTAATCATTTAATTATTATTGAGTTATTGAACACTATAAAGTTGCAAAAGTCACTTTTATCTTTCGCCGCACCCACATAATTGCTGGTAATATGGCGACTTTTTGGTAGAGAAAGACCCATGGTGCCCATCCGTGCATCATGCATCACAGGTGGGCACCTGGGGAAAAACCACCGATTTTCCCTGAGCTAGCTTGATGGCTTCCTCACTCACAAGAAGTCAACAACCTGAGTGAGGCTCGAACCCACATCAATGAGGTATAAGTGATTTGAAGTTAGCGACCTTAACTTTTTTGAGACATCATTGAATAAAAATTAATCTATGAAGTAGAACTTAATTTCAGACTGTTTTACTAAATTTTAAACTTCTCAACTGATTATTGACATCAATAATTGTCATAATATCATCATATACTTAAAAATATTATTGTACAAAATTGTAATAATTAAAAAATTCAGTAAAGGTTATCAAATAACTGTTTGGATTTAAATATAATTATGCCAAATAAAATTTGTTTTCCCAAAACGTTTTTGAAGTCCTATTTACAATTAAATTGTGTGTGAAAAATATGAAAAGTATATATATATATACTATTATATATATATATATATATATATATATTAAAATATATAATATATATTATATATATAAAATATAATATATAATAAATCATGAATTTTCTGCCATGGCAAAAGACCGATTTCCCATGGCTAAACCGCTTTTGCCATGGCAAATGTAATTTTCTCGTACTGTTTAAAAAAAAAACTAGTAATGATATCAATCAAAACATACTAACTTTAAAATAGGTGGGTTAATGTAACAATTTAAGGCAATTTTCATTTTTGTAAAGCGGTATAAATAGGGGCTGAATTTGCCAAAAAACCGGCGTGGCAAAAAAAAACCCGGGCGGCTATTTATATTTAAATGTGATGAGTATATATATATATAAATATGTGTGTGTGTGTGGGGGTTGTGTGCGTGTGTGTGTGTGGTGTGTGTGTTAATTACCGGACTTCCGTCCTCATAGTTGTCCATATTTTCAGTATTCACTGTAACGAAGCCAGGAGGAGTGGATATACATGTAAAAGTTAAACCCGTCGTACTGCACGTGGACATCTTTATGGGATATATGCAGTGCCCGAGCATCCGCACTTCTGATATCTATCATTCTTTTTCTTCAAATCATCCGGAATGTCTTACTAAAGAAGTGTAAATGATAAAATTAAGACTACTGTTTAAGAAAACGACTGGGTATACAATATGGCAAAAAATGATAGAAGTTTTAAGGGCTTTGTATTGGCAATTTCTACATCTGAAGAACATCAACTTAATATTAGTAATGGGGCGTTTGAAACTAAATGCAAACACCTAATAGCTAAAATGTAATTGTCAGACTTGAACACCTACGATGTCCCCCTCCGTTAGTTTAAACTGGGCCCTTTCTTTACAAAACAAGCATACTGTAATAGGGATGTTCCTAACGGCATTCCAAAAAGGCAATACCCGAGCTTATTACATACTGAATCAATATTTTATGTAGCTAAACAAAGCCTAGAATGTAAATTTTGTCCCATTTTGACATCAAATTTATATTGGGTGTGTGACGTTATTTGTGCCAGTTTCTATGCACATTTTTATATTTAATATTTTTAGTATTACTCGGCATAAAGACAGATTGAATCATTTATATAATGCACTTGTTCTCTTTCGGAATAATATTGCGCTCCTAAAGTCGCTGCAGAAATTATGCATATTTAAGAAATAGTTTATGGCAAAAGTGCTTTAATACTATTTATGCTCAATGGGTGGTTTTACGTCGGGCGTAATAATTCACGAGGGGGCATCACCACCCGGTGTATAAATAGTGTTAAGCATGCTTATGCTATAAATTATTTCGATTCTAATATGCACTTAAATCTAAAACAGTAGAAAAAGAAATAGAAGCGTTCTTTCTTGTCGCAAAAAATGTTGACGTCACCGCACGTTAATGTGACGTCATTCTAGCGTAATATTGTTTTAACAGGGACAAGCATAATAAAATTCTAGATACAAACGTAACAAGCTATATAATACACCGCATATGCACGAATGGCATCACAAAAATAAATATCAAGGATTTTTTGTTTGGGTTGAAGCAACAACCAAAAGATTCTCTCAGCATGTGTGGACTGTCATATATAGTTAAACATATAGATGAGATTGAAAGTAATACACACATGCGCTTACATCTGCCAATCTGTTTTAATGGAAATTCAATGCTTATTAGTCTTTCTACGGATAAAAAAAGAACAGCGTACCACATTCGTATTTAAAAATTATAGCGTAAATTAAATGCTAAGAATATGTAAAGAAAATTTTGTTTAACATTGTACGGATAATATTGATGGTGGGTTCCGTTTAATAAAATATTAAAGGTTACTAGCAGCTATAATCTAATATGTATCATTGTATCGTTGTAATATTTGGAGGTTTTGGAAGTATGATATATCTTGTCGTTTGGATTAACGGGAATACCTGCAACGAATAAACTGGTGCGGCACATTTAAGAAATAATGTATAGAAAATGGCTGTGTCTAAATACAGAGTTGGTGCACCTGTGATATATTACAGACTCCGATATATACCGGATTAACTAAATTTGAAAGAAAATATCTTAAATGTATATATTTTGTAACCATGGTGATACTAACCCTAATCTCTAGTCAGTATATTATGCATTTGATACTCTAAATGCGTGCGGACATGCAAAAAAATGAGTAATTTTGCCGTGCGCTCCAATGGATAATAATTCCGCGCAGGCGCAGAACGGCTGCACCAACTCTGCAATGAGAAACATTCATAGAATATCATGTTTTAATGTTACTGATACACGAAAAAGGGGTTTTTTCCAAAACAATTAAATGGGGGGCGAGCCCTAGTAATTTTTATTCTGGCGACGTTTACCTTTTTAATTTTATTTTTTATAAACACATTTTGCTTTACACATTACTTTCTAAGGTCCTTTATTAAAACAAAGAAAATATAGGCGCTCTTTTTTGGCACAAAAAACCCTCCCCCTTTTAACGTACTCTTTTTTACAGAGCTTTTTTTGTTTTAACCAAAAACCACATCTCAAACTTACAAAAAATAAAAAAAATGGTGTAAGCTACATTCATTTAAAAGGAAAAAATTCCCGTTTCGAAATTAAAACATTTGATCTCTATTTTTCTGCATTTCTTAGGTTTTCGGGGTTTCTTCTTCCATATTCCGGGGCATGTTTTCCGATCATTTTATTTTTTTTCGATAAAAAGGGTTTTCAGTAACAATCAAGCTACTGCAGCCTTAAGGAGTTCTTAAATTTGTGAAAATCACAAAAAAGGGAATCTCTTTTTTTTCCTTTTTCATTTCAAAAAACCCCAAAAACATAATGTATTTTAAATTTAAAAAATAAAAAATTGTATCTACCTCAGAAGTATAATTCGAAAATAAGCAGCCAAATAAAATACATATACTTTCGCCCTATCTTTTTCTTTAAATTTTTTGAGGTTTCTTTCGTATGAAACAAAAACAATGCGCAAAGTTCGTCAACCCCAAAGGGATCACACCCTTTTTTGACGACTCCGCGTATAGTCAGGAAACGTTCCTTAATGACTCGCGTTTATTCCTCTCAAACAGAATGGCCGGAAAGTTCTGAATCTGGATTTTCCAATTCTATTCTTCGTTCTTTTTCGCATGAACACCGAAAAAAAGTTCTTAAAAACAAAACGAAAAAACGTTAACCTAAAACCACTTAATTGCACCAAAAAAAAAATTTTTTTTTGAAACGGGAATTAAAAACCAAAGAAACTAAAATGTGTCCGGGGACACAGATCCCCCATTCATGACTTACAGGGGGCCGAACTCCTACAAATACGAATGAATCCGGATCGAAAACCCCAGGGGCACAACTAACATCTGACCAAGATTCCTTTAAAATTTGTACTATCAAATACTTTTGGGGGGATCGCGCACAAAATTAAAATGACCAAATTTTTCTAATCAGGGGGCCTAACTCCTACATACTGGATAATCCGACCAAACCCCCGGGGCACAACTACACATCTACCAACATGCCTGTAAATTTTTTGCTCTAGGGCATTACTTTTGGAGCAGGGACGACACAACATTTAAAAAACCATTTTCAAAGGCGCGGGCCCAAAATGCTACATACTGAATAAACCGGGGCGCAAAAACCCGGCACAACTACACATCTGCCAAAAATCCTGTAAACTTTGGGGTTTTGGGCAAAAACTTTTTTGGGGCTATCGCAACACAAATTTAAAAGACCAATTTTTTTCTAAACACCATAACTCCACATTCGGATGAAAACCGGACCGAAACCCCCGGGGCCAACTAACAGCTACCAACATTCCCTAAAGTTTTTTTACTCTAATAAAAACTTTCGACTACGCGCACACACATTTTTTGGGAAAGGGCGGACACAGACGGGCGGCGGAAGGACGGAAGGGCGGACGGGCAAGAGCAAAACTATACCCCCCCCCCCCCCCCCAAAGTGGGGGGATAAAAAGCACAGGGCAAATTCCGACTGGGTGGGGCCCAGGGACATACAATCGTATACGCAAAGTCTCATTATAAATTAAAATAGTTCCTGGGGAAAAAGAACATAATGCATATAAGAAGGCTAAAGGGGAATGGGGGAATTTTTTGGGCTAATTGTCCATTATTGGGACAAATACATCCCCGCCGACGAAATTTGAATTTAAAAATTGACATTCGCCTTTTCTTTCCGAAAGTTTTTCGTTCATTTTGTAGAACAGCAAAAAGAAAACCCAAAGTGACTCAAAACTGCTTATGAAAACGGGGCCCGTTTTGACGACGTCCGCGTTAGTCAGGGGGAAACGCCCTTTAAATGTCGTCGCGGTTGTTCTGCCTATTGAACAGAATGGCTGAATCTAACGTTAAATACAACAAAATGTGTGCATTTTATAATTCAATTTTTCTTTACAATGGAAAAGAAAATATAATGTAAATATAAGAATGAAACCTATTTTTTCGGTGTTCATGTGTAATGAACGTCAGAATAGATCTGCAAATTAAACATGAATTCGTGGATTTGCCGATCCTATTCTGTCGTTCATTTGCATGAATACCGGAAAAAAAATTTATTTCTAAATTATTACTTTTCCTTGTCCTATGTGATCAGCCAATTTTACAATAATAGACATTCTTATAAGCCGGTATTAAGCTGGTGATAGGGGCGTGAGGGTGTTTCACATTTCATTACCTCCTATGAACAGACTCGATCAAACTGAGTCAGCTATTGTTTTGTTTGGTTGCGTTATATGCTTCCATAGTATTTTCTAATAGATTCGATTGCTATTTTAACCTACGTAAATGTTTATTTTAATATTTCCACCTACGTTTATGTTTACTGTGATATTTTGATTTACGTAAATATTTACTTTGCTATTTGGTCTACGTCAGGTTAGATTTGCTGTTGAATATTTTACCTATATCACCTTACTCAGGTACATTCTATTCAAGCTTATTGCCATATAATATTCCAACCTTAATGGCCGTTTGAGCAAGTAAGTCACGACGCTATCAATACATGTCCCCAAACAAAGAAATATAACAATTATTTCATACGTTTTTTCGGTGTCTTGGACTGCCAGACCACATAATGATCACATGCTTTAGTTTTACCATATTATATTTTTAGAGCGCATATCTTAATATATAGTTTGCTGAGCACCGACGACCTATTAGACAGGTTTATACTATGTAAAGTGTCATTTTAGTAAATACTAATTGATGTTAATAGAATATTGACTTTTTTTTGCAGGATGTCGCTATATACAGATGACTGCTTATACATGTTAGACAGTATTAAATTAATTTCTTTAGTCGAATATATGAATATTGCGTTGTATATCCAACTGAACGTTGACGCAAGGTGACGTTTATGTTCTCTCCAGTTCTAAAGTAAGTTTACTTGATATAAAATTATCTATATATCACTATTTTGACAACCAACAGAGCGATAAAAGATACTCGACTGTGACGTATCAACTATTTATTCTAGTTCTCTCTCTTTACAGTCTCCTGATAACGATGCATATTCATACGAACCTCGTTAGTTATAAATATTTGCCTTTATGGAGATGGATGATTTTTTTTAAGTCCGCAATCTGAATCAGGTAGTAAGTAATAACATTTTATATTTTACCTCATAGTTATTTCTTTCTGCTGGTAAAAATAAATAAAATAGCTCTAGGTTAGTAAGTAACAGTCGCCTTTTTAATTGTATGTCAAGTAATTAAGAAAGAAATATAGTTTCAGCTCTATGCTTAGGTGCTTGTACAAATACACAGGTGTGCGTCATGCGTAAATACATAAATGTGCGTCATTTGCAAATACACAGGTATGCGCCATGCGTAAATACACAAGTGTACGTAATGCGTAAATACACAGGCATGTGCCATGCGTAAATACACAAGTGTACGTCATGCATAAATACACAGGCATTTGCCATGCGTATATACAGATGTGTACGTCATATGTAAATACACAGCCATGTACCATATGTAAATACAGATGTGTGCGTCATGCGTTAATATACAGGCATGTGCCATGCGTAAATACAGATGTCAACGTCATGCGTAATTACACAGGCATGTGCTATGCGTAAAATACACATGCATGTGCCATGCGTAAATACACAGGCATGTGCCATGCGTAATTACACAGGCATGTGCTATGCTTAAATACACAGACATGTGCCATGCGTAAATACACAAGTGTACGTCATGCGTAAATACACATGCATGTGCCATGCGAAAATACAGATGTGTATGTCATGCGTAAATACACATACATGTGCCATGCGTAAATTCAGCTGTGTACGCCATACGTAAATACACAGGCATGTGCCATACGTAAATACAGATGTGTATGTCATGCGTAATTACACAGGCATGTGCCATGCGTAAATACACAAGCATATGTCATGCGTAAATACGCAGGCATGTGTCATGCGTAAATACAAATGTGCGGGATATTCATTTCTGTAAAGCAACATTTAATACAAACTCATATGGATTTTTATATGAAATCAGTTAATATATAAGGTTGAGTCTCGTTACATTGAATTCCAGGGGATCGAGCATTTTACTTGAAGATAACCGAAATTCGACTTAAAATGGTATTTTGTGTGTTTATACGTATTATCAGGATGGGACTTAAAAGTCTTCAAGCCGAAATTATATAAGCGAGTTCGAGATATCAAGCATTATTATAAAACATATACAGTGCAACCTCTGTAGAGCAACACCATTTGGAAGATAAAAATATTGACTGTTATGTAGAGGTTGTTGCTTTGGAGAGTTAAATTTGAATGTACACTTCATCTTATGGAAAATTTTGAAAATGTTGTTTTTGCTTAATAGAGAGCCACTCTGGAGAGGCTGTACTGTACTTTCTTTATAACAATTGAACGTGGTCTTAAATTGAGAAAACACACTGCGAAAAAAGGGTCAATATACGGGAGTGTACGGTCCCGTATATTTCGAAAATACGGGAGTATACGGGATGTATATTACAAATATACGGACCTAATATACGATCCCGTATTCGGAACATCTAGTATACGGGAAGTCCGTATATTTGTCATGCATATACGGGAGCCCGTATACGCCGAATATACATAAATGTATATTTCCCGTATATATGCAATATACGAACTTTAAAAAAAATCCCTAGAAATGGTGTTTATTCGTGTCCTGCTTTAACATTAGTTTCATTTTCATGTATTCGAAGGGTCTTGAGACTTTTTTCCCGTATACTTTCCGTATTTTAGAATATACGGAACACGTATACGAGCCTGTAATATACGGGCTTCGGATTTTTTCCGTATACGCATGATATACGTAGTATACGGATCCCGTATTTTTGTCATATACGGACTGTGATTGCATCTAATATACGGGAATATACGGACTTGTATTTTCTAATATACGGGCTTCGGATTTTTTCCGTATACGCATGATATACTAAGTATACGGATCCCGTACTTTGTCATATACGGGCATATACGAAACTGTACTTTTTGATATACGGGCTACGGCTAGTCCCGTATATGCAGTATACGCAATATACGGATCCCGTACTTGTGTCAATAGGGGAAAATACAAAACTTTTTTTTTTACTACGGGCTAGGGACTACCCGATATCGGTATACGCAAATACGGATCCCAAAATTTGTGATATCAAGTTTTGCATCTGATATGGGGATATAAAACCTGTGTTTTTGATAAGGGCCATTTTTTCCCCTTTTATGCAAGATTGCAGATAACAGACCATATTTTTTTCCATTTAACGAATTTTTTTTCGTTTTCCCGGGGGAATTTCAGGGCCCCATTTTTTCTAAACATATTTTCCCCAACTTTTCCCCGTATAGCAGTGTGTAACAAATCCCGTATTTTTTTTTTTATGTAACTGATTTTGTTTTGGGCCCAACACACTGAAAGAGACAAAATAAATGCGGTGAACCTACAGCAAAATACGTATTTAGAAAAAAGCAAGAAAAAAGACAGGTATAAAAAAAAATCATATTGTTTTTAATTGGAACAGTCAATTTTAAACAAAAAATTTTTATTAAACTTAAATACTTTTTAATCAGTTTTTCAAACGTTATGAATCATTTTTTTTTTTGGGTCCAAAGAAATAAGCAAATTAAAAGTGAGTAATCAAAACATCAACTTTTCTTAATTTTATAATTCTTTTTTAACTGAAAAACACAATTCGCACTTTTAATTCTGGCATTGACCGCAAATCATTGAGTATCACTTCTTTTTTGTCTGCACAGTTTCGTTTTTCCCAAAATGCTGATTACGCTATGGGCTTTTCGTTTTGGCCTCTTCTAAAAAAGCAGTAAAAAACCCCCCCTAATTCCGAAATTTTTTAAAAAGACCATGTTGGGTTCTGTACTAAAACACATATTAACTTACAAATGATAACCCAGGAAATCATTTTTGGGATCCAATAATAAAAGCTTTTTTCTTTTGTTACAATTCACTGAGAACGAAATTTTCACCCGGGGCTGTCGTCCTCTGTTATAAAACATACAAACTTCACACATAAATATTCCTACGGAAAATAAATAGTCTCCCCCTTTTTTCTGTTTCCATAAACAACTCTTTCAACCTGGAATAAAAAAAATGAAAACGCATTAAAATTTATAAAAAAAAGGGACTCTGAAATTTAAAGATACTGATAATTATATCATTAAAGGGAAAATTTTGACGAATAAAAGACTGTGGGCGGGATGACACTCTTTAAGTTAAAAACGCCCATATTTTTTTTCGTCGCAAAAAAGAAATTAGATATCAAAAAACGCCCTGTTATATTTAATAAAATTATCTATGCAGTTTTTTTTTTGCTTTTTTGGGTTTATTTTACTTAAAATCTTCTCCCAAAAAAATTTTTAAATAAAACATGGTTTTCATATCCGCACAGTTGTGGGTAAACCCCACCTCTTTTTGGGGTTTGTTTTCAAAGCATACATAAAAAAAAAAATACGGAGGACTTTTTTCAAGAGATTTTCCTTCACAAAATTTCAAACACATAAATGCGGTAATGATCTAAATTTTTCAGAATAGGGTTTTGCACACGCATGCATCGGACGTGAACAGGCACTAAAAGGGCCGGGCTAAGAACAAAAAGGGTAACATGCAAAGATAGCCCTTTTCCCCCGCGGGATTTCGTTCACATTTTTTTTTTTTCGAAATAATAGACCCCAGCAAAGGGGTTTTAAAATTTTCCTTAATAAATATCCTTAAATGCACAGATTGCTTGACAAAAATTTCTAAAAAAATAACATCTGGGAAAAAATATGAAAGGGGTTCGTTTAAAAAACCCAAAATTATCTTTTCAAAAGGGAAAACCTTTCAAGCCGAAGTTTACTTTAGAAACAAAAAATAGGAACATTTTGTTTCTATAAACTTTTAAAAAAAATGTCTATATAAAAAAAAAAGTTTTCGCCCCGGGGAAATCCCCTGACCGCAGGGGAATAAAAAGTTTTCCACTGCGTACCAATTAAACGTAAGGGGGGTTTAGTTTTAAAGCCTTAAATAAAAATTTAAAAATCTCATTGTTTCCGAAACTTTATAGCCCTGCATTACTAGCAAAATTTAAAGCACCATTAAATCCATATATCAAAAAAATATAATGCCATGAGAAAACCAACATAGGGTTTTTGCGACCAGCAGGGATCGGACCCGGGCCCGTGCTCTGGTCAGGATCCATGCGTTCGTTTCAAAGCCATTAAATTAAAAAAAACTGTAAGCGAACACAAAACCAGCAGACTCCCGGGGAGCGCATTGGCCCTCGATCCATCTGTCAAAAATAAACATTTTTTTTTTTCCCTCAGGGCACGGCTCAATTATATTTTTTTTTTTTCTTTTCTTGTGGGGACATAGGGGGGCATCCCTTTTTTTTAGTATTCGTTTAAACATTGCGTTTTTCTTAAATTTTTTTTAAAACCCCAAATTCATACTTAAATAAAAATAAATAATTTAATTGTGCCCAAAGTTTAAAATCACCCAAAAAATTTTTTCATTCCCAAATTATGGGGGGGGGAAAAAAAAAAATTTTGGGTGTGTTTTTGGGGGGTTTTTGTTTTTAAAGTGTGTATTTTTTTATGGGGGGGGAAATTTTTAATAATCATTTTGCGCCCGCGAAAAAAAAAATATTTTGTGGTCATTTTAAAGATTCAGCTGAAAAGGGAGAAAAACAGAGAACAAAAAAAATACCAGTCAACGAAAATCATCAGTTTTAATTTTTAAAAATGTCAAAAGGTCCGTGAAAATCTTTTAAAAATTAACGACAACGACAAACAGTTTGTCTGTAGTCCTGAAAGTAAATTGGGGTTTTAGAGTAAATTTAAACTTTTTAAATAGTTAGATAAAATTAAATTTTACTAAATATTACTTTATTTGACAATAAAAAAATATTAATACATATTCGACTTTTTCCCATTTCATTTTAAAATTTTAATTAAATTTCATTAAATACATCGTTAGTAAACATTTGCCCAAAATCACATTAAAAAATTATAAGACCAAACTTTAGTTACGTTTCACCCCACCCCCCCACCCCCGTTTACAACAACAACACTTTTAGGGAAAAACGACAAAGCTTTGTTTTTAAAGATTTACAAAAAAAGGGTAATAAAAAGATCTATATAATGTATTTTAGGTCCAAAAAAATTTCTTAAATTTTCAGATTAAAATAAAATTCTACTTTTTTTTTGGGTTTCCCAACCAAAAATACCATGAAAACCGTTTCATAACTTACAAAGTCGTAAAAAAAATCTGTAATATATTTTTTTCTTCATACTGACACGATATTTTCGCAGAGAAAAACTTTTCTCCTAGAAAAGGGGCAAAATTTTGTAATTTTTTAAAAGGCCCTCTAAAAAAAAACGTTATTTTCAGATTACCGGGACCCTTTTTCAAAAAATAAAAAACAAAATTTTAATTTTATTAAGTTTTTCCAAATTTTCCATTTTATTCGAATAATAACGGCGGCCGCCTTTTTCATTTTTTAAAGCTAGCCTGGGCCCCCTAGTCTACAAAAAAAATTCTACTGGAGTTTTTTTGCCCTTTTAAATTTTTAAATCTCTTAAAAACCCCAAGGTATTCATCAAATTTTTTTGCACGATATTTTTTTTTTTTTTTCAAACACTTCAACATCAACTTTTTGTGACTGACACCCTTGTAACTCATGAAAAAAGAAGAAATAATTTTTAAATGATTAAGTGAAAAATGATAAATCGAATGAAGAATGATGAAGAACATTTTAAAAAGCTATTCTGAATTTCTTTTTTTTATTAAATTACAAAAATTAAACGACCTTTGACCTTCGAAATTTTTTAAAACAAAAAAACAACCCTGTTTCCGATTTAATTTTAAATATAATTCAGGCGGGCACAAAAAAATATTTCTTAAAAATTAAAACATAAATCAAATAAGTACTTACTCTGACTTCCTTCCCCTGAAAAATGAATTACAGATTTTCGCGTGCGGTCTTGACCAGATTTATCGCTTCGGGGTAGAACCCCGAAGCTGTTCCCAAATGATTGGAAACCCAAGTCTATCATAAAAACCCAATTAATTTGCGCAAATTTTTTTTTAATTGGCTTCATCGAGTTTCGATATTGTCAATTTGCAGGGAGAAAAATGTTAGAAATTGTCAACTGATTTCCAGGGTTAGGGGACATGTTATCTACTGATTTAGTTAATATGCATACAATTTTTATCAATTAAAATGCAGTAAAACTGTTCGGCAGAAATTATATGTACAGTTTATTTCGGGAGATGGGGAAATCTTTAATGCTTAACATTTGATTTAAAGAAAGACAAAATCATTAATCGCAAAATTTTTTTTATACAGTCAATCAGTGTCACGCCAGTACCCCCGGTTTTCCCTTGCTTTTTAAAAAAAGTAAAGTGGTACGCTACCTGTTTTATCTTTAAATTTTTTTTTTTTCTTTAAAGTATTTTTTTTTTAGTAGCTTGTGACGGAATTGTCTTTCTTTTTTTCAGACTATTTTAAATAATTTATTTTTTACAACGGGGGAAATGATAACTTTTTTAAAAAAGGGGCCTAAATATCACTGTGTTTGACAAAAAGGGGAAATCTGCAAAAAAATTAGGAAAAGTAGGCCAAAAAACCCAAACCCCCACCCTATATTGGAGCTAAACGCTTTCCCCCCACTACCTGCACATCGATATATAATATCAACTAAGAATTAATATGTAATAAATTTTATCGCTATTTAGTTTGGGCATTGAAAAAAATTTTTTGGGAAAAATCAAATATTCACAGTCTAGGGCAATACTAAAGGGCCCTACATCCAGAGAAAAAAAATAGCTGCCAGTTATACTACAGTGAAAAAAGGGGGCATAGGAAAAAATTTTTTTATCACGTCACACGTGTTAGACCACATCCCCACATTTTGATCCACGTGCGAATGGGGATTTAAAACTCCACGTAACAACTATATACAACAAAATTTGCATTTGGGGTAGCTATCACGTTCGCGTTTTTAGCTGACACTGCGAACGTGAAATTTCCAACGAAATTAATCGAATATCAGCCTTTTTCAAAAACAAAGAAAAACTTACTCGTAAATTACGCTAACTATAAATAACACTTCCTTATGAAAACATCCAATTTAAAAAAAAAGCAGATCTTTCACGCTTTTTCTTGTCACTAAAACGTGCGCCGGGTTTGTTATCACATGGGGACATGGTATAACGTCTGTCACTTGCGCACTGATAGTTTTCACCCGCGCACGTGTGAATTACCACAAAAGCACGTGGGACTAAAAACGGGCCACAGAAAAAATAAAATATTTCCTAGTCCTCGCTATCCACCCTATATACATAAACATCTCAGAAATTTCTTCGAAAAAAAAATCAAGATTAAAATATTTTTTGCTTAATGTTTTTAATTTAATAAAAAGTTTAAATGAACATTAAAAAAAGGATAAAAAACAATTTTTAGCTCTTTTTAATTATATAAACTGATCTTCGTAGATTTTGTCTTTTTTTATTACCAAAAAGCTATGTTATCCAATTTTGGGTTTTAAAAATTCGACCCACATGGAGGGTTCCTGTCGAGGTTTTAACGTACTTTAAAACCCTTGCCCATCCCGATGCGGGTTTAAGCCCCACTCAAGTGTTTAAAATTTTTCCCCTTTAGGAAGACATTTAAACAGGGGCTCGCTCGTCCAATAAAAGCACGTTAGGGGACCTGGGGATTTTCCCCACCAAAAAACCGGAAAAGTCCTAAAAAACCAAAAATTTCAGCGCAAAAGTTTAAACCCAAAAAAAAAACACAAAAAAAAAAAAAAGACCTCCGTAGTAGCAGACTACGTTTAAATCGAACGAAAGGCGTTTTTCGAATCTTTGGACGCAGACCAGTTTCGATTAATTTTCGCTGTAAAAAATTAAATTTATTTTAAAGTAAAAATCAAAACATTCTTATATACTTTTTTTTATACAAAAATAAAGGATTAGCCTCTTTTTTTTATAAATATTTGCATTTATCACAAGTTTGGGAAAAGGGCAAAAAAGAGTTATTTAGCTTGCATTAATTTTTTCAATGCGATTCCACGGATTTTTTTTAACACCAAAAAAAAGGGGTAAATTTATTTAAACCTTTCTTTTTTCAAACGGGTATTTTAAAAGTTAAAAAAAATCGGGAACGCGCTAGATGAAATGGGATTCATTCAAAGTTTGATTTAGATTTTTTACCCGTTTTGGTCCCGGAATGCTTTTTTTTAGTTCAGTCAATTAGTATTAAAAATTTTTTTTCTTTCAAATTGGGATTCATTCTACATACACTACAATTGAAACTGCAAAACGTTTTACCTTTAAAGGCCGAAAAAATTTTCACTAACATATTGATTCATCCCGTATTTTTCAAAATATAAATTATTTAAACCCGTATTTCCGCATATACAAATATACGGATTTTATACCAAGCTATACGACATATACTCCCGTTTTTCGAAATAACTTATTTTAAAAACCCCTATTTTCCGGGATAACGGGGAAAAATACGGGGTTTTCAGAGGGAAAACGGAAATTTTAAACCTGTTTTTTTAAAATATACAAACATACATCCCCTATATCCCCAAAAACGGAAATATACGGAGGTATCAAAGAAAATACGGAAAAATTTAAATCCCTATTTTTTTAAAAAATCAAAAAATTTAAAAACCCTATTCTGGGATATAGGGGAAAAATACGGAGTTTACACCAACATATACGGGGGCATATACGTCCGTATTTTTCGAAATAACAAAATTTAAATCCCTATTTTCCGGGATATACGGGAAATAAGGGGGTTGTATACAAGAAATACGGGAAATTTAATCCCTTATTTTTGAAATATCAAACTATACATATCCCTAACCAAATAACGGAAAATACGGGGGTTTATAAAACATTAAAAGGACATATACCCCCGTTTTCAAATATACAAAATTATTTAAAACCCTAATTCCGGCAATACGGGAAAAAACGGGGTTTTATACAAAAAAATATAAGGGAAATTTAATCCCTGATTTCGAAATATACAAACATACATACCCGTAATCCAAACTACGGAAATAACGGGGTTGTATAAAACATATACGGGAAATATCGTCCCTATTTTCGTAATATACGGATTTTTATTCCCGTACACCCACAATAACAATAACGGGTTTTTAAAACAAGAATTTAACCAGTTTCCCGATTTCAAAAAATACGGGGGACGATACTAAGAATTCCCTATTTCTGTATACGGAAATCCGTATTTTTTTGTAACGGACTTTTAAATATACAAACCCCGTACACCCCCTATTTTTGTTTTTCCCCCATTTCTTCCCCTATACGGGTGAATTTGGGTTTCCCCCACACCCCCGTATATTAATCTTTTTTTGCAGGGCATTTTTTAAATATTTAACAATGTGGAAAATTTGGGAACAATTTTTTTTACTTAATACAAAAAGCATGACGAGTAAAAAATTTTTTTGGTAAAACAAAAAAAAAATTAGGTTAGGAAGGGAAAACCCGTAAATGGGAATTTCATCAACAGGGCAATTTCATTATTTTTTATCGATTAAATTTTGTTATAGAGAGATTATTTTTCCTTTCTTTAATGACCTAATGATATATTTTCGGGGAATCTAACGGAAGAAACGAACAAAGAAAAGTCAAGAGGGAAACACAAGGAATGGCTTCTAAAACAGTAAGAAAAATGATGGGCCTGCAACGACTCTCCCAAACCCAGTTTTCAAATTCGCGTTTTTTCCTTTTTCTCTGTGCAAGGGACACTTTTCCCGATTTTTTAGCTTGTAAGGTACAAATTTAAACTACACAACATCCTCAGATATCCGAGAGTTTAGTAGGATATGTTTTGATTTTTTAAAATATCTTTAATAATGTCTATTTTATAGCAAAAATGTCTTTTTTCCAAATGTAATTTAAAGAAAAATATCAAAAAAAAAAACCCCTGGTTTAACTTTATAACAATTAATTTACAACAAAACATCTCAATATTGGGAATTTCAGATATTCTTTGACAAAAAAGATGAAATCTAAAATGAAAAATGCCAAACTTAATCAAATTTGGTATTGGCGAAAAGTAATAAAGATTTTTTGAAAGCTTTACAAGTTCATATAACCACCATCGGAGTTTTTTTTAATGATATCAATGGTATTGCCAAATATTTAAAGAGAAAACAAGGAATGACCTTGTTACAGAAAAGGCGGATCACACAGTATTTACTTGACTGGACAAAAAGCATTTGTTTTATCAAAAAAAGTTTATTTTCTACATCTTACAAAAATTGTTTTATGTCCCTTGACATGCGCCTGCAGTAACGTAATATAGACACAATGAATTCAAGGAAATTGAATATGCGTTTTAGGAATGAATCCCTAGAAATGTACATTTTCGACATTTATAATGAATTTTAATTGATAATGTTAATATTCTAAATTAGTCTTAATAAATGTATCAGTCTTCTTTACAGATCAAATAACTGTTACGGCATAATGTGTAGAAGTCAAACTAAGTGATTTGACAAATCATCAACAATGGATCAATAGGAAGCATAAATTTGGCATTTTCAAAATTATTTCATGTATATCTTGCCAACCATACATGTATATCACAACGGTTACCTCAGTCGATATCATATTTTGAATAAAGTCAAATAGTTGTGATTATCAATTTTTGTTCAAATATTGAAGGGGCATGTTTATAGTTTAAGCTATTAGGGGCCAGGTAAAAAAAAGAGATACACGGTAGTTACCTGGGGTTAAGCTACGTTGTTAGATTTTACGACCAACTAAGACAGTTATCAGACAGGTGTAGTTGAGCGTTCGAATTAGTTCTCGGGTTCCGAGGGTGTGGTGCAATACGCAAAGGAGTCTATATTTTCCATTTTAGATTTCATTCATTTTTGACATCAAACTGATTTTTGTGATTGTTTAAACGTTTAGTCTACAAATTCTTAAATCGGACAAAATCATCACAATTGTAAAACATTGATTTTTTTGTGTATATATGTGCGTATGCGTGTGCGTGTATTCGAGTTATGCGTTGTTTCGACCTTTTTCAGACTTAAATAAACGGCGGTGTTTCCTTTTAGCAGTGATCACAATGCCCAACTTTATAATGCTACCTCAATTGAACATCACGTCGCAGATACTTGACATTATACCCTAACTAGTAACATTATACTGACAACTGGCAGACCAGTTCTAGTAATATCTTCTGAATGCGGAAAACCTAGTAAGGAAGCTACTATTGTAAATTGTCACGCCCTTGGAATGACGAAACCAGGAAGCGAACCCAAGACCTCCCGCACTCGAAGCAGGCATTCCACCACTAGACTATTGAGGCGGTTCCAAAAACAAACTAACTTAATAGTCAAAATAAATAACATCTAAGCAACTATATCTATGGCTCTTTAATATTTTGCATACAGTGACACACGTTAGCAGTTTTCTTTACGGATCAATTTGTTTTATGGTTTGCAATAACTGCAACATAAAGTTTAAAGAAAAATCTGTATCTTTTCAGAAGGAAGAGAACATTACACTGGGTCATGAGCTGTATATTAGACATATTTCGCTTTTGGGTAAAGCTGTAGCTCTAAAGGCTGTGATCAGAAAGATAGAAGCAAACCACGGGAAGACACTTGATTCTATTCTAACAGAAAAGAGAGATACTATCAAAACAATTTACTACGACTTGTTTCAAGCATTGTTTAAAGAAGATGAAGAAAGTGTAGATACACAGACAGAATCATTGGGGTTATCTACTCTCTGTGGAGTGATTCATATTTTATCAGAAAGTGCTGAACTCGACTGCGTCAATTGCATTTCTGACCAACTAAGAGATGATGAAAAGTACAGTACATAAAAGCAGAAATGGGAGTCGCTTTGCGAATCTTTGCTTATACTTATCGAAGGTAGTGAAGCAGAATATGAATGTAAATGGGTGATCCATTCGAACGATGAATCGAAAGCGATCAAAGTAAGCGAAAAGGACATTAAAGAGCTGAAACGAAATGGAGATGTCGATAGGCATATTTATGTGGCCATAAGTAACAAATTTGCTTTAGATGGCCAGATCAAAACGAAAAATGATCTGTTGAGAGAAAAGGGGGACAAGTTAGATTACAATGGTATGTAACTAACCCATTATTACTTATTTTTATTTATCAGTAAGATACTATATATCAATGTTAATGGATAAATATACGGATATAATCTGAATAAATGAACAACTAAAATAATGTAAGCACAGATAAAACTGTTTACTTTGTAGATAGCTTTATCTAAAGCAGCCAATATTTGATATTTACATGTTATGTACAATTTACATCTGTTACCATAATAAATAAGAGATAAATAAATAACTGCCGTTTATTGACAGTTTATCATATGCATTGTAATATATGATATCGCTTGCCGTCGTTCCGCCTGGGACCGGAAATGTACCAGCATTTATTAATTGGCAGAGTGTGAAATACTGTCTGAGGACGTAAGCTGGTGTAACTTTAACGTAAATACTACTGTTAAATGTATGGTATACAACAGGTGTGAATTAATGTATATCACTAACTTCCAAACGTAGATTCATGAGAAAATGTCGTTTCAAATTTGCTTCCTCAAAACCCAGTGCTATAGTGTTTGATGCTTATATATACATATTATGGTCTACGGAAGACCCCTTGTAATATCCCGTATGTAATAAAGGGGTCTAGCGAAATTCTATTAAAAATGAAATAACATCTAAACTTAATACAACTTATTTCAACAGGCTTGTTCAAAAGAATACGAAAGTCGTTTTCTTTTTCGCGTTTTGTAAGAATGATACTTTTCTCGCCACTCTATGTATTTCATTTCATAGACCAGGTTAAATAAAAGATAATTGCATTCAAATGCGAAGTAAACATATTATAATTATTGACATTGTATTCTTATTTGGTAAACATATTCGATCAGGAATTTACTCAAGTTTACAGATCATTAGACTTGTAACGAGAAATATGCATGAGTTCTGCAGTAGGAACATTACGCGATTTTAGGACCACAGTAATATTCCTCCAAAGAACGAGTGCAAAGTTTCAATGCAAATCTAATGATCTTTTATTACATACGCATTTGCACTTAAATTTATTACATGAATGATACTCTGTTATCAAGCAGAATGAAATTGAAAATGACTCCGATAAATAACTTTTAAACGCAACAACATGTATGAAACTGACGTAACAAATGGCTTCACACACTCGATATGAAATTTGAACGTCAATTTAGAAATATATTGACATTTCAAGTTCCATTAAATTCAACGGAGGTTTTAGATGAATATGTAATAATATATTTCATAGATATAGCAAAACAGAAAACAGTTCATTCAGCCACTATCCGATGTAGTTGTGAATGAAGATGATTTTGTAGTTCTCTCTTGTGAGTTGAACACAGCTGAAAATCAAACTGAGTGGCGGAAAAATGATGAACCGCTTTTTGAAACGAAATCTATCAAGGTTCTAGCAGATAAAGGCTATCACTGGTTGGTGTATGCAGGAGCAATTCCAGAAGATACTGGCAAATACTCATGCATCTGCAATGATGTTTCGACGTCAGCTTTCATTAAAGTCTCAAGTATGTAAAATTATCTAAATATATTTTAATACTAGATATTGCTTGGAATTTTGATATTGGCAGAAACTCCATAAACACAAAATGTAAACCCTAAAAAGAAGGCCCTGTATTGCTCATCCAAACCTGTTTTTTAGATTTTGTTATTAAATTCGAAATTATAGAGCATAATTAATCGCATATTTATATTAAAACAGAACAAGACTTTAAGGTGGTTCAAGCTTAACATATAGATGTTGACGGACAGGTCAAAGAAAATAGGGATGTTTTCTCTCGTTTGCACTGTTAACGCACACACTAAGAGCCCAAAAAGGTTCCATAACAACACAGACATCACACAAACATCCCGAGCAGTTGCTGTTTCAGAAGGTCTGGAGCATAAACGTATTATTCGAAATGCACGGTTTAAAGATGACGGATTGTACGTTGTACAACATTAACAGTAAAGGGTAAGTTTGTTTGTTTTGGGTTTAACGCCGTTTTTCAACAGTATTTCAGTCATGTAACGGCGGGCAGTTAACCTAACCAGTGTTCCTGGATTCTGTACCAGTACAAACCTTTTCTCCGCAAGTAACTGCCAACTTCCCCACGTAAATCAACAGAGGTGGAGGACTAATGATTTCAGACACAATGTCGTTTATCAAATAGTCACGGAGAACATACGCCCCGCCCGAGGATCGAACTCACAACCCCGCGATCCGTAGACCAACGCTCTACCTACTGAGCTAAGCGGGCGGGCTTAAGATATATATATATATATACCGACTTGATTGCGCATTTAAATTTTATTCAGAGATGGTATTGCAACACATGTAAAGTGTTACAGATTTTATTATTTTTGTACCTATTCTCTTTAGAAAATATTTTAAAATTTCTCACTAAACTCTTCTTTACAAATTATAAATTCACAGGCGAAGCTGATCCATTAGTAAAGGAACAGCTATCAGGAAAGCTTTTCTCCAGCTGTCGAAGAGGTGTTCTTGGTCTTACGCACCTAAAGCTTGGCCTAGAATGTATAGCAGAGAAAGAAGTGAAGAGTCGCCATTCTGAGATGTTGAAGACTCTGCCTCATTTAGAAAAACCATGTATATATTGTAGTGCAGCCAGTCTTTATCCCTTGCACAACAAGAAACAGTGTTACAGAAAACGAAACAAAAATAAGTGTCTATGTTCAGGTTCTCAATATAATAGGCGGCCGTGTCCTAATGGGGGATACTGCAGTCAGCTTAATGACCAAATAGTTTCCGATCATCGGTTCGAGCATCCTGAATTGGAAAATACCCAACTTGACCGATGGAACTCCGATCCATGGTGTGTGGCAACTTGCTATATAAATACCAAAGGCTACAAAGGGAATGGTTTTTCTAAAGAAGTTGACTGCGCAGGACTGCTGAGTTTGTTCATGAACAAAACAGATGTCAGTTATGGTGTATTTGATATAGTGACATCTATTATTTTATTTTTGTTAAGATTAGTTAACTTTTAAAATGATACAACTCATCTGTACATTCTTAAATATTTTTCCTACTGCTTCAGTTAGAAAAATAAAATTGTAGATTATAAGACATTCCGTACATGTAAGTAATAAAGACAATGTGTAATGCGTGTTACAAACGCGTAATTTCTCTATTTTGCATAATTAAACATACAAATTTATCTATTATACATGCAATACTTTTTGTTGTTTTTTGTAGTATATTTGTATCAGATAAAGCCATTTCATCCAATGAAATACATATTTACATTGAATATTCTATAGATATAGATAGATATTTATTGTTATTGTTTTAGGCGAGAACAACTCGCAGTGAGATACTGCACAATGCAAACTTTGAACTGTCGGAGGGCAGACTTCATGAATGTTTAGATAATTTCAAAGATGTTCTGGAATTCAAAAACACTGCTAATGAGGTTGTTCTTGCAAATGATGAAAACGCAAAAAAAAACTTTGAAAGCTGTTGACCAGGTACTTTTGATGTACTACTACCAGAGTTTTTTGTCGATTTCACTTTTTTATCTATATCAGATACTAAATTAATTTATGCTAAAAATCATTTTCCTTTTTAAATCATATATAAAGAGGGTCCACCTGATAATATAATAAAGAACCTTACATATATTAAGAATGTCAATGTTAATGCTTATAAGAGGGCCCCTTAAAACTCCCCTGAAAGTATTTACGTTGGTGTCTATTAACTGATTATGTTTTTATTTTATTATTTATTACATTGTCATATTTACATTATCATTTGAACATGAATTTTTTAGGGCGTTCAATTCCAACATCATTGTAATGTGTTATATGATTATCACAATTCAGTTCAAAAAGTTTTAAGACGATACAAATTAAAAGATTTGCACCTAATATTATCTTACCTGGTGTAAAATTAAGTAATGTATTAATATATACATGTACAACCAAATAAATGCAGAAAATAAATTACATTGTTTATTTTCTTTCTATAGTTAAAAACGCATCAAATTCATATACTTACGTCAAAAGAGATTCAAAGCTTAAAAGACCATGCAATGAAGGAAGCTGCTGATATATTTAAAGAAGCTCGGAAAAAAGTATAGATTTTATTTGCATTATTCGAAATTTTATTCTATAGATTAACTATGTATAACCAAAATGTATTGATTGGCAATACGGATATTCTATAGCGGAAAAAGATGCCTTAAATTTTTTACATACACACGGTGAGGATGCGTACACCGGATATTGCCATTAAGTGATAAGGTATTTTCCGAAAACGTGTTTATTTTTCGTCAACAAGGTAAGTAAAACACCTATTTACTATTGTATTATACTATTATAGAAGAAAAGAGCATTACTTTTAATAACTAGATACTGTGTATATGCTCTCACAAACGTAAAATGAGCCAATCTTATGAAGGAACGCTAAAATTTGTGATAAAATGGCAACTTTATCATCCGATAAATGCAGGTCGGGGACATATTTCTCCCGATATCGTCACTTATTGTCTTGTGATAAAAATTCTGAATCGTATGATTTATTTAGTAACATACAAAGAAAACATGTGCAAAATTTCAGCTTTGTAAATGTTCAAATGACGGAGAAATCGATGATAAATGAGCGTCGATGGTGTACTGTGTATTGCAAATATATGTACTGTGTATTGACCTGTATCACAATTTACTGTACTGTGTATTGTTTACATTATCGCTGAGTTTTATAGAATTAATCTTACAAAATGTACATTATCATTTCCTTTTCAAAGTACAAAACAGTAATTTCTTTAGCTCTGAAGATACGTGATGTTTTACATTGATATTTATAGCGTTTAATCTGTTGTAATTCATGTAATAAGCTCTGAACGTAACTCACAGCCACCATAGTGCAACAGTGGGCAATAGTTGTGATTTGGCTTTTCTTATTGAAAGCTTTTTGAGACCCCCCCCAGCGACAGACCGTATTTGTTAGAGGAAAAAAAACATTTTTCTGTATAGTTTAATATTCATTTCGCCCCTACGACAAAGTAAACTTACTGTCCACGTTTATTTTGTATAAAACCCTCTTTTTTTTATATTTTAAAAATGCCTTAATTAACACTTTTATGCTGTCTTCCCTAGGTTTTCTATCGTTGTTCTTTGGAAAATGAAAATAGTTGAATTTATTTTTCTAACATTGATTTTTATTTTTTTATACAGGGTTTGTCAACCCCCTGAAAACCCTGGGAAATATGTAGACATTAAGAAAAAAAAAAATTATTACCCCCGCTGCAAAAATATAATGAGATGTATATTTTTGAAAAATATGGGTGATATAGGCAAAATGTTTAGCCCCAATAGAATTATTGGGTCTTGAAATGCAAAAAACCCTCATTTTGTTAGTTTTAATTACAAGTGACAATCATTTTTTTGGTTTTTTGTTTGTTATAAAGGGGGAATCTTTTACAATCCCAAATACAAAACAATAAAAGTTTATTTACTGTGGGAATGGCATAACAAATCATCATTAGTGTCAATGTTATTGACCGATTTAAATTGAACCATTGTTAAAAAATTTAAAAAAAGGGATGGCAAACATTCAAAATTTTTTAAAAAACGCAAATATTCGAATGTGTTTTACTATTAAATATTAAAAAAAAAAAAAAAAAAAAAAAAAACGACAAATGTTTAAAAGCAAAGAAAGAACCAATGTTTTTTAACATTAAGCCAGACAGGTCCATTTCATTAGAAATGGGTTATCGTCAATGTGAACAATTTTTTTATACTTTACGTATTAAAAATTGATACAAACACTGCAAATTCTTTGTGAAACAATGGTGTAAACCGTGGTAATTAAAATGACTTTAAATATTATTAAGTACAGCTTGTTGGTGACAGGATCGAGAAACCTGTCGAGGAAATCCAAAGTCGATGATATGTATATTCGAGCCAGTGTATTCCCGTTCTTCACTAACAAGCTGTGTAACGATTTTTTCTTGCCGACAACCCTTTCTGCTATAATGATACATTTTGAATTAACAAAGCTCTTACAGTCAGACTGGAAATCCTGCAATCATTTGTTTGCCCACATTTTTAGTTTTAAAAATTTATTAACGCAGCCTTTAAAGCACAATGACCTGTATTTTGATTAATCAAGAACAAAAACCCTCACCAGATTTCACTATGTCAGAAATGTCTTGAAAATGTATCACTTTTCCTGTTAATCCTTATTTGCACAAAAATTAAAATGACCCTAAAACTTACTGTAAGTAACAATAGTCAATTCCTTTGTGTTGCAATGATTTAATTTAAACTCATTCGGGCCTAACCCCGTGAAAATCCGTAATATAGAAAAGGGGCTTCAAGTCGGACCCTTATTAATGCGTGATGATACGATATAGCGTAAGTGGGTCCCGTTTAAATGCGTGATCAACCCTTTTTAAAAAACCCGTTTGTTTTGGGTTTAAAAATTTAAAAAAAAAGGGGCTTTCCCAAATATTTACCCAATAATAAAAGCTTTAATTCGCAATGAAAACTTTTTGATTGGAAAAGTAAAATCTGTTTATTTTATGAAAATGGGGGGTTTTCAAAACGAAAAAAAAAACAAAAATTGAAAACATGGCGGTTTCAGACAATGATTTTTCGGATATAACGACACAAAAAAGGGAATTATGATGGGTTTTAATGAAACCTGAATGATTAGATATTTTTGTCTAGGACGATGATTCTGACGACGATGTGCCTTTAGTTGATTTAATTCAGGACAGAAAGTAAACCCGAGGACGGGAATGGGTGGGGTCAAGAATGGAGTGCAAATTTTAGCCGATAGATTAACGTTTTCAGGGGAAAACCCCGGGACCTTCCGGTTATGGATGTAAAAAACTGAAAGGGTTTTTTTTTTAATTTTATTATTCACATCCCAAATATTCAACAAATCGGGGATGAGACAACAATTATGCAACAAAAAAGACCGGGGAAAAACCCTGTGAAAATGGAGGAACTTTAAATTTTGGGGAAAAAAGAGCCTATCTTGATTTCAGATTTGATGGGATTTTGCAGCCCAAAATTTTGGTAGTACGGGGGTATGATCCTATGTTTAGTCCATGTGGAATAAAAAGAGAATGAACGGATCGGTATGATAAAAATCAGTAAGTTTTCCCACGTAGTGAACATCATAAATGCGGCAGCGGAAAACCAGCCATGACAAACTTTCAATGTTCGACCGATTCTTGAAGCCGTGCGTGTAAATTTGATGGCCAATTATAAACCGCACCGTAAAAGACAGTTGATGGGGCTAGATTGAAAAAAAACCGGCGCTTGGGATTAAAAGAATATTGCCAATGAACCCGACTAAACGTGGGATCAAAGTGGGGGTAAGGGCGGCCTCACAATGGATATGTGAATGACATTAAAGTTTTTAGGTAAGGAGAACCGTGACAAAGACAAGGGTTTAGGGAGCGATTTGTGAGGGTTTTTAGTAAAAACCAATTTTTAAATCGCGGACTCTTTTGTTTTGACATTTTTTCACTACGGTAGGACATTCGGGGAATTAAAACACGCACGGGGGGAAACATTTAGACCAACAGAGGGAATCTTCACGTGCAGAAAGGAAAAGGTTTCGACAGCTTGGGGACAAGAAAACCGTATTCATTTATCTACAAACTTCCCACAAACCCCGAGGACAACGTTAACGGGAAAAGACGGAAGCAGAAAGATGTTTCTTGCCCGGAGTCCCAGAAATTACACAAAGTACATAACGGTGTTGACCAGCGGATCGGCTACGGGGGAATGTACGTCTACGCGCAGTAGCCAATGGTGGAAAAAATTTTTTCTGGGTTTTTTGTTGATCTTTCCAATTGGACCTATTTCTGTGAAGGAATCACCCAAAACACCAAAGAAGCAAGAACAGGAAAACCTAAGCCCTGACCAAATGGATTTTTTGAAAGAAAATCGCAACAGCTAAAATTGGGGACTTTATGCAGAAAAGGGGAAAGCGACGTGTCAAGGGAAAAAATTCAGCTAAAGGAGGGTTGTGGCCGGTAAATTTTGGGAAAAAGGGGAACCTGTAAGATGTGTTCAAAAAAAGAAAGCGACCGAAACAAATATGGGTGTGAAGGAGCGGAGGAATTTTTTGTGTTTAGTGCTATAAGCCGTACCACGTTGAAAAATTTCCCGGGCGATTTTGGAATAGGTCAAAAAAGTTTAAATAAATTAAATCTTGAACATCAAGAGGGGTTTTAATTCATTAACAAAATATTTTAAAAAAAATAAATATAAATAAAAAATCTTAAATTTAGCTTAACTTCTCTATTTTCAAAAGTCTGTGTAGTATAAGCCGCTCTGAGAAAACCTAAACAAGTGATTTCGGACCCGCATGGATCTAGCCGACTGGCCCTAAGGCGCAGTCTGATCTAGATCCATGTGGTCGCAGACGCGTTTGTTGGGTTTTCTCTGGCGCGGCCCCTTATGGTTCTCTTACCGTCATCAAAAAGAATGACATTTTTATGTAAAAAATTTTTCATTTAAGTCTATAAATTTTTTATCTTTCTACATTTTAAAAAAAATTTAAATAATTACTTCCGTCTTGAAAAAGTGTGAAAAATTTGAAATGTGTTTTATTGGCCAATGCGTTTTCGCGACTAGTTATCAAAGTGAAATTTTGGCGTTTTCATTTTTCGATATGTGGAAAAATACAGGAAAATTAAAGCGCAAAGGAAAAAATTTAGTGAACATCAAAAGGGGTTTTGGGAGCAAATTTAAAAAAATTTAAATACCCCTTTTCCCAAAAAAAACCCCCCAAAAAAAAAAAAAAAAAAAAAAAAAAAAAAAAAAAAAAATACACATATATATTGTACATTTCTGTATATAAGTGAAAAGTTTTTTTGAACACATGCCAGATCTTTATTTTAAATAATTTTACTAATGATATATATACATTTTAAAATAAGCTTTTTTACATTTTTTTTATATAAAATTAGAAAAAAACTACCCCGCTTCTTGAAAAATGTGTTTTTCAATGAAAAAAAAAAGAAAATAAGTGCAAAGTCTGTGAAATCAGGAAAATTCAGTTAATTGTGCGTGTTTTGTGTTTATTCAGCCTTGGAAATTAATTAAATCAAAATATATTGGATTAACTTACATCACAAAAAAGGACAAAGATGCCCAATATGCTATGAAGTTTGGGGAGTCTGTATTTCATATACCCCGTTACAACCTTTTTTGCATGGGATGTCATGTTGTTCAAAATCCTTGTACAGGGTTTATCAGTTTACATTTTGCTGTGACTCCCCTTAAAAACCCTTGACCTTTTCGAGAAAGTTTTCAGGCCCGAAAAGGTTTAAAAAAAGATTTTAACATCCGTGTCTGCCTACAGAGTTATTTCGCTTTTTTAAAGACTAAATTTTGTCACACTTCACAACCTAAACAAAGTAAAGATAAAGAAAACGGCAAGAAAATACTAAATTACTCTTGGGAAAAGAGTCTGTCTCGGGGGGTAATGATAATCTGACTTGATTCAGTTACGTCGCGATGCGGCAGCCACTTTGTTTTCATAAAAAATTCATTTAAAATGTATTAGCAGTAGGGAATATATCCTGTCCCCACGTGAGTTTTTATTGACCTAGAAATGAAAAAAAAAAATTTGTGGGATGCGGAAAACATTTGTCTTAAAACTCGGATTTAAAATCAAGACGATCACAGATGAATCTGAGTAAAGAGAAATACTAAAATGCAGAAAACAATCAACTGTATACATTTTCGTAAAAAGCATCAATCAGTCGCTATGATGAAATTAATTTTCGCAAAATGAAACGAGTAAAAGCAAATGAAGACAAGTAGTGTATTTAAGCAGTATTTCTTTATTTTTCTTATTCAACCCCTTTGGGGTTTTGGGTACCATTTGACTAAAAAATTCCTTCTAAGTTAAGTTTAGTCTTCAAAATGCTGCCAGCTTTTGCGTTTGGAAGTTTTCACGCCATCTCTGTTATTTAAGAAGTCGGGTACGTGCAATGTTTTTTGCGGGAAAAACCCACTTTCTTGTATGTACGGGCTACTCCTTGTAAGATGTAAAATAAAAAATTAAATCTAAAAGAAGTCAGTTACGATAATTTTAAAAATAAAGATGAACAATTTTATGCAATGACTGGTCTCTTAATACATCAATATTTTAATCATTTTGGTGTAAACGTAATAGAATTTTTGCGTGACAGGGGGTTTATAAATAGATCAGCCCAAAAATTGGAATACCCAAAAAGCTATTCGTTGCCCTCGTAAAATTTAAATACATTTTAGTATAGTAAAGAAAATTTTCACAGTATTATTGAAGCAAAAATGTAATAGCAGATTTACTATAAAAAGAAAAAAAAAGAGCACTGCCCAAAAAAGAGTTTATTACGGGAGGACGGTTTTCCCCTATATTACCCCCTATACGGGACGAAATACGGGAAAAATAAAATACGGGCGTTCGGGGCTGTTATTTAAAAATCCGAAATAATAAAATTCGGATTTCCCTATACTATGAAATACGGGAAATTTTTAGTTTAAGATACCCCGTATAATTATTGAAATCGGGAAATTCTAAAAAGGGTTATACTGATCGTATACAACAGCGTATATTCCCGAATAAGTCTGGTGTAAGCACTGCGAAAAAAGGGTCAATATACGGAGTGTACGGTTCCCCGTATATTTTCGAAAATAGCGGGAAGTAAACGATGTATATACAAATATACGGACTCATAAAATACTCAACCCGTATTCGGAACATCTAGTATATCGGTAAGTCCGTAAATTTGTCATGCATATACGGGATCCCGTATTAGGCCGAATATACATAAAAGTATATTCCCTTATATATGCAATATACAAGCTGTTTTTTTTTTTTTTTTTTTTTTTTTCTTTAAAAAATTCCATAGAAATGTTGTTAATTAATTTCGTGTCCTGGCTTTAACATAAGTTCATATTTTTTTTTTTTTTTTTTTTTCAATGTATTCGAAGGGCCTTGAGGACTTTTTTTCCCGTATACATTCCGTATTTTAGAATATACGGAACACGGATACGAGCCTGTAATTCCGAATATACGTAGTATACGGATCCCTGTATTTGTGGTCATATACGGACTGTGATGCATCTAATATACGGGCATAACGACAATGTATTTCTAAATATACGCTTCGGATTTTTCCGTATACCATATATACGTTAGTAATATACGGATCCCGTATTTTGTCATATACGACTGTGATTGCATCTAATATCCTGGGGCATATAACGGACTTGTATTTCCTAATTATCGGGCTTCGATTTTTTTCCGTATACGCATGATATTCTCAGTATACGGATCCCCCGTATTTTGTCATATACGACTGTGATTGCAATCAATATACGGGCATATACGGACTTGGTATTTTCTAATATACGGGCTCTCGGATATTTTCCGTATACGCATGATATACTAAAGTATACGGATCCCGAAACATTTGTCATATACGGGGGGGCCCCACCATATACGAACCTGTAGCTATTTGATATACGGGCACGGACAATCCCGTATATGCATGGTAATACCGCAATATACGGATCCGTACTTGTGTCATATACAGGGAACATACGAACTGTGTTTTTTTATCTATACGGGCTACGGCCTAAGTCCCCATATATGCATGGTCTACCAATATATGGATCCCGTACGTTTGTTGTCCATATACGAACTGTATTTGCATCTGATATACGGGATATACGAACCTGTAGTTTTTAATATACGGGCCAGGTGTTATTTTCCCCGTTTTATGCAATGATATGCCGAGTATACAGATTCCATATTTGTATCACATTTAAGACTGAATTTGGTTTCGTATTCGGGAATTCACGGACCAGTATTTTTCTAAAAGAATTCATTTAACCAGACTTTTCCCGTATAGCATGTTATTATACAAATCCCTGTATTTTTCTTTTATGTGAACTGATTTTGTATATGGCACACACTGAAAGATGACAAAATGAATTGACGGTGATACAACAGCAAATACGTAATGTTAGAAAAAACAAGACAAAGACAGGTAAGATAAAAAAATCATATTGTATTAATTGGAGACCATGTCAGATGAAACTAACGATTTTATTCCAACTTAAATACTTTTTAAATCAGTTTTTCACAAACGTTATGAATCATTTTCATTTCTGTCCAAATGAAATAAGCAGAATTAAAATGTGAGTAATCAATAACATCAAGCATTTCTTAATATATTTATGTCATTCCTAATTGAAAAACTAGCAATTCGCACATTTAATTCTGCGCGGTACTCAACAAATCATTTGAGAATCACTTCATTTACTATTGTCTGTACAATTTTCGTTATTCCCATGAATGCCTATTACCGCAAAAGGCTTTTCGAATGCCGTCTACTAAAAGATCAGTACACTCCCTCAAATTGTCCCGAAGGGTGTACTTTAAAAAGACGTCAAGTTGGTTCTGTACTGGAACACGATATTTAAGCAGGTCACAAATGATGAACCAACATGGAAAATATTCAGTTACCTGATCTCAATAATATAAGCTATTTATCTGTTTTACGAATGTCACTGAGAACGAACAGCTCATACACGGCTGTCTGTCTGCATCAGTTGATCCAAACTAGTAGAAAACTTCAAACAAAAGTATATTCTCTATCGGTGAAAAATAATTAGTCGTCCCGTTTTCTGATTCCAGTAAACACTCTAACTCTTGTGTTCCACCTGGAATAAAAAAAAAATGCTCGCATTAAAAGTTATAAAAATGGACACTTGCAATACATAGATACCGAGGAATTATATCTAATAAATGAATGTTTAAAATTATGACAATAAAAGACATGAGGATGACGACATCATTAAGTGGGGGGGGGGGGGGGGGGGGGGGGGGGGGGGGGGGGGGGGGGGGGGGGGGGGGGGGGGTTTAGGGGGGGGGGGGGGGGTCAGAAACGCCCATACTCATTTCGCGCGAAAAGATATTAGATATCATTAAACTGCCTGTTTGATATTTAATACAAGTAATCTTGTAGGTGTATTTATTTGCATATATAGTTTAAATAACGTTAAAAACTATCTCCTCGAAATTATATTTAATATAAAATTGCCAAAAAAAAAAAAAATTGGTTTCAATAGTGCCCGTCACACGTTTGATCCGGTCAATCCTCACCTCATTTTTGATGGATTGTCTTCAAACTGACATACAGTACAAACATAACTACGGGAGAGACTTTTTTCAAGAGAGATTTTAACCTGTCACAAAACTTCAAAAGGCACATAAAAATGCGGTAATGGGATCTAAATATCACTTCGTCCATTTTATTCCTACCAAAATGTCAAAACTACAGCCACGATATAATTTAACCACGCTAGTGTTAACGTAAACTCATGCTAAATTAGTGTTTCCTTAACCTGTCCGCCATTACGCAATCCTCCGTGTTAGAACTATTCAAAATGCACAATAAATCTTTGTACAGTTTGGATAAAATGTATCAGAGTGACATAACAGCATTCTCTGCATACCAGAGGTCTACCGTGGTTTTCCCCGGATTTTGACGAACCTCTGACCTGAGAGAATGCATAACATCGCGTTTGTTAAGCTTTTTTTTTATTTTAATTTAATATTTTCAAACACTCTTTAAAACTTTGTGACTGACCAAGTTCTGAACGATATAATTTGCCTCAAAACGTTTTAATATTTGGTTAAACATCTGAAGACTTTTACGCAGATTTCCCCAAAACAGTCCGTGTCAGTATAATAGTCTTAAACAAGTAAAATATGCATCATAATCGTCCCCATCTCTTGCCTCTGTAAATATGGATTTAAATTATCCAAATCTCATAAGATTAATCTAACTAAAATATAATAAATAATAATCAGGGTTATCAATATAATTTACATTATTGCATATTAGAGTTGCCGTATATCCGAAAATAATATGTAACAGTGTATACATGTCTAATCTGTGGTAAAATGAAAGAAAATGGTACTACTTAGTTGATTGAATGTTTTGAAAGACCGAATAAACAGACATACTCGATTTCATTCCTAATAAATGACCACTTTGTTTTTCAGATGATTGTTTTGCACGACGCATGTCTATTCGTGCACGTGAACAGGCCGGCTAGAGGTAACAGAAAACGTAGACATGCAAAGATAGACCTTCCCTGCGAGATGTTTTATTGTTCTCTAACAGTTTTTTTTTTTTTTTCGGGGGAAATATATAGACCCCAGCAAAACAGGCTTATATTCCCCTTAATCAATATTCCTGTAAATGCACAGGATCGGCTTGAGATAAAATCTCTACAATAACATCTACTGAGTATAATATTGGAAAGGATGTTTCGATTAAAAAGCACAATTATCAGGTTCAATCAAGATACCATTTAAGCTGAAGTTGACAAATTAATAAAAAAATAAAATAGATTCCTTTGTATCTAAAAACAATTAAAAAATGTCATATATAAAAAAAAGATGGTCCGCGCCGGGAAACGAAACCCTGACCGCAGCGGCAATAAAAAATTTTCCACTGTCGTACCAATTAAAAACGAAAGGGAGGGTTAGTGTTTAATGCGCTTAAATAACAATTTTTATCGTAAAAATTAGTTAAAACATATTAATTCTCATGTGTTTCCCGCACATTATAGTAATGTCAGTATAACGTAGCATAATTATACCCATTAATATCCATATACTAAAAAAAATATAATTGCCGTTGCCATTAGAAAACCAACATAGTGGTTTGCGACTAGCATGGATCGGGAACCAGCCTGCGCATCCGTGCAGTCCCTGGTCAGGATCCTTGCTGTCGCCTTTCAAAGCCTATTGGAATTAGAAAAAACAGTTAAGCGAACAGCATGGATCCTTAGCAGACTGCTCGGATGCGCAGGCTGGTCTCCGATCCATGCTGGTCCGAAAACTAAGACTCTTTGGTTTCCTCATGGCACCGCTCCATTTATATTTTTTTTTCTGTTCTTGTCGGACGATCTGGGGCCAGCCTTTTTTAATATTCCTTTAAAACTTGCGATATTTCTTAAAAAGTTATTTAACCCAAAATTGCATACAGTTAACACTAAAAAGAAGATAATTTACTTGTGTCAAATGTTTAATCACCCTTTAAATTTCATTGTGTATTACAATATTGCCTGGGGATAAAAAATATCCGGTCAGGTGTTGTTTCAAGCTGGGTCCCCCCCCCCCCCATAAAAAGATGTTAACCCACATACTAAAGCGATAGTACTTTTAATTTTTATGGTTTTTATGGTTAACCCTTTAGTACAATCATTTTGTCGTCCTGCTGAAAAAAAAAAAAACGTTTGTGTTCATAATTTGAAGATACAGCTGTAAACTGGAGTAAAACCGAGAACTGAACAAATTCCAGTCAATTGGAAATATCGTTCAACTTTAAATTTGTAAAATGTCAAATGGTCCGTTGAAAATCGATTTAAAATAACAGACTAAGCTGAGCAATTACTTTATTGTTTGTATCATGTAAGGTCCTGAAAGTTAAATCTATTGTTTTAGATGTATAATATGTAACGATTTTAAAAATGTTAAATAACCGTTTTCATATTACTAAATATTACATATATTTGACAATACAAAGTATTATATACACATTCGAACTTGTTCCGCATTTTCACTTTAATATTAATTTAAACTATCATTCAAGTACATGAACATCGATAGTAAACCGTTTGCCTGTAAATGCATCAGATAAAAAATTATAATGACGCCTAAACCAATTAGTTATCGATTCACCCCACCCCCCACCACCCCTCGTGTTACAACAACAACACTTTGTACGGAAAAACGACAAATTGGATTATTTTTTCCCGCTTTATCGGTTTTAAAAGATGTTACTAAAAATTGTAATGCAAAAGATCTATAGTATGTTTGGGTATTTTAGGTCACTATAAATTCTATAACTTTCAGATTAATAAATCAAATTCACATATATAATTTTTTAATTATTACCAACCTTTTTATATAATACTTTGAAAAAAAAAATACGCATCACAACCGCTTACATAGACTTACAAAGTCTGTAGAGATAAAATAAACTGTAATAGTATAATTTCTTCATACTGACACAGATATTTTCGCAGAGAAAAACATTTCTCTCTAACAGAGGCAAGAGATGTTGTAATTTTTTGCAAAAGTGTCATCAAGAAAAAAGCGTATTTTGTCAGATTAAGGTACCCATAATTCAAAAATAAAAGACTGTAATTATTAACTTTATTATGCTTTTCCGAGATTCGCTGTATTTTTAAATCGAATGAATAACCTGCCTGCCGCCTTATTCTTCTTAAAGCTACGCCTCGGCTACCTAGTTCTACGAAATAAAAACTTCTTCGGAGTTGGTGTGAGGGGGGGCCTTTCCACTAATTCACGTTTAACCCCAATGGTATTCATCAAATGATTTTTGCATACGATATTTCCTTTAATTTATTTCAAACACTTGCAACATCAACATTTGGTGACTGACATCCTTGTATACTACGGATGAAAGAATGAATGAAATAATAGTTAAATGATTAGTTGTGAAGAAATATCAATTCGAATGAACGAATGAATGAACTATTTAACTGCTATTCTGAATTTCTTTTTTATATTAAGGATATACAAAATTAAACTGACCTTTTAGACGCTTCTGAATTTGTTGTTAAAGCAATAAAAAGCAACCCAATGTTTTCCTATAATTGAAATATAATTCATGGTTGGTTTTGTCCACAAAAAAAATCAGTTTATTTAAAAATTAAAACATATAAACAAATAAGTAACTTACTCGTGACTTCTTTCCCTCTGAAATAGGCAATATACAGATTATCGCGTGCGGTCACTTAGCCAGATGTTATCGCTTCGAGGTATGAACGCGCCCGAAGCGTGACGAAGCGTTTCACCAACTGATTAGGATACTAATATCTATGCATAAAAGAACCCAATTAATTTGCGCTAATTTGTGTTAATTGTCAATTCTCGAGATTCTGATATTGACAAATTTTGCGGTAGAAAAATGTTAGAAATTGTCAGACTGGATACCAGCTTAGGTTACAATGTGGCTATCTATCTGATTTAGTTTTAGTTAATATGCGTACAATTATTTAATCAATTAATGTTGCAGTAAAACTGTTTCGGTCAGAAATTATATGTACAGTTTATTCGTGGTGATGGTAAATCGTGTAAATGCTATAACTTTGAGTTAATGAAAGACACTCATAAATCTTTGCCCAATATTTTTCGAGCGTTTTCCGTTAATTTTAAGCAAAAGTTTGTATTTTATACAGTCAATCAGTGTCACGACGCCCATCCACGTACCACGGTTATACATGCTTTAAAAGTAAAGTAATGTGATGTTATCGCTACAACCTGTTTTTATCTTTATAAATTTTTAATTTTTTCTCTTAAAGTATTTATTTTTTAGTACTAATTGTGACTGGTAATGTGTCTTTCTTTTTTGTCTAGAAAATATTAAAAATGACATTTTTACAACGGGTGAATATGATCACTTTTTAATTCAATGGACCATAAATTCGCGGGTGCGTATTGACAAATAAGGTGATAGTTTGCAAATAAATTTAGGGGAAAAAGGTATGGCCAAAAACTCCGACCCACTACCCTGATATGGCAGCTGACGCTTTGCCGCCCACTACCTGCAACATGCGATAGTATAAAATCAACTATGAATTATATAATACTATTTTATAGCATTTATGTTTTGGACATTGAAAATGAATTTATGGCAATATACGAAATATTCACATGTGCTAAGGTCACTCCTAAAGGACCCTACATCCACGAGAAATAAAAATAGGTCTCCACAATGTATACTACAGTGGAATAGGAGGGGACATAGAAACATTTTATTTATCACGTGCACACGTTGTTATCACCACATTCGCACATTTAGAGTACCACGTGCGAATGTGTTGATTAAAGCACGTGCGCACGTAATAATACTAGCAATACGATCTCAGTGAAAGCTATCATCACGTTCGCAGTTGTTAGTTGACACTACGAACGTAATCTAAACAACGAATACTAATCGAGATATCAGAGCCTTTTTCAAAACAAGAAACACTTACTTCGTAAATTACAGTAACTATTAAATAATACGTCCTAAGAAAGACATCCATTTAGAAAAATTGGCAGATCTTTTCACGCTTTACATTGACAGGCTAACACGTGCGCACGAGTTAGTTATCACATGGGCACAGGTAGTATAACGGCGTCACTTGCGCACGTGATGTTATCAACCCGCGCACGTGTGAATACCACATACGCACGTCGTAGCTAACACGTGCGCAACAGAAAAAATAAAAATATTTCCTATGTCCCTCGCTATGCCACCGTACTAAACATAGAACATCTTCAGAAATTACTTCGAATACAAAAGTCAACGGAATGAAAATATTTTTGGGGCTTAATGATTTATAATTAAGTATCAGTTGAAAAAGTGAACATTGAACTAAAAGGTATAAACACCATATTTTATTAGCTCTTTGAATTATAATAAACTGAATGACTTCGGTAGAATAGATGACTTCAAACAGTTTGCCCATCACCGATGCTGGTTCAAGCCTCCTCAGATGTTAAAAATTCTCCAAGTGAGAAGCATTAAGCAGTGCTCGCTCGTCACGATGAAATAATGCACGTTAGGGCACCTGGGGTATTCCTCCACCAAGAAAACAGGAAAGACGCTCAGGACCAATAAAGAGTGTCAGCGCAATGTTAATTCCCAACAAAAACACAAAAAACGACCTACCTCGGTCGTTAGCCAGACGATACTGTATTAAATCGAACGAAAGGCGCTTTTTGGTTCGAATCTTTGGACGCAGACACATTATATCGATTATTTTTCGTCTGGTAAGAAATATTAGAATTGATTTCATAAGTAAGAATAAATACATGTCTTATATATTTTCTTTTCAGTACAAAATTTGAATGGATTAGTTCCACCTTTTTTCTATAAATATATGCATTGTAACACAATCGTTGGAAAATGTGCAGAAAAAGAGTTATTTAATGCTTGCATTAGATTTTTAACAATGCGATGATCAACGGACGTATTTATCACTACAAAAAAAATAGGATGAATTGATAAATCTTTTCTTTTCTCATCAGCATAATTAGATTAAATGAGTAAAATAAACGGGACGCGCTAGAATGAAATGATGGATTCATTCATGTTTGATTTTTAAATTAAGAACCTGTTTGTCCGTTTTGGGGGGGAATGCCTTTTTTTTCAGTCATGACATATTAGTATTAAAACATTTCATTCTTCAATATAGCATCATTCTACATACACGTACAAGTTCGAAACATGCAAAACGTTTGACCTTTGAAATGGCCGGAGAATATAATTTTCACTACACAAATTGACTGCATACCGTATTTTTTTTGAAATATATAAATTATATTTAAACCCCCTATTTTCCCGGCATTTACGGGAAATATAACGGAGTTGTAATACCAAGAATATACGAAATTTAAAACCTGTATTTTCGAAATATACAAACATACCTACCCCGTATATCCAGAATATACGGGAAATATACGGATTGAATACAAAGAATATACGGGAAAAATAAGTCCCCGTATTATCCAAAATATACAAATTAATGTAAATCCCGTATTTCTACATATACGGTAAATATACGAAGTGTATACCAAGCATATACGGACATATACGTCCCGTATTTTTCAAATAAACATATTATTTAAATCCCGTATTTCTGGCTATACGGAAATAACGGAGTTGTATACGAAGAATATCGGGAAATTTAATCCCTGTAATTTACGAAATAAACATACTATACGAATCCCGTATATCCAGAATATACGGGAAATATACGGGGTTTGTATATGAAACATATACGGAAATATACGTACCGTATTTCGTAATATACGGATTTAAGTATGTCCCGTCACCAGACATTACGGGAATATACGGTGGTTGTATACGACAGAATATCCCTTTTTGAGAATTTCCCCGATTTTCAATAATTTACGGGGTATCGTATACTAAGAATTCCTAATTTCATAGATACGGAAAATCCGTATTTTATTAGAAAAAAGCGACTTTTAAATATACAAGCCCCGTACAACGCCCGTATTTTAGTTTTCGCCGTATTTTCTTATCCGTATACGGGTAAAATACGGGAATCACTTACACTCTCCCGTATATTAACATCTTTTTTTCGCAGTGAGGGAATACATAAATCCGTATATTCTACGAAATACGGACGTATATTTCCCGTATATGTGTCATATACAAACCGGTCGTATATTTCCCGTATATTCGGGATATACGGGATATGTATGTTTGAATATTTCGAAATACAGGATTAAATTTCCCGTATATTCTATTATATACAACTCCGTATATTTCCCGTATATGCCGGATTACGCGATTTAAAATAATTTGTATATTTCGAAAATACGGGACGTATATGTCCCGTATATTTTCAAAACACAACCCCGTATATTTCCCCGTATATTCTGATATACGAGGATATTTATAGTTTGTATATTCGAAATACAGGGAATTAAATTTCCCATATATTCTTCGTATACAACCCGTATATTTCCCGAATATTGCCGGAAATACGGGATTTAAATGATTTGTATATTTTCGAAAATAACGGCACGTAATATGTCCCCGAAAATGCTTGGTGTCCAAAAAACCCCTCCGAAAATATCCCGTAAAATGCATACATATTGGATTTAAAAATAATTTGTATATTTTTAAAAATACTGGACTTATATTTCCCGTATATTCTATTGTATCCAACTCCGTATATTTACCCGTATATTCTGGATATACGGGGTATGTATAGTTATGTATATTTGAAAAATACAGGATTTAACTTTTCCCGTAAAATCTTCGTAAACAACTCCGTTATATTTCACCGTATTTGCCGGAAAAAAACAGGATTTAAATAATTTGTATATTTCGAAAATTCGGGCGTAAATGTGCGTATATGCTTGGTATACAACTCCGTATAATTTCCCGTATATGCCGGCAATACGACGGGGTTTAAATAATTTATTTATTCAAAAATACGGGATGCAATCTATATGTGGTAGTGAAAATTATATTCGCTCTCTTCTCTCATCCTCCGGCCATATTCAAAGGTCAACGTTTTGCATTTTCGAAACTTACTGTAGCGTGTATGTAGAATGAATGGCCAATATTGAAAGAAAGAAATGTTTAAATAACTAATTACATAACTGAAAAAAGCATTCACGGACCAAAACAGTATAAATTTCAAATCAAACATGAATGAAACCATCATTTCATCTAGCGCGTTCCCGAATTTATATTAACATTTAATCCTAAATAGCTGATTGAGGAAAGAAAAGGATAAATCAATTCATCCCAATTATTTGTAGTATAAATACATCCCGTGATCATCGTCCATGAAAAATCTAATGCATGCATAAATTAACTTCTTTATCTGCACATTTCCAACGCTTGTGCATACAATGCAAATATATATAAGAAATACAAGAGTAAAAAGGAAAGGAAAAACAAAAACAGAACTAATCCATTATTTTTGGTACTGAAAAAGTATATATGACATGTATTGATACTTTACTTATGAAATCAATTCTAATATTTTTTACAGACGAAAAATAATCGATATAATGTGGTCGCGTCCAAGATTTCGAACAAACGGCCTCTACGATCATTTAATACAGTATCGTCTGCTACCGACCGAGTAGGAGTTTTTTGTGTTTTGTTGGGATTAACGTTGCGCTGACACACATAATGGTCCTTTAGCGACTTTCCTGTTTTCTGGTGGAGGAATACCCCATGTGCCCTAACGTGCATTATTTCATCGTGAAGAGGCGAGCACCTGCTTAATGTCTTCCTCACGTGGAGAATTTTAACACTCTGATTGAGGCTTGTAACCCGCATCGGTTATGGCACTGGTTTAAAGACATCGATCTAAACCACTCGACCACGGAAACCCACTCCAGGTGGGTCGATCTTTAAAACCAACATGTAGATAACATAGCATTTTGGTAATAAAGAAAGCTCATAATCTACAGAAGTCCATTCATTCTAATATTATATCAAAGAGCTATAAAATATGTTATTATTTATACCTTTTTGTTCAATGTTCACTTTCAACTGTTACTTAATTATATAATCATAAGCGAAAAAATATTTCATATACGTTGACCTGTTGTTTCGAAGTATTCTGCAGATGTATCATGTCTAGTACGGTGGCATAGCGAGGACATAGGAACCATATATTATTTTTTCTGTGGCGCACATGTTAGCTATACCACGTGCTTATGTGGTTTAACTATCACTGCGCAAGTGACACACGTTTATACTACCATGTGCCCATGTGAAAACTAACACGTCGCACGTGTTTAGCTGTTCAATGAAAAAGCGTGAAAGATCTGCAATTTTTCTAAATGGATGTCTTCATAAGAAGTGTTATTTATAGTTAGCTGTAATACGAAGTAAGTGTTTTTCTGTTTTTGAAAAAAGGCTGAACTCGATTAGTTTCGTTGGTATTATTTCACGTTCGCAACGTGTCAGCTAACAACTGAAACTTGAAAGCTATCCCATTGCGAGACGTGTATCTAAGGTAGTTATTACGTGCGCACGTGTTTAATCAAGCACATTCCGCACGTGTATCTAACATGTGCGAATGTGGTGCTAACACGTGTCTCGAGATAATAAAAATGTTTCCAATGTTCCCTCTATTCCACTGTATATACCACTGAGGCAGACTATTTTTTTTCTCGAGGATGTAGGGTCCTTTAGTATTGACCTAGCACATGAGAATATTTCGTATATTTCCATAAATTACATTTTCAATGTCCAAACATAACTAGCGATACAAATATGACATATATATTTACTAAGTTGATATTATACTATCGCATGTGCCGGTAATGGGCGGCAAAGCGTTTAATTCTGCCAATATCAGGGTAGTAGGGTTCCAGTTTTGGCCATACCTTTTCCCCTAAATTTATTTGCAAACTTTCCACATATTTGTTCCAAACGCACCGTGATATTTTATGGTCCATTTATTAAAAGTTATCATATTCACACCGTTGAAAAAGTCAATTATTTAAAATAATTCTAAGACAAAAAGAAAGACACATTACCAGTCATCAAGCGTACTAAAAAATAAATACTTTAAGAGAAAAAAATAAAATTGATAACAGAAAAAACAGTAGCGATAACATCACATTACTTTACTTTAAAGCAAGATAACCGTGGTAACGTGGAATGGCGTGACACTGATTGACTGTATAAAATACAAATACGCTTAAAATTAACGAAAACCGCTCGAAAAATATTGTCATAGATTAATGATGTTCTTTCATTAAAGCAAATGATATAAGCATTTACACAGATATTACCCATCTCCACGAAAAATAAACTGTACAAAATAATTTTCTACCGAAACAGTTTACTGCAACATTTAATTGATAATTATTGTATTCCTATTAATTAAATCAAGATAGATAGCCCATGTACCCTAAGCTGTAATCCATTCTGACAATTTCTAACATTTTGCTCTACCTGCAAATTGACAATATCAGAAATTCGATGAATTCCAACTAACCACAAAATAGCGCAAATTAATGGTATCTTTAATGATAAATTAGAGTAACCACCAGTTTGGGAACACGCTTCGTCACGCTTCGCGCGTTCATTATCCTGAAAGCGATAACATCAGGCTCAAGAGACCGTACGCGATTAATCTGTATATTGGCATATTTCAGAGGAAAAGGAAAGTCACGAGTAAGTACTTATATTGATTACTATGTTTTAATTTTTAATAAACTGATTCTTTTTTTTTGGTGACAAAACCAGACAATGAATTATAATTCAGTAATCGGCACACGGGTTGATTTTTATTGCTTAAAAAATTCAAAGCGTCAAAAAGGACAGTTTAATTTTGTAATCTTAATATAAAAAGAAAATTAGAATAGACGTTAAAGAAATTTCATTCATTCATTCATTCGATTGATTCATTTCTTCACAACAATCATTTAATATTATTTCATTCATTCTTCATCTGATTAGTGCTACAAGATGTCAGTCACCAAATGTTGATGTTGCCAGTGAATAGGAAATAAAAAAAAATATCGGCAAAAAATCATTTGATGAATACCATTGGGTTAAACGAGAATTAAAGTTGAAAAGGACAGAAAAAACAACTCCAGAAACAAGTTTTATTTCGTAGAAGCTAGGTACCCAGGCAAGCTTTAAAAATGAATAGGCGGCACGCACGTTCATACATTCGATTAAAACTGGAATCTCGAAAAGCATTAATAAGTAATAATTACATCTTTATTTTTAGAAAATGGGTCCGGTAATCTACAAAATAACGCTTTTATTTCTAGATGCACATTTGCAAAAAACTACAACATCTCCCGCCTCTGACTAGAAAGAAAAAATTTTCTCTGCGAAAATATCAGTGTCAGTAACTGAAAGAAATTAATACTAATACAGATTATTATATCTCTACCGACCTTTGTAAGTCTATGTAAGCGGTTGTGATGCGTATTTTTTTCAAAGTATTATATTAAAAAAAGGTTGGTAATAATAAAAATCTATATTATGTAGAATTTGATTATTAATCTGAAAGTTATAAGAAATTTATAGTGGACCTAAAAACATACATACTATAGATCTTATGCATTACCAATTTCCTAGTAACATCTTTAAAACCGATAAAGCGGGAGAAACAAATAATCCAATTTTCGATTCCTACAAAGTGTTTGTTTGTTGTCACTCGGGTGGGGTGGGGTGAATCGATAACTAAATAGCTTTGTCAATAATAATTTTATTATCTGATGTCGTTACAGTGCAAATGGTTTTACTAACGATAGTACTCTTGAATGAAGTTTAAATTAATATTAAAATGAATGCGAACAAGTCGAATATGTATAAAATACTTTATATATTGTCAAATAAAAGTAATATTTTTGTAATATGAATATTGTATCAAACATATTAAAATCGTTACATAATATACATCTAAAACAAAGATTAACTTATGCAGTGACATACATTACGAAACAAAATTAATTGCCTCAGCTAGCTTTATTTTAAATCGATTTCAACGGACCATTTTGACATATTTAACAAATTAAAGTTTACGATATTTCCGATTGACTGGTATTTTTTTTCAGTATCTCTGTTTTACTCCATTTGACAGCTGTAAAATCTTCCAATATGACCACCAACTCTTTTTTTTTCAGCAGGGCGCCAAATGATTACTTACCAGGTTAAACCATAAACCATAAAATTAAAAGGTACCTATCACTTGTAGTAAGTGGGTTAACATATTTTTATGAACCCAGCTTGAAACAGACACTGAACCGTAAGATTTCGTATCCCAGGCAAAATTGTAATACACAATGAAATTTATAGGGTTATTAAAATTTGACACAATTAAATTTATCTTATTTTTAGTGTAATGGCAATCACTCATGGGGTTACAATAACTTTAAGAAAATACGCAATGTTTAAAACGAATACTAAACAAAGGCACTGGCCTCCACAAACGTCCGACAAGAACAGAAAAACAATAATATAATTAGGTTGCCGTGCCATGAAAAACCAACATAGTCATAGTTTTTCGACCAGCATGGATCGAGACCAAACTGCCGCATCCGCGCAGATCTGCCAGATCCATGCTGTTCGCTAACAGTTTCTCAAATTCCAATAGGCTTTGAAGAGCGAACCTACATGGATCCTGACCAGACTGCACGGATGCCAGGCTGGTCCTCGAATCCATGCTGGTCGCATCCCACTATGTTGGTTTCTCACTGGCAACGGCATTCTATTTTTTTAGATATATGGATATTAATGGTGTATAAATATGTACGTATTACTGACAGACTATAATGAAGCGGCAACACATGATAATTAAGATGAATTTAAACTAATTTTATAGGATAAAAATTGTATAATCAACGCGCATTAAACACTAAACCCTCCCATGCGTTATAATTGGTAACGACAGTGGACAACTTCTTTATTGCCGCTGCGGTCAGGTTCGTTTCCCGGCGCAAACATCTTTTTTTTTCTATATATGACATTTTTATAATATTTATAGAAACAAAATGAATCCTATTATAAGTTTCATAATGTGACAACTTCAGCTTAAAAGGTATCCTTGAATGAACTGAAAATTGTTGCTTTTTTACTCGAACCCTATTCAATATTTTACACCGTAGATGTTATTTAGGAGAATTTTATCGTCAAGCAAACCTGTGCATTTAAGGAATATTAAAGCCTGTTGCTGGGGTCTATATATTTCGAAAAAAAAAAAACGGTGAGAACAATAAACATCTCGCGGAAGGTCTTATCTTTTACATCTGCATGTCTACCGTTTTTTTTCTTTTACACTATCCATGCATGTTCACGAGCACGAATAGACATGCGCTCGTGCAAAACCAATCAATTGGAAAACAAAGTTTGGGGGAGGTCCCCATATATTAGGAATGAAATCGAGTAAGTCTTAAATTCGATCTTCAAACATTCAATCAAACTAGTACCATTTCTTTCACATTTCATCAGAATAAACATGAATACACAGTTACATAAATTATTTCGAATATTCCGGCCACTCTAAATAAATGGAAAATAATGTAAATTAGATTGGTTTCCCTGATATTATTTAATATTTTTAGTTAGGTTAACTATGAGATTGATAAATTTAAAATCCAGATTTACAGATGCATTATTATTTATTTTTTGAACATGGTAAAGAGATGGGACGTTTATGATGAACATTTTACTTGACTAAAAAAATTATACTGACCGGAGATAGGAAAACTCTTCAGATTGTTTAACCAAATATTAAAACGTTTATGAGCCAACTATATCGTTCAGAACTTGTTCAGCACAAAGTTTAAAGAATGTTTGAAATATTAAATTAAAAAAAAAAGCTTAACAACGCGACTGTTATGCATTCTCATCAGTCAATTGTTCGTCAAAATCCCCGGGAAACAAGGTAGACCTCTGTTAAGCAGAATGCTGTTATGTCACTCCCTGAAATTATTTTTATATCCAAACTACAAAAGATTTTTGTGCATTTGAATAAGTACTAACACGGAGGATTGCGTAATTGCGGACAGGTTAAGGAACACAATTTTAGGCATAGTATACGTTAACACTAGCGTTGGTTTAAATTAAACCGTTGCTGAGTTTTGACATTTTGGAGGAAATCAAATGGGGAAGTGTTATTTAATCCCATACCGCACTTATGAGCTTTTGAAGTTTGTGACAGGTAAAAATCTCTCTTGAAAAAAATATTCTCCCGTAATTATGTTATTACTGTATGTCCAGTTTGAAGACAACTTCCATCAAAATGAGGTGAGGATTGACCGACAACGTGTGACTGCACTATGAACACCATGCATTTTATATTAAATATAATTTGGGAGAATAGATTTTTAACGTACATAACCAAAAAAAGCAATAAAACTACATAGATAACCTTGTTTAACTAACAACAGGCACGTTTAATGATATCTAATTTCTTTGCGCGCCGAAATTGAGTATGGGCATCTGACACTATAATGATGTCGTCATCCCTGCCCACATGTCATATTTATTCGTCCATAATTTTTCACATCATTTAATAATATTATATCAAATCTATGAATTGCAAGAGTCCCCATTTTTTTATAACTTTTTAAAGCGTGGCATTTTTTTATCCAGTTGACACAAGAGTTGTTGACTGAAAATCAGAAACGGGACACTATTGTATTTCCGATAGAGAATATACTTATGTGTGAAGTTTCCACTAGTTTATCAACAGATGCAGACAGACAGCCCGGATGCTAGCCATTCGTTCTCAGTGACATTCGTAACAACAGATACTAAGCTTATACAATTGAGATCAGGAACTGAATATTACCATGGGGTTCATCATTTGAAACCTGCTTACATATCGTGTTCCATACAGAACCAACATGCGTCTTTTAAAAGTACATCTTCGGACCTTTTGGAGGGGTGTAACTGCACTTTTTAGAAGACGGCAAAAATCGAAAAGCCTTGATAGCGGTAATCAGCATTCATGGAATAACGAAAACATGTACAGACAATCGTAAAAGAAGTGATACTCTACTGATTTGATTGAGTCAACTCGCGCAAATTAAATGTGCGAATTGCTAGTTTTTTTTCATTAGAAATGAACATAATAAAACTAAGAAATGCTGAGTTTGTTGATTACTCACTATTTTAATTCTGCTTAATTCATTTGGACAAGAAATAAAAATGATTTCATAACGTTTTGAAAAACAGAATTAAAAAGTATTTAAGTTGAATAAATGTTAGTTAAATCTGACATGTCACCAATAATAACAATATGACTTTTTTTCTCATACCCGTGTCTTTGTCTTGCTTTTTTCTAACATACCGTATTCTGCTGTAGGAAACACCGACATTCTTTATGTCAACTTTCAGTGTGTGCCCATATACAAAATTAGTTCACATAAAAGGAAAAGGTACGGGATTTGTATACAACACATGCATAACGGGAAAGTCGGGTAAATTTATCTTTTAGAAATACTGGTCCGTGAATTGTCCCGAATACTAAACCAAATTCAGTCTAAATGTGACACAAATATGGAATCTGTATACTCTGCATATCTCATAAACGGAAAACCTGGCCCGTATAACACAAAACTACAGGTTCGTTATATCCCCGTATATCAGATGCAAATACATTCCGTATATGACACAAGTACGGGATCCGTATATAGCGTATACCATCGCCAAATACGGGACTAGTCCCGAAGCCGTATAGTAAAAAATACAGTTTCGTATTTTCCCCGTATATGACACAAGACGATCCGAATATTGCGTATACCAAGCATATACGTGAACTAGCCCGTAGCCCGTATATCAAAAAGTACAGTTTCGAATATGGCCGTATTAAACAACAGTACGGGATCCGTATACTACGTATAATCATGCGTATACGAAAAAAACCGAAGCCCGTATAATAGAAAATACAAGTCCGTATAAGCCCTAAATATTAGATGCAATCACATCCGTATATGACCAAAATACGGGATCCGTATACAACTATACCATGCAATATACGAAAAAAAAATCCGAAGCCCTGAATATTAGAAATTACAAGGTCCTAAAGCCCCGTATATTAGATGGCAATCACAGTCCGTATATGAACAAAAATACGGGATCCGTATACGACGTATATTCGGGAATATACAGGCTCGTATACGAGTTCCGTAATTTCTTAAATACGAAAGTATACGGGAAAAAAAGTCTCAGACCCTTCGAATACATGAAAATGAAACTTATGTTAAAGCAGGACAACGAATAAACACCATTTCTTTTCCCTAGGGATTTTTTTAAAGTTCGTATATGCATATATACGGGAATATACATTTATTATATTCGCGTATACGGATCCGATATATGCATAAAAAATATACGGACTTCCTCGAATTACAAGATGTTCCGGAATACGGGATCGTATTATTAGGTCCGTATATTTGTAATATAATCCCGTATACTCCCGTATTATCGGAAATATACGGACCGTACACTCACCGTATATTGACCCTTTTTTCGCAGTGGAGGTACTTGTGCTAATCGTGACTGTAGAGAGATAAACATCTTTTTTTTTAACAAAATATTACTGGTTAAGTTTTAATAGCAGTGTAAAACCTGATATCAACTTAAGGCCGTTGTTGCTACGGTCAGCTTTTCCTAACCACACCAGGGTTTCCACTGGCATTTAAAGGGTGGAAATTGAGTTTTTATTGCACTTTTGCATCCTCTTACTTAGAGATATATAACAGCTGTCTCCAAAACTGGGGGTGCAAAGTAGCATTCTGTGGATTTGGGATTTTCGGGAACACGTTCACAGAAAATTCATTATACCAAAAACTCATCATGGTTAAAACAAAACTGTCAGTGCCATTTTTACTAGGGTACCTCGGTTAAACGGATTGAATGAGACATAATTCTTACTGAAGGCAACCATGAAAACTTAACCCTTATCATGCTGGAAACGATTTATTCTGCCATTGCGACATCCAGTTTGATCATGATCTACACTGTTCGCAGTATCATTTTCGGTAAGCACAGCTTATACACAGTGATTGTACAGTCCAAATCGAAACATAGCCAAGTTTAAAAAGAACTTTATTATGGTAAGGTAAATGTCGCGTCATTTGGGGAATTTTTCAATTTGCTCACTCATTCAATAACAAACTTTTGGACAGAATAAACTCCCTAAAGGTATATTTAAAGATGTCTAACTCTGGCCCCCATTCCTCTTTTTAGAGGTAAATACTCCTTGAGAGTACGAAATTGGTATTCAAATGAAACAAAAATCCACTATTGTACATAATTATAATTTATTATTATTATACCTATTTATATAGCGCCCTTTTCAAGATCAATTTTCACGTTAAAGCGCTTTAACATAGTTTCAAATGCACCACAAAGGGCCATAATTCATCCTCTACAAGTATAGACACAGAACGAACTGACCAGAGGACAGAGTGAGACAAAGCCCCCACGACAAGAGAGATCAGAAATCAGATACAGCTTGTCCGGCTAAATTAGCCTAGCTCGTTTGCGAATAGACAGCCTGTTCTTTAAACGTGGCCCGTTGTATATCACTGATACACGCAATGATTGCCTGTTCCTGACCAGTACAAATACCTCTATTTGGGTGGGAAACACTGAAAAGCGTTTCTGAAAATTCCCGCGTAGCTGCCGGGATCGAATCCCCCACCTCATATTAGAAGGCCAGTGTGCAAATCCACTGACTATCCGCCACACAGTAATCGATAATAAGACCCTTGAAAAAAAGTGGCAAACACGCCTAAAAAGAAGATAAATTAAGAAAAACACTTTTGGTCCCCGTAGGGGTGTTTATATTTTTAATCTTAAAAAATATTTTCGTCAAAGTCCACTTCAAGCTAATTTCATGTAATGTGTATATATCAGCTATAATCAGAAAATATGAATATTAATGCGAGAAGGTCAAGGACAGACCCCGATAATAAAGGTCAAAGTTCATTTTTCATGAAATTAAAGTGAAAACGTTACCTTCCTTTTCTCTATCTGTTTATAGGTCTTCACATTAATAGTTACGGAAAGTTATTCGTCTTAATGTTTGTATGACATTTCAAAGTCAGCATGCAGATGTAACCTACAAAGTTGCCAAGGTGAAGCTAGTAATCAAATGCAAAAGTAAATTTGTGTGACAAAATCGCAGGACTAGCTTCCTGTTTGAAAAATAACAATACCTTTTTTTATTATTAGTAATAGCTGGTGATTATTTTAATGTATATAGTGTCCCAATATGTCAGTAATAAAAAATATAGCCTGAATGAGTCCACGTTCAATGTGATAGTATAATGTATAAATTTTAGGTGAATGTCTGGTAGGCACATAAAAATTCAAACATTGAAGGTCAACCAATAACTTTAAGGTCTAAGGTCAAAAAAATTGAGAAAAATGTTGCAATGATGTCACCTATATTTGTTAATATTGTATTGTTTAAAAGTATTTGTTTTGACATTTTAGTAACTGATCGATTTTTCATTTTACAGTATATATGTCAGACGATGTTCATGGAGGGATAAAAATCCGTCAAGGGCAAACCTGGTATTAAGGCAGGGGTCATTATTGATTAAAAAATCAAACTATACATACATACATACATACTTACTTACTCGTTACTTGTTCAAAAATAGCTTTTTTAGCTATAATTTCAGCTGTTGACCAATTTACTTTTATACTGATACATAAGTAACCAATGTAGTCTTATTCCAATAAGTCAAAAGGCAAACCTATTTTCAAAGTCAAAGGTCAAATATGTTTAAACAATCGCAAAAAGCAGCGTTTATGCAATGATTTTGCTTTATTGTTTTTTGGGGCATTTTGTCACCACTAGAAACCAAACTGATCAATATTCATTTTAATTTGTTTGGATTGAACGTCGCACCGACACAATTATAGTTCCATATGGCTAATTAATCATTTTTAAAATACCTATAACAGACATTTCACGTTGAAATAATCATGAAAAAATTAGTCAAAGTCAACCCTGACATTTAAGGTCAAAGGTCATTTTTCATTAAAAAAAAAAATCAAAATACACATATTTAATTTATCTTCGTTAAAAATCAACTTGTCATTTTTATCATAATAATATTATTTTCTACGTATATTTGTAAGGGCAATGCCAGGCAGTTTAATTTCAAAAACTTTGGAAAAGCTTATTAAAAAGGGAAAAAGGAAAAATTTGTGTAAATATCGCGAAATAATTGTTGCTACTTTTCATAGTTTTAAAGCTATTTTGAAATTTATTAGTTCTTTAGTTTTTCTTGAATTTATAATTGGGTCAATGTCAACTTTTAAAGAACATCAGAATGAGTCTAGTATACGGGAATCCGTATATTTTTCATCAATAGGGGAAACCGTATATCCCGAATATACTATATGAATATATATATATTTAAAAACGCCTTTAAAAAAATTTATAAAAATGGTGTTTATTCGGTCCTTTTTAAACATGTTTTATTTTCGATTCGAAGGGTCTGAGTTTTTTTTCCGTATATTTCCTATTTTAAATTACGGAACCGTTTATACCTGTTTTTCCGGATATATAGTATACATCCCGTATTTTGGTCATACACACTGTTTTTGCATGTAATATACGGGGCATATCGGACCTGTTTCTAATATAGGGGCTTTGGGTTTTTTTCCGTATCGCAGTATTATTTTTATAGGATCCCACATTTGTCAATACTGGAATATACAAAACTGTACTTTTTGATATACGGGAAATGGACTTGTCCCGTATATGCAGGGTACCGAAATATACGATCCCTACTTTGTCTACAGTTTTTATTTGCATCTGATATACGGGGATATACGGCCTAAGCGTTTGATATGGGGCCAGTTTTTCCCTTATGAAAGATTCGTATTTAAACAGTCCCATATTTGTGTCACTTCAGCTAAATTTGGGAATTCAGGCCCCAGTTTTTTAAAAAGATACCTTATCAATTTTTCCCGAAAACCTATTGTAGTTACGGATCCTGTATTTTTTTTTTTAATTTTTAAAAATGAGCACACACGAAGATGACATAAATGAATTTTTAAAACTACCACACAGAATACGGTATTTTTGGGAAAAAAAGCAGACAAAGAAAGGTTGAAAAAAAATGTCAAAATTAATTTTTAATTGGAGACTTCAGAAAAAAATTTAACATTTTTTTAAACTTAATATTTTTAAAAAACAGTTTTTTTCAAGATTATGAAATATTTTAAAATAAAAAAACAGAAAAATTGAGTAATCAATAACAATAAATTTCTTGTTTCATTTCTAATTGAAAAACTAAATTCGACATTTAATGCTGCGCCGTTGACACAAAAAATCTTTTGGGTATCCTTCTTTTTTTTACTTTTATACATTTTTTGTTACTCCAATAAATTTTATTCCCATGGGGCTTTTCCATTGCCGTTGCTAAAAAAGGCAGTTACCCCCTTTAATGTCGGAAGATGTATTCAAACGAGCGTTTTAAAAAGACGCTGTTGCTCTGTGTTGAATTCGATTGTAAGCAGGTTACAAATGATGCACCCCGGGAAATATTCATTTCCATCTGTTGTACAATTCCCCCGAGAACGAATGGCTCACCCGGGGCTTTTTCTGTTCTTTGTCAATAGTAAAAAATTCTCACATAACATATTCTCTATCGTGAAAAAAAATCGTCGTCCGTTTGTGTTTCCATTGGGTTAACAAAAAAAAAACTTTTGTGTCAACCTGAAAAAACATTGCCGCATTAAAGTTATAAAATGGACTCTTGCAATTCAAAGTACCCGGAATTTTATTAATTACAGATGTGAAAATTTTGAAAAAAAGACAGTGGGGGGGGTCACGACCCTTTTAAAGTGTCAGACCAACCATACTCATTCGTCGCAAAAGAAATTAGTATCATTAAATGTGCCTGTTGATATTTAAAAAAAGTTTATCTACAGTGTTTTTCCCTTTTCATTTTTGGTTAATTAGTTAAAATCTATCCCTAAAATTATATTTAAAAAAAAAATGCTTTGGGGTTAAGTGCTTTTACACGTTTGCCAGGCCAACCTCACCTATTTTGAAGGATTTCTTCAAACGACACACAGTAATTTCAAAAGTGAGGGGGAATTTTTTCAAGAAGATTTTTGCCTGCACAATTGTTTTCTTCAAAAGCATATAAAGTCAGTCATGGGGTCAAAAAACTTTCCCCCTTTTATTTTTTCCCAAAAAGTCAAAATACATCCACAGTATAATTTAACTAAAAAAAAACTAGCTTTAACGTAAACCTCCGTAGCTACTTATTTTTAAAAATGAGTCCCATAAACCCGTCCGCCGTTATTTGTAAAAAAGTGTTTATACGAATCCCCTGGTTTTTTTTTTGTTGTTAACTAGAACTTATTTAAAAAAACACAAAAATTCTTTTTTTAAATTTTTATAAAAAATTTTTAAAGTGACTTAAAGCAGTCGCGTTGTAAGCTTTTTTTTTTAATTTTAACTCTCTTTTAAACTTTTTTGCAGGGCAATTTTTGAACGATATATTTGCCAAAAAATGTTTTATTTTTTATTTAAAAAATCGGAAAGTTTCCAGAATTCCAATCTCGCGGGCAGTATAATATTCGTGCTAAGATTTTTTGTAGACAAAGAAAAAATTCACATACACCTCTCTCTTTATGTTAAAATAAACAAATGCATCTCCCTTTAATTCATAGTCCTGTATTAAAATATGAAAATAGAAAACAACTGAAAAAACGGGGTTTAAAATTATCCAAAAATCATAGATTTAAACCCAACGAAATTAATAAATGATTCAGAGTATCAAAATAAAATTTTCATTATTCGTATTAAATTGTCGAATATCGATAATAATTATTAACATTTATTTAGTCTAATTTTTGGGTAAAATGAAAGAAAAGGGACAGTTTGATCGAATGTTTTTAAGACGAATTTTAAAACTACTCATTTTTTCACAACAAAATTTTCCCCTTTGTTTTTAGAATGATTTGGGTTTTGCCGAGTGCACTATCCGGCACATGAAATAGGCCTGGGTGAGTAACAGAAAAAAACTTCCCCTTTCCCCCGAGATGTTTTTTGTTTTACGATTGTTTTTCGAAATATATAGACCCAGGCCCAAAACCGGGTTTAAATTCCTTAATTAATATTCCTTAAATGCAAGGGTATCTTGTCATAAAAATCGCAAATGACAGCGTTATTTATAATACAGAAAAAAAACTGAAAGGAGGTTTTTTAAAAAGCAGAATTTCATTTTATCAAGGACATTTCAAACTGAAGTTTGGCACAAAAAAATTATAATAGGAATTTTTGGTTTCTAAACTTTTAAGAATGGGATATATTGAAAAAAAATGACCCCCCGGGGAAACGAACCCCGACCGCCCCGGCAAAAAGAAGTTTTCCGCGTGTTACCAATAACCTATGGAGGGTTTTTGTGTTCAATGCCCGGGGGTTAAATATACAAATTTCATCAAAAAGTATTAAACTTCTAATTCCCATTGTTTCCGCAACATATAGTCTGTCAGTATACGTAGCATTCTTAAGAAATACACCATTAATATATATATATATATATATATATATATATATATATATATATATATATATGTTCTTGTCGGACGATCTTGAAACCAGTGCTTTAAATGCCTATTTTTGGTACATTTTTAATTATTCGTTTAAAAATTCGTTATTTTTTTTATTTTTTTATCCCAAATTGATACAGTTACTTTAAAAAAAAAAAATTTTAAATTTGGGGTTTAAAACTTTAATTCCCTTTTAAATTTCTTTGGATTAAATTTTGCCCAGGATAAGAAATATCCGGTCTTGGGGTTTAAAGTTATCATAAAAAATTGTTACCCCTTACTATAAGTGGGGTATTTTATGGGGTTTATGGTTTTTGCGTTGTAATAAATAAACCTTCCTTTGCTTTAGTTTTTTTCTTCTTTCTCTCGGGGATTATATTTATATTTTTACACTTTTCATAAATTTTATGACGTGGAAGTCAGAAAAACCTTACCCAGCATTAAAATTTTAACAGAAATAAGTTATCGTAATAAACTTTTTAAAAAGTTGTATATGGGAGAGAATAGCAAAACAGTAAAAGACCTGGCCCCAAATTTTACAAAAAAAATACTTTATTTTAGGGGGTAAGTGAAGCGAAATGGTAAATAGAGCGAAATAAAAACGGAGACCCCGCAACTTTCTTATTTTTTTTTTTTTGGGATCTATAGCGAAAATTAAATTTATGTTTTTCTAAATTGTCAAAACTATCGGGAGTTTTTTAAAATACGGCTCTTAACGAAAATTTTTGGGGTAAAAACTCGAGCTTTTACCGTTTTGCGTTCATAAATCCTTTGCCCCCAAATGTAAAGCTAATTAAATTGAAAAAAATTTTTTTAAATTGGGGAAGAAAATTTTAAAACCAAACTTGAAAATCAAAATATTTTCCGTACTTTTTGTTGTGTACAAAAACGCTACTTAAAAAACCCTTTTTAATACATTTTTTGCGCCTCTGAAAAACAAGACGTTTGTGGCGTATTTGAAGAATTACAGTGCAAAATGGGAAAAAACGAGAATTTAAAAAAATCCCCATCAATCGAAAAAAATCGTCAATTTTAAATTTGTGAAAATTTCAAAAGGCCTTGAAATTGGGGCGGGGGGCGCATTTTTAAAATAACAGATTTACGGGGGCAATCTTTTTTTTTTTGTACATGAGGGTTGAAATAAATGTTGTGTTGATGTATAATAGTACCGCTTTCTAAATTTTTTAATACCTTTTTATTAAAACAAATATTTTTTTTTATTTACTAAATAAAGTATTATTACAATTCGACTTGTTCCGTATTTATTTTTAATTTTAATTTAAACTTATTCAAGTACATCTTTTAGTAAACCGTCGCCTGTAAATGCATCAATGGAATTTAACCCAAGCAAAATTTTACCGATTCCATACACCCCCCCCCCCCACCCCCACCCCTGTTATTTTCAACAAAAAAATGAGTACGGAAATAACGAATGCGTCGGTGGTAAATTTTGGATTATTTGTTTAATTGGGCATTTATGATAGATAAAGCTCCCCCGCTTTATGGGTTTTTTTTATCTGTTTTAAAATTTACAAAAAGTTGTATTGCAAAAGACTAGGTTTTGTATTTTTTCCCCGTTTTTTTAGGTTAAATTTAAAACAAACATTTTAAATTAATAAAACGGGGAATTTAAATCTAAAGTCAGAATATGGTTTTTAAAAAAGAAACGGCTTTTCAAATTTTTTTTTTTTTTTTCTGTACGTATGTAAAATTTTTTTATCCACGCTTGTCAAAAAAAAGGGAAAAAATTAACTACCGTTGTATTTTTTTTTTTTTACCTAAATACTTTCATATACAGCCACCGCATGTCTCATTTTCAAAACATCATGCCTCTGACTCCTTTCAAGTTAGCCATGCCTGTATGACCACTTTCAGAGATGGGGCACCGCATGACTCATTTTCCCCGTCTACGAGAATCCTGATCTTACTTTTGTAAACGAGCCCCATGGATGACTTGTAGCCGTGTCATCCCGGAGGATCACAAACGGGTTTGACACCCCGGGATACCACTTTGAAACAGCCACCCCGGATGCTTCTACGGGTCCCCAGGATGATCATTCAAGGGGGGGGCTCACTGAATGACTCAAAAAGCCGTTAAAATTGATTCTTATAGTCGAGCCATACAGTTTCTCAATAAAGCACAGGGGTTGACCCCTGGGTTTTTTTGAATTGTAATACGAATCTGAAAATCACCTTTTTTACTTGTTTACGATGATTAAAGAAAATCATTCAAGGGGATCAAAGTTATTATAATTTGGAGACAAGGGTGTTGATCGGAAGAAAATCCAAGAAAAAATCATATTGATGCTTTTTTGGGTATATTATTGTCGGTTTAGCCTACATTTTTATATATCAATATCTACTCATTAATTCTTTGAAAACCAAAACTTTTTTTTTGTTTTGCGAACTTTGCTCAACGGAAATAAAAAATTTATCAAATACTTAACCACAGAATATTGATGAAAGGGAAACACATTTCGGGGAAAAATCAAAAACTGCTAATCTCCTCTTTGAAATAAAAGAAAAAACCAGTTCAGCTTTTCAACTTTAAGTTATTAATTTACTAACAAATACTAATATTAAGGTGTGTAAAATTTCCTCGTATACTTTAAAAATATTTTTTAACTCATAAATCTGTCCAAATGATACTTGAATTACTTTCATAAATCACAAGTAGAGTAATAAAAATTTAAATTTTTTTAAAATTTTTTTGTAACCTCGTTAACGGACCATCGAACCCTGGCAAAAGAAATGATCACCATTTTTCGCCACACAAAAACCCCTCAACTTCACCCCCGAACCCATTGTAAAAAACCTGATTTATAAAAAAAAATTGAATATTAATAGAAAAATTTTAGAATAAAAATCACAAAAGGTGTTATCGTTTGCAAAGATTTGGATCAAACAAAAAACGTTTTCCTCTTATTTCAAACACATATTAATGAACTTAATATACCCTAAAATGTTTTTGGCAGGTTGCGGGTAATTTTTAAAGTAGCGCAAGCTGAAAAGTAACTGAAATCAAAAGACTGTTTAAAAAAACACAATCCCCCTGTCCCTTAGATATTAAATGACCTTGAACTTGCCCCGGGTTCACTTTAATAGGTGTCTTCTTTTAAAGGGAACAACCATTAAAAAACTGGAAATGTAAGCAAACAACCGGGGGTTTGGAAATTTAAAAATGGTTTCACAAAAAGTGCCCTTTGGACCTTTGACCCCATGACCCGGGAAAATTTTTAGGGTATTTCCGGGGACGGGTAAAATTTGATTTGCTGATTTGTCTAAAAGGATACATGCTAAGTGACCCTTATCTTTGACCCCGACCCAGTGGCCCAAATTCTAAAGGTCTCTCTAAAGGAGACCTCAAACCCTGAAATTTTAAGTTGTAGTTCAAACAGATTTTTAAGAATTGCTTTAAAAGGATTTTACCCCAATGACATTGACCTTACCTCATGACCCAGAAATTATTTGGGGACTAAAAATTTAATTTAAAAATGAAGGTCAAGTCCCCCGGTTCTCAAGAAACCAGGGGAAAAGTAAGCCCTGCAAAAAAAGTCTCCTGAAAAGCACCAATTTTCTCTACTGCAGTGCAAAATAGAATATATATATTATGTCAGTGAGTATAACAAAATTGTGTATTTATATAAAATATGTGTATCAACGCTTGGATTTAAAATTTTATAACAAAAACCCCCAGATATTTATTTTAATAAACCCCGAATAAAACAAAATTCAGAAAAGGGGGGAACTACCCCCTCATAGCAATTTTTTTACCTACACCGCATTTTCATATTATTTTTTTTGGCCCAATTTTAAAACAAAAGGCCATGAAAGTCCGATAGCCCCCGCTATTTACCTAAAGTCACAGAATTAAATCTGACCAATTTTAAATTTGGGGCTAAATGGGCCCCTAGTGTGTTATAGTTTTTCCTTTAAAATTGACCTATACCTAGTTTTGACCCCCCATGACCCCGTTCCAACTTTGGGCCCAAAAATCATAAAATTTAAAAGTCTGACCCAAATTTCGAAGATACATCATAAATTGACCTTGATTGTTGACAAGCACCTTTGATTTGACCTGTTGATCATTTTGACCCCCTGACCCAATTTGAACCTGCCTAGAGGTCTCAAGACATCCATGATTTTAAACTTAAATTCGGTCCGGGGGTTTTTAAAAAATCTTTACATTTTTAATTTTATCTGGTGACCTAGTTTTTGACCCTACCCGACCCAATTGAAACTTTTACCTAAAAATCTTTAAGATAAACTTCTGAAAAGTTACAAATATTTCATAATGGGCTTCTAAAATTTAAAAAAGCTTTTCTTCGATTTGTGGGGCCTAGTTTTTTTACCCCCCTCGACCCAATTTAAAATTTAACTAAAGATCTCAATTTAAAATTTTGACCAAGTTTTCCTTTGATATGGTCAAAAATGGACTTTCGGTTTAACTACTTTTCATTTGACTTGACCCCAGGACCAGTTTTTGACCTACCTGGCACAGAATTTAAATTTTTACCAAAGATCTCGATTAACATTTGACCAAGTTTTATTAAATAAAGGGCCCTAAATGTGGCTTTAAAAGTTAACTGGGTTTTCCTTGTTTTTCCTGGGGGACCTAGTTTTCTGTTTTCACTTCACCTAGATTTTAATTTACCTAAAAGTCATCAAGATGAAAATTTTGACCCAAATTTCATAGAGATTTTATCAAAAATTTACTTAGAGATTTTTAACAAGCACCTTTGATCTGACCTTTTACCCGATTTTTACCCAAATGACCCCTATCAAATTCCAAAATTTTTAAGGAACATTCTGACTAAGTTTCTTTTAAAATTGGGCCCAAAAAATTTACCTCTAGAGTGTTTAAAAGTCAAAAAGTTGACGGGGACAGACACGGGGGATCACAAAAACTCCCTCGAGCATTTGTGCTCATTAGCTAAAAACTTATAATTTTTAAGTAACAACAAGGGAAGTTAATCCATATACAACAAAAAAAAATATATCTAATAAAATCCACACAAACCTTTACCCGGGACAATAGGGCAAAAAAACCCTAAAAAAGGGTCATGATGCCCTAGATCGCTCACCTGGTAAAATTGACTCATGTTTTAAAAGTCAAACGATGTTTAAATTTTTTTTGGGGATTATCCCATGTACAAACAAGTAACCCTTGGGGGGGGCCAATTTTTTCCCCAGGGGTCATGATTTAAAAAAATTTAAAGTCTAAACCAGGGAATGTAAATATCAAATACTAAATTAGGGATTTGGGTTTTTTTTTTGCAAAATTTTTAAGTTTTCCTATGTACAATTAAATTAAAACCCCTTGGGGCCCGGGTAAATTTTTCCCTTTGGGCCCAAAATTTTAACAAATTTTGTAGGGTCCATAGGCAATGCAACATTCAAAACTAAGATCTACCTTGGTTTTTTTTTTTGAAATTTTTTGAAAATTTTTTCTTGTAAAATCAAGTGACCCCCGGGGGCCCTGTTTTTAACAAATTTTGTAAGGTCCCCTAGGCAATGCTACATGCAAAATATCTAAAGTCTAGCCTTCGGTTTATTTTTTAAAAATTTTGAAGATTTTTCCCTGTACAATCAAGTAACCCTATGGGCGGGGCAATTTTTACCCGGGGGGAGATTTGAACAAATTTTTTAGAGGTCTACTAGCAATGTACATGTAAAAAACTAAATCAGGGCCTTTTGGTTTATTTTTTGAAAAATTTTTAGGGGTTTTTCCCAGTAAAATCAAATGCCCCTGGGGCGGGTCAAAATTACCCCGGGTCAGGTTTGAACACATTTTTTAGAGGCTCGGGGAAGTCTGTCAATTCTAACTCTAGGGCCCTTTTGGTTTTTTTTTAGAAATTTTTTAAAATTTTTCCTTGTACAATTAAGTAACCCTATGGGGCGGGGGGCAATTTACCCCGGGGTAAGATTTGAACAAATTTTGTAGAGGGCCACTAGGCAAGCCACAAGCTAAATTCTAACCAGCTTTTTTTGGGTTTTTTTAAAAAATTTTTTTGAAGATTTTCCTATGAAAACAAGTGACCCCTGGGGCGGGGTAAATTTTTACCCCGGGGGGAGATTTGAATAAATTTTTTTTTAAGGGGCCCCTAGGAATGCTACAATCAAATACTAGCTTTTGGGGCCCTTTTAATCTGGGTTAATTTTTTTTAAAAAAATTAAATTTCCTATAGAAAACTATTAAAATCAAGGGGCCCCTGGGGGGGGGTCAATTTTGACCCTGGGTCTGAATTTTCATAAATTTATAAGGGCCCACAGGCAATGCTACATTCAAATGTCTAAGCTCAGGGCTTCTGGTTTTTAAGAAGTTTTTTAAAATTTTCCTATTAAGACAAGGACCCCCGGGGGGGGTCAATTTTTACCCCGGGGGCATGATTTGAACAAACTGGGTAGAGATCCTCTGGGCAAGCTTTCACACCAAATATCTAAGCTCTAGGGCTTCTAGTTTTTGAGAAGAAGATTTTTAAGTTTTTCCTTTCGGTTTGCCATGCGACCAGAGTTCTGCATGGAATTCAATTCTTTGAACAATTTTTGTAGAGCTTCACCAAGGAACATTCCTGTGAAGTTTGGATGAAATTGGCCTAGCGGTTTATGAGGAAGTCGTTTTAAAGTAAAAGTTTACGGACGGACGGACGGTGAGTGATCAAAATAGCTCAAACTGAGCCTTTGGCTCTGGTGAGCTAAACAAGAGGGCCATGAAACCCCTTAACGCTCACCTGACCTATTGACCTAAAGATCATCAAGATTAACATTCTGACCAAGTTTCATAAAGATATGGTCATGAATGTGATCTCTAAAGTGTTAACTAGCTTTTTCTTTGATTTGACCCAGTGCCCTAGTTTCGACCCCACATGCCCCAGATTCGAACTTGACCTAAAGTTTCATCAAATTAACATTCTGACCAAGTTTCATGAAGATACAGTCCATAAATGTGGCCCTCTAAAAGTGTTAACTAGCTTTTCCTTTGATTTGATCTTGTAACCTAGTTTTGAACCCACCTGACCAAGATTTGAACTTGACCTATAGATCATCAAGATCAACATTCTGACCAAGTTTCATTAAGATAAGGTCATAAATGTGGCCTCTACAGTGTTAACTAGCTTTTCCTTTGATTTGACCTGTTGACCTAGTTTTTGATCCTACATGACCCAGATTCAGCCTGGACCTTGAGACCATCAAGATTAACATTCTGACCAAAATTCATGAAGATACAGTCATAAATGTGGCCTCTATAGTGTGTAAAATGCTTTTCCTTTGATTTGACAAGGTGACCTAGTTTTTGATCCCAGATGACCCAGTACTGAACTTGGCAAAGATTTCATTGAGAGTAATATTCTGACCAAGTTTCCTTACGATTGGGCCAAAATTGTGACCTCTAGAGTGTTAACAAGCTTTTCCTTTGATTTGATCTGGTGACCTAGTTTTTGACCCCAGATGACCCAATATCGAATTCTTCCAAGATTTTATTGAGAGTAATATTCTGACCAAGTTTCATTAAGATTGGGTGAAAATTGTGACCTCTAGAGTGTTAACAAGATTTTCCTATGATTTGACCTGGTGACCTAGTTCTTGACCCCAGATGACCTAATATCGAACTCGTCCAAGATTTCATGAGAGTAACATTCTGACCAAGTTCATTAAGATTGGGCGAAATTGTGGACCTCTAGAGTGTTAACAAGCTTTCCTTTGATTTGACCTGGTGACCTAGCTTTTGACCCCAGATGACCCAATATCGAACTGTCTAAGATTTTATTGTGTGACCTCTAGAGTGTTAACAAGATTTTGCTATGATTTGACCTGGTGCCCTAGTTTTTGACCCAAAAGACCCAATATCGAACTGTCCAAGTTTTTTATTGAGAGAAACATTCTGACCAAGATTGGGCCAAAAATTGTGACCTCAGAGTTTTAAACAGTCAAATTGTTGACAAACGACGGACGGACGACGACGACAAAGGGCGATCACAGAGGCTCACCTTTGAGCACTTTGTGCCAGGTGAGCTAAAAATAGGATGTAAATGCAAGTTGTACTTAAAGAAAGTGGTTTCAGCTTTTCCCAAAGGGGCCAGTAATAAAAAGGTTACAATATATAAGCTGCTTATATCAATAACAAAGGGCAGTAATTCTAACTAGAGCGACCTCTAACTACACTAAAGGTGATGAATGTACCCCCGCATGCACTGACACGTACATTGCAATCTGACGCAACACAAGATTGCATGATTATGGGGGATGTAAATATATAGACTGTATGTATACAGTATAGTAACAAAAACAAAGTCCCACAAGTATGCAGAATATTTATCTAAAAGAACGTAACATGCACCGTGCACAACTAGGGTTAGTACGATCACTTTGTGTGAAGTTTTATTAAACTGTGTACAAGGGTTCGGAAGATTTTGGCACGCACAGAATTGCTATGCGACTGTATGACATAGTATGTTAACAAGAAACAAAGTTCCATAACTCTGCAATTTTTGTAGTTGAAAGAACCTAACATGCCCCATGCAAACTACTGTTGTTACTGATCACTTATGTGAAGTTTCATTAAAATTTTGTCAAGGGGATGAGGTTTGATGGTGTGCACAAGATTGTGTCTATTATATAGTAAAGTAACAAAAAACAAAGTCCCGTAACTCTGCACATTTTTTTCTGAAAGAACCTAACATGCCCCATGCACAACTACTGTTGTTACTGATCACTGCACAACTACAGTTGTTACTCATCACTGCACAACTACAGTTGTTACTGATCACTTGTGTGAAGTTTCATTAAATTGTGTCAAGGGGATGAGGAGAGATGGTACGCACAAGATTGTGTCTATGTATATAGTATAGTAACAAAAAACAAAGTCCCGTAACTCTGCAATATTTTTTTCTGAAAGAACCTAAAAATGCCCCATGCACAACTACTTTGTTATGATCACTTGTGTGAAGTTTCATTAAAAATTGGGTCAAGGGGATGAGGAGAATTGGTGTGCAAAAGATTGTGTCTAGGGAATAGTATAGTAACAAAAAGCAAGTCCCATAACTCGGGGGGGGGGCGGGGGGGGTGGGGTACAAAACAAAAGACCAAATGGTCCTTGGTCGCTCACCTGAGAACGTTTTTATCCAATTTAAAAGAGTATCTACTTAAAATGCGACCACTTTTGCATAGGCAAGGTATTTGTTTGATTCGACCAGACGATCTTGTTTATGACCCATACTTGATCCCCTTTCCTAGCTTTTAAGACAAACATTTTGATCAAATTTCAAGAAGATCCACTGAAAGATGCAAACCCCCATTGCATACACAAGGTTATTCTTTGATTTGACCAGGTGACCTAGGTTTTGACCTAACATGACCCATATTTGAACTTGACCTGAATTTCATTAAAACAAAAATTTTCGTCAGATTTCAGAACATCCTACCTAAAATGTAGCCCTTTTTGAATTAAAACAATTCTTTGATTTTACTGGGTGACCCAGTTCTTGACCCCAGTTCACCCCTATTTGAACTCTGTCTAGATTTTATCAAAACAAACATTCTACTCAAATATCTGAAGATCCAGTTTTAAAAAATGCAGCCCCTATTGCATACACAAGGTTATTCTTTTTTTTGACCTAGTATTTTGACCCAAAATGACCCATATTTAAACTTGACCTAGATTTCATCAAAGCAAACATTTTGGGTCAAATTTCATGAACACACTGCCTAAATAATGTAGCCCCTATGCATTCACCATATTTTCTTTGATTTATTTTGGGTGACCTAGTTTTTTACCCAGTGACCCTATTTGTAATCCACCTAGATCTATTTTATTTAAAGACAAACAATCTGGAAAAAAATTCAGAATATCCAATGTAAAAAGCAGCCACTATTGTATACACAAGGTTTTTCTCTGATTTGACCTAACGACCTAGTTTTTTACCCCAGATTACCCATATTTGAACTTGACTCATTTTTTTTCAAAGGGAAATATTCTGACTAAAATTTTTTTTAAATCTATTGTAAAATGCAGCTCCTACTGCATACACAAGGTTTTTTCTTTGATTTGACCCGGTGATCTAGTTTTTGACCCTAGATGATCCAGTTCGAATCTGACCTAGATTTCATCCAGACAAAATTCTGGCAAATTTCATGAAGATCAGATGTAAAATGCAGTCCTTATTGATTACTCAAACGTTTTTCTATGATTTGACTAGTGACCTAGTTTTTGACCCCCGATGACCCATTTTCAAACAAGACCTAGATTTTATCAGGCAATCAGTTGAAAAAAATTTCATGAAGTTAAATTTAACAAGAGCTGTCACTAATGGGACAAATGCCCCCCAGCACCCCTTGACCTTTTGACCTGGGTGACCCCAAAATCAGTAGGGGTGGTGTACTCAATAAGTACTATCAGCATGTGAAGTTTGAAGGTCCTGAATGAAGTGGTTTGCATGTAAAGTGCCTTCATGCAAAAAGTTAACGTTGGCCCCTGTGACCTTGACCTTTGACCTGGTGACCCCAAAGTCAGTAGAGTTGGTGTACTCATAAAGTACTATCAGCATGTAAAGTTTGAAGGTCCTGGGTGAAGTGGTTCGCAAGAAAAGTGCCTTCATGCAAAACATTAACGTTGGCCCTTGTGACCTTGACCTTTGGCCTGGTGACCCCAAAGTCAGTAGAGATAGTGTACTCAATAAGTACTATCAGCATGCGAAGTTTGAAGGTCCTGGGTGCAGTGGTTTGCGAGTAAAATGCCTTCATGCAAAAAGTTAACGTTGGCCTCTGTGACCTTGACCTTTGACCTGGTGACCCCAAAGTCAGTAGGGATGGTGAACTCAATAAGTACTATCAGCACGTGAAGTTTGAATGTCCTGGGTGCAGTGGTTCGTGAGTAAAATGCCTTCATGCAAAAAGGTAACGTTGGCCCCTGTGACCTTGGCCTTTGACCTGGTGACCCCAAAGTCAGTAGGGGTGGTGCACTCAATAAGTACTATCAGCATGTGACGTTTGAAGGTCCTGAATTAAGTGGTTTGCATGTAAAGTGCCTTCATGCAAAATGATAACGTTGGCCCCTGTGACCTTGACCTTTGACCTGATGACCCCAAAGTCAACGATTGTGTACTTATAAAAGTACTATCAGCATTAAAGTCTGAAGGTTCCTTGGGTGAAGTGGGTTCCAAGAACATTGCCTTCTGTAAAAAATTAACGTTGGCCCTTTGTGACCTTGCCCTTGGCCTGGTGACGCCCAAAGTCAGTAGGGGTGGTGTACTCAATAAGTATTATCAGCATGTGAAGCTTGAAGGTCCTGGGTGAGGGGTTTGCGAGTAAATGTGCCTCATGCAAAAAGTTTAATGTTGGCCTCTGTGACCTTGTCCTTGACCTGTGACCCCAAAATCATAGAGGTGATGACTCAATATGTGCTATCACACTGAATTTGAAGGTCCTGGGTCAGTGGTTCGCGAGTATAGTGCTTCATGCAAAAAGTTTAACGTTGCCCCTGTGAACCTTGACCTTGGACCTGGTGACCCCAAATCAGTAGGGGTGGTGTACGCATAAGTACTATTCACCTGTAAAGTTTTGAAGGTCCTGGTGCCGTGATTTCGCGAGTAAAGTGCCTTCATGCAAAAAGTTTAACGTTTGTGACTAACGAACGACTAACTACGGACGGACAGTGTGAAAACTAATATGCCTCCCTTCGGGGCATAAAAATACAGCCTCACACATTCACAATGCTCAATGTTTGACAGACATCAAGACTACAGACATTGAGTGATCACATAACGCAACCTTAGCCTTGCTCAGGTGGAGCTTACAAGGGTGCTCATGTGTGAACATTTGTGCTAAGTTAATCAAAATCCCTCAAGGCATGAAGAAGAAATGCTCTGGATCAAAGTCATCTTCAATTTGACATCTGACCTCCAAGTGTGAGCTTGATGTTAGACTAGGGACCTGGTTCTTGGCGCATGACAATCCCCTCATAGTGGTGAACATTGAGCTAAGTTTACATTAAAAAAAATTCCCTTCCGTGCATGAAAAAGAAAATGCGCTAAAACAAAGTCATTCTGTATCTGACCATTGTGACCTTGACCTTTGAACCTAGGGGACCTGTTCTTGCACAACTCCAGTCGTATGGTGGTACACATTTGGGTCCAAGTAATATTAAAAAACCCTTAAAGGATTTTTTGAGTTACAGCAGACAGGGAAAAAAGAGCCCTTTTGGCCTTTGACTTCGAAGTGTGACGTTGACCTTTCAGCTAAGTGCCCAGTTTTTGCGCATGCCACTTTGTCTCGATTCAGAATAGTTGCCTATAGTGTTAACAAAGTTTTCTATGATTTCCTCCTACTGTCCTACTTTTAACACCTTTTGTAATCTAATTTGAGACGTGGTCGTGAATTGACAAAATCAAATATTCTTAGGTTTAAGAACACAGGATGTGGCCTCTAGAGTGTTTACAAGTTTTGTATGATTTGCCCTAATGACCTAGTATTTGAAAATCAGATAACTGTCTAGATTTTTATAGACACAAACACCTGACCAAAGTTTCAATAAAGGTTTGGTACAAATGTGCCCCATTGAGTGTTAGAAACAAGGGTTTAGCTATCTATTGACCGTGTGAACCTAATTTTGGGCCTCACATGAAGCCAGTAACAAACCATGTCTTGAATTATATAAGGGTAACAACTGAACTCAAGTTTCATTAAGATTGATTGAAACTGTAACCAATAAAGTGCAATACAGGCAAATTGTTGATGACGATGACACAGGAAATCACTATAGTTCACCTTAAGCACTTTGTGCTAAGGTGAAGGCCCCCCAAAAAATCTACTTACAAGTTTAGACTATGTGGTGCACTACGAGTTTAAAGCTATTTGCCCCAAAGTGTGACCTTGAAACTTGGTCATGGGTTGCGCGCTCTGCATGTCGTGTAGATGACAGTAAATTGGTGAAAAACTTTGAGGGACAATAAAAGTTGAATGAAAATTCATTCCAAAATGTGATTGGTAAAGATTTTCTATTATCTGACCGAACTGACCTAGATTTGTATGCCTAGGTGACAAATTTTTGGCAACTACCCATTTAATTTCATTTTGACCAACATATCCAAGCAGATTTCAGGTATGTCAGAACAAGAACTGTTCCTGGAAACTTATTAATAGGATCCCCATTTGACAAAGTTCATCATATAAAGAAAAAACATCTGACACAATTTCATGTAATCACTCAGAAAATGTGGCCAGTGGATTGAAAACATGTTTTGTCCACGATCTTATTCCAGAGATGCCCAATTGTTTTAATTATTATGGATTGCCAAGTTTCTAAAATAATCTTGATTTCTTAATTAAAAGCAAACATCTTGACCAGTTTTCCTATGGATCAGGTATGGGATTTGAGTGCTAACAAGGTTTTGTCTTTGACTTGAACTAAGTGACAATAAACTAACCTCTATAGCTTTATTTCATCTTACAGACCAAGTATGTCCTCTAGACTATATCAAGATTTTTATTGCATGAAACAATTGATAACCAACGTTTTCTAGAATTTTATAGACAAACATTCTGACAAGGTTTTTATATTGTTCATGTAGAAAATTTGGATCTTCATGTTCATGGATAAATATTTTTTTTTTTATATGATTTGTGTTGTGGCCTTGTGCTTAACTCTGATGACCTAGTTGTAAAATTGACCTAAACTTTAGTATGGACTGTTCTATATATATACATGTAGATACCAGTACAAAGGGCTATAAATTTGGCTCCCCTCAAAATAATGCAACAGAAACCTTGCAGGAACATATTTCTTTATAGCAGTTACCAGTACTACAACATTTTATACTACGAGAAATGACTATGGAAGGACGGCTGAAAAGATGGTCTGGCCAAAGCCAAAACTATATACTTCCGCCTCGCAGGGTATAACAAAAGAACCCATTATGAACTATGAACCAAGTTTGTTATAGAAAAGGTTGCCATCCTATAACTTATATACTGTACCTATTTTTGTATCGTTCATGTTTATCTCTTCTTCCATGAAATATCTCTGCCCATAATTGTTTTTATGACTGTGGTGTTTTGTTATTTGGAGAACTGATTCTCTAGGATCCGAAGACTGTTTGACACTCGTGCCCTCAGTCAAAAAATAACTTCAGAATGGGCAATACATTTGAAAAGACCATCTAAAAATATAAAAAATCATAAAAACATCGTATTATCCATACTGGTATATATACGGAAATATTTAATCAGTTTTACAACTTTGAAAATTCCATTTAAAATTTCCATTTAAACCACCTAGTTATATTATTGTAGGTGAAAGCGCATATATTTAACTGAAAATGAAATTTTGCTCAAGATATTATGTCCATTAACATAGTGGTCCAAGTTTAAGGATAGCACAGCCACTTATGCAATATATATCAACAAGAGCCGACTATGCATTCATACACAAGCAAAAAAAAGACCTAAACCGCTTAACAAAAGCTGTCAAGGACAGCAACGCCTCGACTACGAGTGTTCAACAATCTTTCAATTTGAAATTGAAAACGAAAAAAGAGGCAAAATTTTTGTAAATTTGGCAAAACAGGGTTAATGGAACTGTGCAATGCATATCAGTTATAACAATTGAAATTTGTGTAAGTTTCAATCCATGATTCCAATAGGGGGTATTAGAGGACTACGTTTAACTTTTACATACAGAAAACCCAAGAAACTGCAAGTTGAATAGAGGCATAATATTTTGAAAAATACAAAGTAGAGTTATGGAAGCTGTGCACTGCTTGTCAGATCATCACAGTGACGTGTAATGAATTTTCAATCCATTCCCCTGATGGGAACCGAGTTAAACTGGCTTACGCATGGGTACGTCCAACAGCTCTACCTATTCTTTGAAATAGTCCGAGCTAAAAAATTGACACTGTGGAATGTAATTTGCCAATAGAAAACTAGAGCTATCACTAAAGGTGATAAATGTACCCCGCAGGCCTGACACAGTACCTTGCAATTTGACGCACAACAAGAATTGCATAATTATGTGGACTGTAGTATAAAGAACTTATGTATACGTTAGTAACAAAAAACAAGTCCCAAACTATGCAGAACATTTATCTAAAAGAATGTAACATTCACCATGCACCACTAGGGTTGGACTGATCACGTTGTGGTGAAGTTTCAATAAATTGTGTAAAGGGTTTTCCGGAAGATTAGGCACGCACAAGATTGCATATGCAGAATGTATGTACATAGTATGTTAACAAAGCAAACAAAGTCCTAACGCTGCATTTTTTGTCCGCTGAAAGATTCTTACATGCCCATTGCACAACTACGTTGTTTACTGATCACTTGTGTGAAGTTTTTCATTAAACTGTGTCCAGGGGATGAGGAGAGATGGTCGCACAAGATGGTGTCTATGTATATATATCAGTAACAAGAAAAACAAAGTCCCCATAACTGCAAATTTTTTCTGAAAGAAACATAACATGCCCCATGCAAAACTACTGTTTTGTACTGAATTCACTTGTGTGAAAGTTTCATTAATTTGTGTCAAGGGGATAAGAAGATGGTGCGCACAAGATTGTGGCTATGTATATAGTATAGTAACAAAAAAACAAAGTCCCATAACTCTGCAATTTTTTTTTCTAAAAAGAACCTAACATGCCCCATGCACAACTAATGTTTGGTATGATCACTTGTAGATGAAGTTTCATTACATTGTGTCAAGGGGAATGAGGAGAGAAGGTCGCACAAGATTGTGTCTATGTATATAGTACTAGTAACAAAGAAACCAAGTCCATAACTCTGCAAATTTTTTTCTAAAAGAACCTAAACATGCCCCATGCACAACACTGTTGGTACTGATCACTTTGTTGTGAAGTTTCATTAAATGTGTCAAGGGATAAGGGAGAGATGGTGCGCACAAGATTGGCGTCTACGGACAGACAGACAGACGACATGACAGACAGACAGACAACCAGAAACCAGTATAACCCCCCCTACAACTTGTTGTCGGGGGTACAATTAAGCAAGGTCTGTTTACTAGACAATAGTTTTAAACCCTGAATTCAGACCGACAGCCAGCACGATAATTCATTAAATTGTTTTTCACTGAACTTAGACTATGTTTTGGTTTGCTCAATACCTGGTCCTGATCCTCCAAAGGGCTATCAGTGGTTTGTGCACTTTCACTCCACAACAGCATGCTTCTGTTTAAAGACATTACCACTATAACCTATTGAAATAAAAAAATAATTTACAGGCATTGTTCCATATCATTGTTTAACAAAATTTTCATTGAAAACAGCCAAGTAGTGACCTAAACATCCTTCAATACACAATCATGAAACTGTTAAGTTTTCATTTAATTCAGCTAAAATACAGTGAAATAAAATGTTTTAAGGTATTAGATCACCAATAGAGAACCTCTTTTTTGAAGAGTATTTAATTCCTACCATAAACCTACTTTTACTGCAATTCTTAGGGGGCGTAGGTTCAAGCCCTACTGGGACCAAATTTTTTTTTGCTTATTTTCCTTTTTTCTAGTAAGATTTTACTTCTTTCAAGACTTACTGTTGATTTCTTGTACAAAAATGGAAAAAGATGAATCTTATAAGCGATTTCTTGGTGATCAAAGTAAATTTTCTACTTAAACAGAAGGGGTAGAGTTACACATCTTTAAAAATATTGAGTTACACGCGGTGAAAGTTCTCTATTTTGCTTTCACTCTTAGATTATATATTGTGGAAGAAATTTAGATAGGTTTTACGTGTGCCCTAAGTTTTTTTTGAAATGGAGTAAGCAAAATTCAAAACAGAAACACAGCATTCGACCTTATTTTTTCAATGCTGAAGTATGAATTCTGTCTCATTAAATCCGTTTACTTGAGGCACCATAGAAAAAATGACATTGACATTTTTATTTTGTTTCTTATAATTGTTTACCAATAGTTTGATGTTTCTTTTATTAAAATTAATGGTAAATTGAGTTCTCTGCAAACCTTTTGGATAGTGGCTATCACTTCGAAATTTGTCTCTACTTGAGCTTGAGAAGATACCATAAGTTATACAAAATTTATAAAAAATGGCACGGTAAAAGTTGTTCAAAAATTGCAAAATAGTGCAAAATACGGTTACCTTTCAGAATATACCAAGCAACGGCCATTTTGTAAACATTACTATTAGTGCTCTAATACCTTAAGTTATTTCTTATCACACTGATAATGTTAACAAACAGATAAATGCTTATTAATTAAGGTTTAGGAGTGTATCTTCAAAACACAGAAATATTTGATAAAGGAACAACATCTTTACAATTAATCTACCTGACCATTACATGTTCTGCTGTGCTGTCCCATACGATGGATACCGTACTTAAAATATTCTCAACAAGAGGTCATGATGACCCTGTATTGTTCACCTGTTAAATATGCTAAATGCAATATATGTAAGGTCTGTGCCCTGTGGTTGTAGAAGATTTTAAGTTTACTACTACCTGGTACTTTATCTATGTGACCCCAGGGGTCATGATTTGAATAAACTTGTGATCTGAGCACTTGAACTAGTTTTTGACCCCACATGATCCAGGTTTTAACTTGACATAAAGGATCATCGAGATAAACATTCTGATCAACTTTCATGACAATAGGGTAATAAATGTTGCCCCTTGAATGTTATCAAGTGTTCCTTTGATCCGAGTGTGTGACCTAGTTTTTTACCCCAGATGACCCTGTTTCAAACAATTGCCTGGCTTAGGGATCATCAAATAAACATTCTGACCAAGTTTCATGAAGATAGGGTCGTAAATGCTGCCTCTACAGTGTTAATAAGTCTTTCCTTTGAATGTGCAGGTGACCTAGTTTTGACCCCCACATGACCCGAAAACTGGCTTAGGGATCATCAAGATAAACATTTTGAACAAGTTTCATGAATATAAGGGTCTTAAATGTGGACTCTAAAGTATAAACAAGCTTTTTCTTAGTTTAAATCTTATTTTAAGGACTTATTTGAATCTAATCTGGCCTGGAATATCAAGTAACATTCTGACCAAGTGTCATGAAGATAAGGTCATAAATGTTGCCTCTACAGTGTTAACAAGCTTTTCCTTTGAGTGGTGACCTAGTTTTAGATCCCATATTTCCCAGTTTCAAACTTGGCCTAGGGATCATCAAGATAAACATTCTTTCCAAGTTTCATGAAGATATGGTCATAAATATGGCCAAGCTTTTCCTTTGATTTGACTTAATTTTTTAACCCACATGACCCAGTTTCGAACTTGACCTAGAAATCATCAAGATTAAAATGATTGTGACCATGTTTCATGAAGAGAGCTCATAAATGTGGTCTCAAGATTGTTAACAAGCTTTTCCTTTGATTTGACTGGGTGACTTAGTTTTTGAACCCATATGACACAGTTTTTAACCTGGCCTAGAGATCATCAAGATAAACATTTTGTGCAAGTTTGTTTTGGGTTTAACGCCATTTTTTCAACAGTATTTCAGTCTTGTAACGACGGGCAGTTAACCTAACCAGTTTTTCTAGATTCTGTACCAGTACAAACCAGTTCTCCGCAAGTAACTGCCAACTTCCCCACATAAATCAGAGGTGGAGGACGAACGATCTTAGACACAATGTCTTCTATCAAATTGCCGCAGAGAAAATATGCCCCGCCTGAGGAACGAACTTATGACCCCACGATCTGTAGACCAACGCATTACCTTCTGAGCTAAGCGGGCGTATCAAAAACCTTTATATGGCTAGAAGGGCCAAAATTTTAGAGGCATTAACTCTAGAACCAATGATGGAATCTAGTCGTTTTTTTTTTTTTTTTTTTTTAAAGAATTGAGATCTTATTTTGACAAGTTGTATATAAGTGTGGTTAAAATTGAATGTAAAATGTCACTTCTATCGAGTTCATAAGGTAAAATTACAAATTTTGGTTCCTTCAGGGGCTGTTAGTCTGGAACCTATGATTGGACCTGACAGATTCATCATGGAATCTAAGATATATTGATGTGAAAAATATTTTGCAAGTTTGTATCAAATCAAAACATAAATGAAGTGACTATATGGCTGCAAAAGCAAAAATAGCAATTTTGGCCCTTTTCTAAGGGGTCATAACTTTGGAACCAATGATGGGATCTGGCCAGTTTTCAAAACAAAGGAACCAAGATGTTATACTCACACAAATTATGTACGAGTGTAATTAAAATCAACTGCAAAATGTGGTCTCTATCATGTTCAAAAGAAATTGTGGATGGACAACGATGACAGACGAAGGGCGATCACAAAAGTTTACCTTGTCACTAGTGACAGATGAGCTAAAAAGTTGTTCCCTTATAAAAAATGAATACCATTTGTAAAGAAATAAAAATAAAACTATATTCCATCAAGTTTATGATGTGAAATTTCAGCAATGGGTGATTATTGCAAATGCATTGAAACAAAGATATGTAACAGTTCTTTGATATTATTGATTTTTCAAAGGCGCTGAACTGTTTGTAAGTGTGGCCCCTTTATGCTGCCCTTTTCCAGAATTCAAACTGTAAACTGTCAGTTGTTGTGTCGAGTAACATACATGTTTTATAGGCTGTTCAATGGACAAGACAAGATACACATTTGACTTCTAAGTGTAACATTGACCTTGGAGCTAGGGGTCTGGGTCTTGTACATGGCATGTAATCTCATAAATAGGGAACATTTAAGCCAAGTAATTTCAAAATCCCTTCATCAATGGCAGAGTTATGGACTGGACAAGAAAAAGACAATGTTAACCTTTAACCTATAATTGTGACCTTGACCTTAGAACTAGGGGACTGACACTGACATGTCTCATTAAGGGGAACATTTAAGCCAAGTTATTTTAAAATCCCTTGATGAATGGCAGAGTTATGGACCGGACACAAAACAGACCCTGTTGACCTTTGACATCTGTGACCTTGACATTGGAGCTATGGGTCTGGGTCTTGTGCATAACACATTGTCTCATTATGGTAAACATTTATGCCAAGTTATTTCAAAATCCCTTCATGGTTGGCAGAGTTATAGACTGCAGGGATATAAATTAGCAGGAGCCAAGTAGCCCATGGCCCCTTGATTTTGGGCTGGGCCCCTAAATTGTTGAAGAAAATGCTCATATACCTAACGTTAAACAATTATTTTTGACAGTCTGCCCTAAATAACAAGAGCTGTCACAGGAGACAGCTCACTCTACTATTTCCTGCTGGATAGTGAAACTGGGCACATTTGTTGAAGCTGGAGCTGTCACTGGAGTGTTTAATGACTCCAACGTGGATGAAATATTGGATAATAGCTCGAGTCTGTGTCAAAAGAATTAAGTAATAAGAGAGATAATGATCAAGTGTATCAAAACATTAAATATTAAGTATAATTCTTAGCAAAAAGGGGGCGTAATTCATGAAATATTGGTGCAACAGTGATGCACCTTGTGTCATGTTAAATCAAACCCATTTTGTAATGACTTGAGATATAGTGAAAATGCATCGAAATTAACCTTTAAATCTAAGTAAAAGTGGCATAATTAATGAAAAATTGGTGCTAGAGTTATGAACCTTGTGTCATATGATGTGGGTGATAAGGTGGAACAACTATTTTAAGTTTGAATCAAATCCATTCAGTAATAACAAAAGTTAGAGTGAAAGTGCATCAAAATTTTAACCTAAAATTATAAGTAAAAAGGAGGGATAATTCATGAAATAATGGTGCAAGAGTTATGGCCATTGTGTAATATGATGTTACTGATGATGTTGAACAACTATTTTAAGTTTGAATCAAATCCATTTAGTAATAACTGAGATAAAGTGAAAATGCACCAAAACTTTAACCTGAAATTCTAAGTGAAAAGGGGGGATAATTCATGATACATTGGTGCAAGAGTTATGACCCTTGTGCCATATTATGTGGGTGATGATGAGGAACAACTATTTTAACTTTGAAGTAAATCCATCAAGTAATAACAAAGATAAAGAGAAAGTGCATCAAAACTTTAACCAAAGTGCTGATGCGGAAGGATGCCGACGCCGGGTCGAGTAGGATAGCTCTCCATACTTCGTATAGTCGAGCTAAAAATAGCTAGTTTATATCCCTGAACTGGACACGAAACAGACCGTGTTAACTGTTGACCTCTAATTGTGACATTGTCCTTGGAGCTAGGGGTCTGAATCTTGCACATGACACATCATCTCATTATGGTGAACATTTATGCTAAGTTATTTCAAAATCCACGGGTGTTCACATAATACGCCCCGCTCTTCCAGAGACGGGCGTATAAAAAGCTGAAAACATAACACAAATTATGTCAGGCCCTATTTACCATAGAATAGTTTATGCTGCCAGGCCATCAGTCTTTGCGAGAGTACCTGTGACCTATCAAAAGTTCAGTCTTCATACACTGGCTGTAACATCTTTTCCTGAAAACACAAGCCAACAAATAACATTAAAATTAGAAGTACAACAACAGTAATACACAAGAGCTGTCAGTGGACAGCGCGCTCGACTATTCTCAGTGCTTGATAGTATAATATAAGCTATGAGTAAAACTATAACATTACAATAGCATATTCTAAGTCTAAAAGGGGCCATATTCAGTCAAAATGCGTTTATAGAGTTGCCTCCTCCTTTTACAGACTGGGGTCATGATGGTAAACAAGTATGCAAATATCAAAGCAATATCTCAATGGACTTTGAAAAATATTTGGGGTGGTACGCAAACTTTAACATTTATTCTAAGTCGAAAAGGGGCCATATTTCAGTCAAAATGCTTGATAGAGTTGCCTCCTCCTTTTTACAGACTGGGGTCATGATGGTTAACAAGTATGCAAAATATCAAAGCAATATCTCAATGGACTCTGAAAATATTTGGGGCGGTACGCAAACTTTAACATTTATTCCAAGTCGAAAAGGGGCCATAATTCAGTCAAAATGATTGATAGAGTTGCCTCCTCCTTTTTACAGACTGGGGTCATGATGGTTAACAAGTATGCAAAATATCAAAGCAATATCTCAATGGACTTTGAAAATATTTGGGGTGGTAGGCAAACTTTAACATTTATTCTAAGTCAAAAAGGGGCCATAATTCAGTCAAAATGCTTGATAGAGTTGCCTCCTCCTTTTTTACAGACTGGGGTTATGATGGTAAACAAGTATGCAAAATATCAAAGCAATATCTCAATGGACTTTGAAAATATTTGGGGTGGTACGCAAACTTTAACATTTATTCCAAGTCGAAAAGGGGCCATAATTCAGTCAAAATGCTTGATAGAGTTGCCTCCTCCTTTTTACAGACTGGGGTCATGATGGTTAACAAGTATGCAAAATATCAAAGCAATATCTCAATGGACTTTGAAAATATTTGGGGTGGTACGCAAACTTTAACATTTATTCCAAGTCGAAAAGGGGCCATAATTCAGTCAAAATGCTTGATAGAGTTGCCTCCTCCTTTTTACAGACTGGGGTCATGATGGTTAACAAGTATGCAAAATATCAAAGCAATATCTCAATGGACTTTGAAAATATTTGGGGCGGTACGCAAACTTTAACATTTGTGTGAAGCTGACGCTACGCCAACACCGGGGCGAGTAGGATAGCTCCCCTATTCTTCGAATAGTCGAGCTAAAAAGCGTTTTTTTCCTGACAGTCGAGCTATTTCGTTTGAAACATTTTGGTTGCAAAATATCCTTTGTAAACTGTTGAAAACTCATGTCAATACTGAGATATCAAAAACATTTAATATCCCTTTGGATAGAAATAGTACATGTACCATAATGTTGAGCCTGTTACTTGTGGAGAAACCACCTCAATGACTCAAACATTTTAGTACATTAAAACAAGAGGTCATGATGACCCTTAATCACTCACCTGAGTAATATGAGCCACATGTTTCAAATGGCATTTGATGCTAAAATATTAAGAAAGTAGATCAGTAGGTCAAAATTCATGTTCACTGAAAGTCAGTTTTAAGATCAGTGTGCAAAACTGTACATGTCATCCAAATTTCAAGGCTGTATCTTAAAAAAGCAAAAAAGTAGGTCAGTAGGTCAATGTCGCAGTTAAGTGACCCTTAATCACTTGGGGTCATCAGGAAATTTAATTAAATAGTCTAGGAAATATGATCTGATAATGTTTGAGTTACTTTTTCCTACATAAGTCATAAGAAGTGACCCCAGCCGGGCTGGGCCTCTTTTCACCCCAGGAGCATAATCTGATAAATTTTGTTAAGAGATTCACTAGGCAATGCTACACACCAAATATTAAAGTCCTAGGCCTTGAACTTTCAGAATAGAAGATTTTTAATTTTTCATTTCTATACGCCGTAGTGAGTAGGATAGGTCTAGTTATTCTTCGAATAGTCGAGCTAATGACATTCATACACACAACATACAGATCCTCGACATTTGATACTTTACATTACTATAACCATTATTTACAAACTGTATTTGATTTGGTTATTTTACTATTTATCAATCTTTATTTATTTTATCATATAATGGTCATTTTATCATATATAATGGTATGTGATAATTACCTGGTTGCATATGTAGCTGTTAAGATTATATTATCTAAAATTTAGGTAAAATATGTCACACTTGGTACCTGAGGTAATGCCAGTGTTACTGTTAAGTCATAAAAGTTGTTACATCAAGGACATAATTATAGTGCATACATTTCAAAATTTTTAACGATTATTCAATAATTATCTAATCATTATATTTGTTTACAAAAAACTCATGACTTTTTTATGTCTGAAACAGTTTTTGATGTAGGACAGTTGTTTCATTTTATAACTGAACACTGATACAGGGGCGGCAAAATCTGATTTTTACTTGCTTGTCCGTTTTTGTCATTTGCTATTTTTTACTTGTCCGTATGATAGTTATATAGTAAATTCTTGTCAAATTTCACTTGTCCGTACAAGCTTTGGGACAACCTGGGCAATATGGACAATTAAATTTGACGCCCCTGTAATACTGATAGTTTTCATATCATTACACTGTGGTTATAAAAAATCCTGTAGCTGTCAATCTTGCCAGTTTTAAGCAGCCTAGTAATTGTGGCAAATATAAGAAATTAAAATCATTCATATTTAACTGTTGCCTTTGACCTGTTGTCCCTCTTACTGGTTTTTATTATTATTTAAATATAAGAATAGACTGTTCTCCTACTTAGATGTGTCATGTATAGTCATACCTAAATCTTACAGAACTTATAGACATTAAGTGCAAAATTATGTACATAAATCTCCAACACCATGGCAGCACCATTCACCCTGCACAAATTCTTACACTGTGTAACACAGCTGAACTTTCTGGCAAAAACAGTTCCTGTCTATGTAAGGTATGAATTAAGTGTTCTACTTTGCCCGCAGAATTTTTTCAAACTCGCTACATTGCTGTAAAAACATACGAAATACAAACCGGAGAAACTACAATTGATTCCCACACAGCGGCACTTTTTCCCGTGACCAGTGTGAATTACAGTTACCATTCGTGCAACTGACCCATCAACTTGAGTGAGATTGAGAGTGCTGTAGTTGTACAACATCTGAAAAATGATGGAAGCCAGTCTTATTATCTTTCATTAAATAAAGGAACATCTTAAATGATCATATGTTTGTGCAATAGTGTCAAAACAATCTGACTTCCAAGAAAATGTGAAATTATATAAATAATTAAAAAGTGCCTTTGGCTTTCACAGCAACTTCACCATGAACATTTATATCATAAATTACTCTGACCTTTTCAAAAAAGTAAAGTGTCAAAATGTGATACAAAAACTCTAAACAAACTGATACCTGTATGTAAATTGTGCCATTATCTACAGTTTAAGTAATAAAAATATCAAGTACAAAGCAGTGTGATCTACCTTACTTAACTGGCCTGAAGTAACTGAATATCCAGCTTAAATGCACTAACTCCTAGGAAGAAAATCCTGTCTATCCAATTTGTAAATGCAATTTCACTTGCACACTTGTTTCAAGGGCGGGGAAGGAGGGGGATAGTGTGAGAGGCCTCCCAGGATTTTTTTTACTTGGAGAAAAAGATCTTTTTTTCCCCTTTCTTTGAAAGTCCGAATATTTTTTTCAGAACTTGAGGGTCAGAATATCTTTTTCATAGTAACCAAAAGATTTTTTTTTGGAATTCAAAACTTAAATTAGTAATAAGCTTGTTAAAGAAATGTTATGCTCAATCTTGCATTTTGCTGACTTAATTAAGAGAAAAAATTGTTATCATCAAGTGTTTGTTTTTTTTTTTATAAATCAGAAGAAAAGTTTCCTCATGACATTATTTCCCAGCAAACACACAACGTTAAGACAACGTTGTGTTTTAGTTGTATGTTAGTTGTGTTATTTTACAACGTTGTGACAACGTTGTGACAACGTTGTAACAATGTTGAGAACTATTCAAAATAGTGATTTGAAATGTATAGGAGAAAGTCCTATGCAAGCAATGTGTGAATGTACTGAAAAGACCCTATAAAAAGACACACTGAGTTTTTATCCGAATCTTGTAAAATCTACAACGTTAGTACAACGTTGTGCAAACGTTGAGCTACAACGTTGTGTACGTAACAGTGCTGTAACGTTGTCACAACGTTGTAAAGTAACGTTGTCACAACGTTTTACTCAAGTTTGAATCACAACGTTGTTAAGGTAACGTTATATTAACTTTTTTTACATGTTGACAATTTTCAGTGAAAGAGTAGTTATAAAGTATATTCAAAACCGACAGTTGCCTAGAAAAGCCTGCTACTTGCGGAGCTACCGAGGTCGCCTGCTCAGCAGCTGTCAACTGCCTCATACGAGAACTGCTTTGCTACTCCCTTATACACTAATTTTTTTCTCTCGATTGTGAAGAATAAAGCTTCGAGTCCGAATCCGGGAAAACCTTGGATTGGCGTTTAATGAGGACGTTAACTGCCATGACCCATTATTAGGATTCAAACCCACGTCTCCGTGGTAAGCAGCCGACACCTTATCCCCAACACCACCGCTCCCCTTCTGCCGCAAAACATTGCCAGTTATATAGGTAATTTGTACAGCATATGCTGTATGCAGGTCTAGAATTTTCTCTTTTTTATGGACATTCTGTAAATATATTTACAATCCATAAATCTGAAGATTTTTCAGTATAAATTTATAGACTGGTTGTATGAGATCTGTTAAAATTACAATTTAAATCATAACTGCAAGTAAAAAAGTGAAATTTTTCACTCATTACAATAAGCATGTAGATTAAAAACATAGAAATTATTTCATACAGATGGATCACTTTATTTTTTTTCACATTATCCAAAAATTCAAAGTTGTCAATATTGACAGAAAATCACACAAAAAAAAAAAAACCTTCTTATGCATTCTAAGTTTAACCCTGCAGTTTTGACCAATTTTAGAAGGATAATATGCCCCCTGTCCCCCACCCTACCCCCGCCCGATCATACCTGGGACCTACGCTTAAGCAGATTATGTATTTATGAGGGTACATCAGAAATACTGATGACCTGAACTTCAAACTTCTGAAAAATAAGCTTGTTTCTTGAAATAAATTAGGTTAGATCTATTTTAGTGTCAATATTTTGTTGTTGTTGTTGTTGTTGTAGTATTTCATTATGTAAAGCTGACTTCGTAGCGATAGGTTCGAATCTATATTTTGCCATTATAATTTCGTTTATTTCAATTAAAGTTGTCGAATATATTGTAACATCATTGAACATAAATATTTGTTCGTAAATTTACTTTGAGTATCTCCTTCTTAAAAAGAAACGTTGATTCGGATGTACTGACACCTGAATATCTGCATGCGCGCCGAATGTTTACAAAGTCCGTTAGTATTTTTGGTGTCTCTCGGTGATACTGTTACACATTAGAACAACTGAATAAAATCTCCTTTCAATTAACTATCGATATATCTGGTGTTTTACGTAAGACTGAGGTAAGTACATATAAATTAATACTTATATACTCTAGATTATTCTTGAATTAATTTTTGGCGCAAAGTTATCCCAAGATTTGGGCCAAGTCAAGATTTTGTTGCAGATCAAATAGCCTACATATGCGTTCGTTAACAGCAACATGAAATTTATTCAGTAAAAACCCTAAAGTCTAGTTTCTGTAAAGAAAAAAAAACTAATGCAAATTGCTGCCATACCCACCCACTTCTGTTAAACAAGAAACTTTCCATATAATATTCAGCACTGGTAAAGGTAAAGGTAAGTTTTATTTACCATCGCTTGGTGAAACAATTAACATAAGCTCTCTAGAGCTTTTCTGCGACCCTATATCAAGAACAGTTAAAACCAATTATACCTCACCCCCTGCAATTTGCTGGTACCCACTTACAGCTGGGTCGACTGAGGCAATCATGATAAAGTGCCTTGCCCAAGGATACACCGCAGTGGGAGTAGCCAGGATTCGAACAAGGGGCCTTCGCCTCCGTAGGAAAGCGTCTTAGCCCTCTCGGCCAGTGCGTCCGTAACTATTTAATTTCTGTTTCGAAGTCTTTCAGTGCTTTCACGGGATCTACTTTTCAGATTATATTTACAGCACAACAGTGGATGTTAAGTGCTGTGTGGCGGCCATAGAAGTCGCCCCGACTTCATCTCAGTCAGTGTTGATATATTTTCTGGTCCTTCGGGATCATTGATTTCAACTCATTTAGATTTGAAGATAGAATACTGCTTAAGCCGGTGATAGGGGGCGTGGGCAGTGTTGCATTATCCATAACTGCTCATGAACAGACTCAATCAAACTGAGTCTGCAGTTTTCACTGTTTGTTAAAATTGTTTTGTTCTCGGTGCTTCCAAGGGATCTACTTTTCAGATTATATTTATATTTTTAACTATATAAGTATTAAATCAGAGCTTCAGATAAGCTGCGTTACAACTTATGAAAATAAATTTTCAGAAAACCTGATTGAATTAATAAAATTAACACAAGGATGTTTCTAGCCGTCCGGGTTACCGAATGCCTAGTCTGAGATTTAGCCGATCTGAGATCCCTTTACCAGACGGCTAGCAAATCCTCAAGGATTTTCTAACCATCCGGTAATAGATTTCCTAATGAATAAGTAATGATACCTGTTATTTACTGAAAAAATATAGATGTCAATACTCGTCTGCAAACAAAACTTTGTGTGAATACATACTACAGATTTACTTTTAATCGTGCATGTAGATACGAAGACTTGCATGTCAGTACTAAGGTCATATTATAAACTCATTCTAGTGTGAAAGCTAAGTCAGGTTTCTTTGTAAATCTTCAGGCCTTTTCACATGGAGAGGGGGCGAATAACTTAAATGGTATGATCCTCATGCCAAGTGGGACAGGAGAGGTCATACAAATGCATGTAAATACTGAAACTTGCATGTCAATTCTAGGTGCATCAAACATAGTAAACTAATTAAAGTCTGAAAGCTATCTCATGTTCCTTTGTCAAGCCTCAGACCTGTTTACATGGAGAGGTGGCAGATACCTTAAATGGTTCGATCCTCAAGCCAAGTAGGACAGGAGAGGTGGTCCATATGCATGTAGATACCAAGACTTGCATTTATAATGTAAATACCTAAGTACGTCATACATAGTAAAACCAATTCAAATCTGGAAGATATCTCATGTTTCTTTGTCAATCCTCAAGCCTGTTTACATGGAGAGGTGGCGAATACCTTAATTGGTCCAATCCTCATGCCAAGTAGGACAGGAGAGGTGGTACAAATGCATGTAGATACCAAGATTTGCATGTCACTACTTAGTGTGTCATAGTAAACTAATTCAAGTCTGAAAGCTATAGTAGAACCAATTCAAATCTGGAAGATATCTCATGTTTCTTTGTCAATCCTCAAGCCTGTTTACATGGAGAGGTGGCGAATACCTTAATTGGTCCAATCCTCATGCCAAGTAGGACAGGAGAGGTGGTACAAATGCATGTAGATACCAAGATTTGCATGTCACTACTTAGTATGTCATTGTAAACTAATTCAAGTCTGAAAGCTACAGTAAAACCAGTTCAAATCTGGAAGATATCTCGTGTTTCTTTGTAAATCCTCAGGCCTGTTTAACATGGAGAGGTGGCGAATACCTTATTGGTCCGATCTCATGCCAAGTAGGACAGGAGAGTGGTACAAATGCATGTAGATACCAAGATTTGCTGTCATACTTAGTATGTCATAGTAAACTAATTCAAGTCTGAAAGCTATAGTAGAACCAATTCAAATCTGGAAGATATCTCGTGTTTCTTTGTCAATCCTCAGGCCTGTTTACATGGAGAGGTGGCGAATACCTTAATTGGGCCCGATCCTCATGCCAAGTAGGACAGGAGAGGTGGTACAAATGCATGTAGATACCAAGATTTGCATGTCACTACTTAGTATGTCATTGTATTACTAATTCAAAGTCTGAAAGCTACAGTAACCAATTCAAATCTGGAAGATATCTCGTGTTTCTTTGTCAATCCTCAGGCCTGTTTACATGGAGAGGTGGCGAATACCTTAATTGGTCCGATCCTCATGCCAAGTAGGACAGGAGAGGTGGTACAAATGCATGTAGATACCAAGATTCGCATGTCTCTACTTAGTATGTCATAGTAAACTAATTCAAGTCTGAAAGCTATATAGTAGAACCAATTCAAATCTGGAAGATATCTTGTGTTTCTTTGTCAATCCTCAGGCCTGTTTACATGGAGAGGTGGCGAATACCTTAATTGATCCGATCCTTATGCCAAGTAGGACAGAAGAGGTGGTACAAATGCATGTAGATACCAAGATTAGTCACTACTTAGTATGTCATAGTAAACTAAGTCAAGCCTGAAAGCTATTACATGTTTCTTTTGTCAATCCTCGGGCCTGTTTACATGGAGAGGTGGCGAATACAATGTACCTTAAATGGTATGATCCTTGTGCAAAGTAGAACTAAGAAGAGGTGGTACAAATGCATGTAGATACCAAGACTTGCATGATGTTAATACTCAAAGTACTTCATACAATATAGTAAAACTAATTAATTTATTTGGGTTTTACCAACACAGTATAGGTTAAAAAACCCAATTCAATACAAATCTGAAAGCTATCTCATGTTTCTTTTTCAATCCTCAGGCCTGTTTACATGGAGAGGTGGCAAATACCTTAAATGGTTCGATCCTCATGCCAAGTAGGACAGGAGAGGTGGTACAAATGCATGTAGATACCAAGACTTGCAGGATGTAAATACCTAAGTTTGTCATACGTAGTAAAAGCCAGTTCAAATCTCGTGTTTCTTTGTCAATCCTCAGGCCTGTTTACATGGAGAGATGGCGAATATCTTAAATGTTACGATCCTCGTGCCAAGTAGGATAGATTAGGAGAGGTGGTGCAAATGCATGTAGATACCAAGACTTGCATGATGTAAATATTTACGTATGTCATACATAGTAAAACCAGTTCAAATCTGAAAGCTATCTCATGTTTCTTTGTCAATCTTCAGGCCTGTTCACACGGAGAGGTGGCGAATACCTTAATTGGTTCCGATCCATGTCAAGTGAGACATGAGAGATGGTATAAATGCATGTAGATACCAAGCTTTGCATAATGTAAATTCTTAAGTTAAATTCTTAACGTACAGTTATGTCTCCTAACCTGCTCTCTAAATTTTCAAATTAATTTTACATGCACATCACCATTATGAGCGCAAGGAACACGTGCTTTACATGTTACTTTGACCTTCACCCTTGACTTGAGATACTTTTTAAAGTCAGTGTCTTCAGAAAATAAGCAATTTAGGTGCCATACGATATGGAGGTATTCATCACCTTCAGTGATAGCTCTAGTTATTTATATTTTAAAGATTTAATGACTGAAATGAATCATTTGATACCATTAATGGCATAAAAAGTTTATTCAATGAGTACTGTCTTGTTCTTATAATGCGATCTGCTTTTGTCAATACGATTGCTGTAGAACTGAATTGGACCTACATATTTACAATAGTTTAACTGTTGTTCTGTTTCCTTTTTTACAGTCCCAATATTATTGCACATTCGGTAGCAAAGATGTTGACACCACATGTCGTCTGATGATGACTTTTACGGAATCGAATAAGGTTTGGTCATTGTATTCCCTGAAAGGAATGAGAGGAGAAAAGAAACTGGAAGACCTGGCTATCTGCAGGGGCCCAAAGCTGGCTGCAGGTCAATATTGAGTAAGTTCTGTATACTGTTACAGTGTGGAGTAAATTTGTTTTTAACATGTCCAGAGAAAGAGGATAGGTAGCTTGGTAATTAAAAAAAACATGTTTAGAATATTGATAACATAAATCATCATCACTGACAGGTATTTTTTGAGGACAATTCAGAAAAGAAAAAGCTCAGCTGGGCCTCATGTTCTCAAACCATTTTTCAGTCTCATTTGTTGTTTTATCTAAAACATCATAATCAATCGGGAATCCATTTAAATAGCTATTTAAGATAGTTTTAAATTTCTTTTATTGTTTCATTATATAATATAAGATTTAAATTAACATGTGAGCATGGCGCCTAATGTGGATGCCTCTTTTGTGATAACGGCAATTTGATTACAACTTTTACACCACTGTAATGATTTTTTTTTCAGATGTTCTTATGAAAACTCATAAGTCATTAACAAAAAAAAAGAAGCTGAGGATGCTGTTTCTAAAACATTCTCCATTCGAAAAAGGTGGATTGAAATTTAAGGTAGGCTTAGATTCTATTGCTTTTCTATTGTTCAGTGTTGATGCCTTTTGGATAAGTCAGAAAATTTACAACATTAAAACAGCACTTGCTTGAAGGTCAAACTGACTTAGGTTACAGTTAAATGTATCTAAAGATAAGTGTAACTTGAGCTCTTGATAATCTTCAGCTTTACTTCTTTGTTTTTGGTGTTGCACTAAAAAGGTCAGCATAATTTGATTCAGGTTTTACTGCAGGATTCAGGATGGTTGAACTGATATAAAATTAAAGAACCAAATCTTCATCCTTAAATTTTGCTTAAATCATAAATTTAAGTTTCAGAAACAATTTAAACAAATAATGTGTCTTTGCTCCAGAATCATTCTATCATTGACATTGTTTTACACAAGTACTTAATATTAATGAATTATATTAAAGCAAAACATTCAATATTATTACAGAAAGGTGTGACGGGTGCGTCTGCTGCAGGCAGGGAGGATTTGACGGTCAGCCAGAGGATTTGGAGATATACTGTAATGTCTTTAATGTGGACTTGCGTGTGATTTAAGTTTTCACAAGGGTTTTAGTGTGTGTGAAAGTATGTCAGTTTTCAAAATTGAGCTATGACAATTTGCTCAAACTACATAACTCAAAGAACTTTGAAGCGGTCTTGTTGACGTCATGAGCTTTTGTTTAATACCAGTACACATGTATTGGTGATATAGGCCCATGATTATATACTGTAGAAAGTGAACAAGTTCACTGCTCGATACAGATAATCATATAGCCTGATCTCTGAATGATATTTATGAACCAAAAGAAAGGAAAAAATAAAAACATACAGTAGTGATTTGAATTTTTGATATTGTTAAACTAGATCTGGGCCTGTATTCATAAAGGATCTTAGTAAAAAAAATTATCTAGGACTTAATATTCTTTGAACAATCAAGTCAAAAACTTTTCACGCTCTTTAAATATTTCACAGCATGACTCCAAACTTGTATATTATACCAAAGAAAAATAGATTGGCAACTTGAAAGGCGTATAGAGCAAATCTCGCCAACATCACATGGCAACTGAATGAGGTCTCCTTTTAGTAAGCATATTTGATCACAATTGATCAAGTCAGCAGCTTTGAAATAAGAAAACTTGATCGTTTGTGTATAATGCTAATGGTACCTTTTTGATAATGTTACCAGTATTTTCTACACAGGAAAGCAATGAATTTTTGGTTGGAAGTCTGAGAAATCAACAGTTGTTGAAAAATGGACTCGATTCGGTTTATTACGCGCCAGTGTAACATTAAATACTGACCACGTTGAAAATTGACCCCCTAGATCCTTTTCAACGTTGAGAATTGACCCGTCAACATTTCAACATCAATTTTGATCAAAGGGTCCTTTTTCAACGTTTGAAATTGACCCCGTCAACATTTCAGCATTAAATTTTGATCAAAAGATCCTTTTTCAACATTGAGAAATGTCCCCACCAACATTTCAACATTAAATTTTGATCAATGGGGTCAATATTTAATGTTACACCGGCTGTACCGCCAGTTTAATACTTCAGTAAGCATCTGTTGATTTGGTCACGACTGATCAAAATGGCAAACACTTTGAAATAATATAACGTGCCAAGGTCAATGTCACCAAGGTGTTATAGTGACGTCTTTGGTGTTTTTTAAGGTTAAAGTTTTTCGGCAACCTTTGTTTTTCTGTCATAGCTTTGTTATTATTGCTTATATCTTTCTGTAACTTTACATAAACATTGTCCAGCATACAAACAAAGTATGTACAGGGGGTGGGCCCATTATACCCAAGGTCAAGGTCACCAAGGTGTTATACTTAGGTTAAGGTCACAAATTTGTTATACTTGGAATTATTTTCATGTTAAATTTTTTGGAAAGCTTCGTTTATAAACATACATTTGGTACTTTAAAAGATAGTGACTTCACTTTATCATCATCATCTGCATGTGTGGTAGCAATCCCAATAACTCTAATATGTGTTCTTGACAGAATTATGCACCTTGATGTATCTTCCTTTTAAAGTAGAGGTCTCCTGTTGAGACATATATTCATCTCACTGTCAAATCACCGAATAGTGGAGCGCGCTGTCTTACGGACAGCTCTTGATTTTTGAGACCCCTTAGAGAATTTCAAATTTGTTGTCGCATATCTTCACTCTGATGTGTTGCACACAAGTCGCATCCATATAACCATGGTCAAGGTCACACTTTGGTCAAAGGTCAAAAGAGAGTTTATTCTAAACACATTCTTTGTTTATTCTTTTACTATTTTTTATCAGAAAATCAAATTATTGATCGTCTGCGTTACTTAAATTTTGTTTTTCTCAAAAATGTCAAAGGTAACCATTTGAAACTTGGAAAACTTGTTCACTTTTACACATTTTTATATGCCCGAAGGGACGTATTATGTTATGACGCTTGTGTCCGTCTGTCCGTCCGTTAGCAATTTCGTGTCCGCTCTGTAACTCTTGAACCCCTTGAAGGATTTCAAAGAAACTTGACACAAATGTTCACCACATGGAGACGACGTGCAGAGTGCTTGTTTCGGATGACTAGGTTCAAGGTCAAGGTCACACTTAGGGGTTAAAGGTCATATAAGTGTGTTTCGTGTCCGCTCTGTAACTCTTGAACTGGAGGATTCCAAAGAAACTTGGCACAAATGTTCACCACACTGAGGCGACGTGCAGAGGGCATGTTTTAGATGACTCGCTTCAAGGTCAAGGTCACACTTGGGGGTCAAATGTCATATATGACTTTGCTTTGTGTATATTGCTCTGCATTGCAGTGCTCTTGTTTTTATTTGGCAGACCCCTTTTTTGTTCTCTTACAATAATTTTTTTTTGTATTACATCCCTTTTTTGTTACTATAAATAGCTTGTTTTGAAACTTTTTATTATTTGCCATGGGGAAAAACTGAGACCACTTTTCTGTGGTACAACATGGATGGTACCTCCAATTTTTAGGTGTATTTTGACATAACTTTACCTGGTAAGAATTTTTTTGTGGACTTGGAATTTTTTTCTGGATTTTCTTCTTTTTTTTGTTCCTGTCCTGTGGGCTTCAACAGTCAAGTTCTTTAAATTTTGCTCCCATCCTCTTATGTAACCCGTCGGGCGTATATTGCCCCGCTTGGCGGCGCTCTTGTATTCATTGCAATGCAGGTAACCCTGTGATTTGTTTTTACAGAGTAAATACCTCTTACTGTCCGTCAGTCTCTAATTTCTCAATACAGTGAAACAAGGTATTTTTTCTACTTTACAGTGGTGACCTCATTCTGTTGACTAGGTGACTTTCAATGATTTTTTTGTTGAGCTATTGCCCTTTTTTGACCTTGAATTTTCAGTTTTGTTTTTTTTTCAATCCAATTACCCAATATATTATCATAGGTATTGACATGATACTAGACATAATTTATTGTGATGACCCAATTTGTTAGACAAGAGGAGGTAACTCTATCAAGGATCATTTTCTAAGAATTATTGCCCTTTTTATACGCCCGTTTGAAAAATTGGACGTATTATGGGAACGCCCCTGGCGGGCCGGCAGGTGACGTCCGGAGCATATCTTCTTCATGCATGGAGGGATTTTGATGAAACTTGGCACAGTTGCTTACCATCATGAGACGGAGTGTCATGCGCAAGAACCAGCTCACTAGGCTGTTCAGTGTATATGCATCCGTGCATGCTTGTGTCCGGATTTGATTACATGTCCGGACTGTAACTTTGACATGCATGGAGTAATCTTGTTTATATTTGGCATGAATGTTAACCTCAGTAAGACGGAGTGTCATGCGCAAACCGCAGGTTCCTATCTCAAAGGTCAAGGTCACACTTAGAGGTCAAAGGTTAAATTCAATAATGACTTTGTCCGGAGCATTTCTTCTTCATGCATGGATGAATTTTGATAAAACTTGGCACAATTGCTCACCATCATGAGACGGAGTGTCATGCGCAAGAACCAGGTCCCTAGGTCTAAGGTCAAGGTCACACTTAGAGGCTAAAGTTCAGATACAAGAATAACTTTGTCCGAAGCATTTCTTCTTCATGCATAGAGGGATTTTGATGTAACTTGGCACAATTGTACACCATCATGAGACAGAGTGTTATGCGCAGATCCCTTCTTTAGAATTACTTCCCTTTGTTGTTACTATAAATAGCTTATATTGCAACTTTTTCATTACTAGTCGTAGGGAAAAATCGAGATCACTTTTCTGTAGTGCAACATGCATGATACATCCAATTCTGAGATGTATTTTGACCTGTCTCTACCTGGTAAGATTTTTGTGTGGACTTGCAACTTTTTTTTTTTTTTGAGGGGGGGGGGGGGTAAAGATTAACTTCCCTTAGTTGTTACTATAAATAACTTACATTGTAACTTTTTTATAATTGACCATAATTATGGAAAAACCAAGACCACTTTTATGTGGTACAACATAGATGTTTTTTTAAATCAGTAACTTGAGAACCACTTTACCCAGAATGTTAAAACTTAATAGGATGATTGCACATGCAGAGTTTATGACCCCTATTTATTTTGGGGGTCACTGGACCTGAACAATTTCCATTTCATAACTTTTAAAAGAATCACTAGGCCCAGAATTTTGAAACTTAGTCGGATGATTGGACATGCCAAGTAGATGATCCCTTTTGCAGCCAACCATCATTGTCTCTTTGACTTTTGCTCCTTTCCCCTATTGACTTCTTGCCTATATGACTATGCATTTGGGGAGACATGCATTTTTCTTCAAAACCATCTTCTAGTTCACCTTTGCCGAACTTGCAGCTCATGAAGTCCGTATTTACCTTGTTCCTGTGGGCATGTCATTGTATTAGATTTTGTTATCGTTAAACTACATAAGCTTTTTGTATTTAATTAAATTGAATTATCGTTATCGTTAAATTTCAGAAAAGCTCACCGAATGGGCGTTTACATCAAACGCAGGTAGTAAATGACGTAGCTGTCACTAGCTATCGGTGAGAGGGTAATATTAATATAGTTTGCTCCGCCCAAACGTATATTTCTATCGGTCTTGGGAAAGCAACCTCGTAAAGGTTGTTAGTTCAAAAGTGAAATATTGCGGGAGTTTATTTCAGAATAAGTAGAAACTAATATTTTTTGTTTGAGGAATCGTCTGCATGTTTTTAAAACCCTTGAGGGTTTTTTGAACCGACAGGTTTTTAAATCCCTCACAGGCCCATAAACACAATGCAACCCCTTTCCCAGAAGATAAACCCGACTTAAACCACATGAATTTTTTTTTTTTAAAAAGGCCAGAATTTGGGTTTTTGGGTTTTAAGAACGTTTGAAAAGTGTAAATTTTTAAAAACAAATATTAGAAGAAGGAAAACCAATTTTTTGTCCAAATTTCGGGTACTATTTAAATAACAAAATGCCCCAACTTGCTACGAACCTGGAAAATATTTGGCACAATTAACATACTTTTTTTAATTTCAAGAAAAATCCGTGCACATTGGGAAAAAGTCTTTTCTCTGGGTCATCCAAGTGTTTTTATCCCTTTTTAATTAAAAATCGAATTTTACGCGAATGTATTTTATGGGGTTTTTTTTTTTTAAAAAATTTTTCTAAAAACTTTTAAATTTTAATTTTTGATTTTAATTTTTACAAATTAAAAATAAATTGCCCTTTTAAAAACTTTTTGATTTAGATTTATCATTACATTTTCACAAGAAATGCGTAACCTAATAACCCCGAAATTTTTTCACAAACCCCCCAAGAAAACAAACAATGTGGGTTTAAAAACCCTCGAGAAAATATAAAACCCTTTAGTTTTCTTGACAATGAAAAAAAAGAGTACAAAATAATTAAGAGTTTTTTTTAGTTCAGGGCCCCTTTTTTGATTACATGGCCCCACTTAAAAAAAACATTTTAATTAGTTTAAAGTCGTTTTGGGGTTCCCCCCCCTGAATTTACAGGGAAAAAGTTCTAAATCCTTTTGGGGTGTCAACACAGTAAAATGAAACCCTTTTACGTGCAAAAATACCTAATAATTTTAAAAAACCCTAAAAATGTCAACTGTTAATTCGTTTTGAGTTAACGACCCTTTTACAAAATTTTGAACATTTTTTAAATAAAAGAAAGTACTTTTAAAAAAATTTTTTTAACCAAATTTCCACTACCTAAAAACTGCCTTAAATATGTTTTAAACTGACAGCCTTTTTTTCAGACCGCTCGGGAAAGAACCCCAAAATTTTTCTGGGTTTTTTCAAAAAAACAACTTTGGGACTTTTGTTCCATGTTAATTGTTTCAGAAATCGTCACAATTTTTTTTAGCAGATTTTTTAATCAACTTGGGGGAAATTTGTTTCTTAAATTTAAATTTCTTTTCAATTTTACATTGCAATAAATTTTTCTTTGTAAAAAAAAAATGTCCCCGCTTCATTAAAATATTCCCACTTTTGACCCAAAATTTTGCCCTATTAAGTTAAATTTTAGGGAAAAAATAAACACCTTTTCAAATTTAAAATTTAAAAATTTAAAAGTTTTAAAACCCCAAAAAAGATCAAAATTTCCAAGAAATTTAAAAAAGGCGTATTTTTTTTACTTAAAAACGTACTTTTTTTTAAACAATTAATAAAATTTTTCCCGATCAATTACGCTTCACCTAAAATTTTAGCACGTACTTCTCATGATTTAACGCATTGTTTTCGGGGCGCTTACGCATTTAAATTTAAATTTAATCTTGACAAGAGCATACTGGTCCCACAATTTGGCCCCGTTTTAGAGCATTGGGCTCACACGCCCCTGGTTCGATTCCCCCTACAGGGACCCTTGAATTTTTTTTTAACCCGAAAAAGTAAAGGGCGGTCTGGGAAATTTTTATAAAACCTCTAAACGTCTTAAATTTTCATAAGACCTCAATTTGGAACCAAAAGGAGCCGGGAGGTTTAAACATCAAAAATCATTACAAACCGGAAAAAATCCAAAAAACGCAGCATAAACACTTAAAACTATTTTCTTTTTAAGGGCCAACTTCAAGATCGACAATTTAATTAAAGGGGTAATTTATTTTTTTTTTCGACAAAAACAACACCCGCTGGTTTTTTATTTTTTTTTTGAATTGATGTTTTTGGTCCCTTTGTATCTTTGTCAGCGGAATTTATTTAAAAAGCGGGAAAAAAACCCCTTTTTACGAGTTGTCTTCCACATTGAACCATAATGTTTGTTTTTCCAATTTGCTTTTAATTTGTTAAAAAAAAAACTCGCAGTGATTTTTTTTTTGGGAAAAAATTTAAAAAACCTTTCCCAGAAATGGGGGAAAAACGCGACAAAATTTAGAAAAATTTGGGAAAAAAATGGCAAGCCCTTTTTTTTTCTTAGGGATTTTTTTTTTGCCTTTTCACCGAAAAACTTAAACGAATGGACCCACTTTTTAAAAGACCGTTTTCACTTTGTGATAAAGAATTTTGGGAAATTTTTTTAAAAAAAATTCCCCAGAAGGGGAAAAGTTAAATTTTAATTTTGGGAAAAAAAAATCATTTTTTTTGGTTTTTAATGGAAGGGGGTTTTTTGCAAGGAAACACCCCTATTTGGCACAAAAATGGCAAAAAAAAATTTCTGGGCCCCGGCAAAATTTTTTCAAAACTACAAAGCGTATCTTTCGAAAAAAACAACGAAAGTTTTTCCCTAAAATCTTAAAGTTTTAAAGCCGGTAATACCTAGTACATATTGTATAAAAGCCTTTTTTCGTTTCAACCTTTACCCGGGTTGTGACAAAAGGGTTCTGCTTTTGCGACATGCTTCCAAGACTTTCCTGCACGCCCCCATTTAGATCATGGGCTGCCCCGTTCGCCATTCAGTTTTGTATCTTTTTTTAACCCCCCTTTTAAAAGTTTTAAAGGAAATGTCCTAAATTAAAAAATGGGCAATTTTATTAAAAGAAATTTACCCGGGGAAGGGTTTAAAGGCCCCAGCTTGCGCATTTTGTTCTTGTTACACAAAAATAGAAAACCCCAAAATCATGCACAAATTTTTTTAATAAAAACTTTAAATTGGGCCATTTAGATTCAAGTATTTCTATTTTAAGGGGCGCCAAATTTTGACCAAAGGCACTCTATTGAACTGCTTTTTAGGACACTGTTATATTAAAGCACTAAGGGCAAAGTTTATAATTCCTTTTCTCACATGTTACGGGCAAAACTGAAAAGGGGCCGTAGGACCCATCCCAAATCGAATTTGGGACAGGTGGGGAACGCGATAGAGACCCAAAATTTTTTTTTAATTTTGCTAAAAGCCACAACTTTTTAACTAATAAATCTCGATTCCTTTTTAAAAAAAACCCCTATTTCACAATTTTACTTTTGGAATTTTCAAACCCCTAATTACAAAAAAATCTGGGTTTTAACCTTGTCAACCAGTGGAGACGAAAAATTTTGGGGGCCCTAACTTTTTAAGACAATTTTTTTTTAAAAATATATAGGGCCCAAATTTCCCCCTTTAAACCCCCAAATTGCGTCATTTATCTCGGGGTTTTTTGGGTAAAAAGTCATTTAGTTATTTATTTCAGTCTGTTAATACCAAAAAACCAATTTTAATTTCATTTTTACCCAAAAAATTTTATGAATTATACGATATTTTTAAAAACCAAAAACGGTTCCTTCAAAACCAGCATATGCACCATTTGTCCTCAGTTTTAGAAAAAAAAAGACAAAAAAATTTTCTGACCCCAGCATTGTAACATGACAGAACACATTTTTTAATTTTAAATTTACCAAACTTGCATTTAAATTATTATCAAAAGTCTTTTTGGGCTTTCCAAAAACCAAATCACCCAAAGGCTTAAAAGTTAACCCCCCAAAAAACGCAGATTAATCACATTTTAAATTTTTATTAAATCACGAAATTGAACGATATGGGCCCTACGGGGCCCCCTTGTTGAGTAGATGGAATTTTTGCAGGGTTAAAAACTTTTTACTGGGTTTTTTTAACTCAAATTTTAAAATTGCAAGAATACCCTTATCATAAATGTCTTTTTAAGTACAGGTACTACATTAAAAAGTTTAAAATTTTAAATTCCCCTCCCGGGTTTTGGGTTTTTAAGATTTCATTTTTCAAAATACAAGAATATATAAATATGTTTGATTAAAAGGGGGGAAAACCAAACCTTGTTCAATTTCTTAAAAATTTGGGAATTCGCTGTTTTTTATCGGGTTCGACAACAAATAAAAAACACTAAAATCAAGATCCAAAATCTCAATTTTCTTTGAAAGTCTTGTTAAAAACTTTTTTCCCTAACCCCCCGGGATTAAATTTTTAAATTCCCGATCGGGGAACTCCAATTTTTCAATTTTTATTTAATTCCTGTTAAAACACTTTTTTTCCCTTGGCCTGCTAATTAATTTCAAAAAAAAAATTCCCCGATGGTTCAACAAATTTCCCTTTTAAACAATTTCAAAACATGCAGTTCTTTTTTTTTTTAAAAAAATTTTAAATTCTAAAAGTTTACTGGTCCAATAAAGACTTTAAGAAATAGTAATTTCATGAACTTGAAACTGTTTTTAAAAAAAATGGCAGCATTCTCAAAAATTAATTTTTTTTTGGGTACACTTTTTATCACATTTTTGGAAAAATAAACCCCAAATAAAAATTTTTATGTTTTTTTAAAACCAATGTTTTATGAATTGTCCAAAAAGGTTTAGTAAAACCCCAAAATAGTTTTTGATAACTGAGCCAAAACCCTTTTTCATGTGGACAAAAAAAAGAATAAAATTTTAATAAAATAAAAATCCAATTGGACTTAATACAATGCCTCAATCGGGGAAACGGGGATTGTTTCATTTCCCTCAACTTTCCCCAAAAAAATCTTTGTATAATTTTTAAAAATTGAAATTTTTGGAAAAAAAACCCCAAAGGAAAAATCCCTAATTTCATAGGAAACAACCGTTATCGAAAAAACCCCGGGTATAACGGGATGGGGCTCCGTTACCCGGGGAACAGCTACCCCCCAAAATTTTCCCAAAGCTTTTTTAATTTTTCAAATTAAAAATATTTCACATTGTAAAAAAATTTCCCTCAAAAAATTGCGCACAATTTTAATTTTAATTTTTTTCTTTTTTATTAAAAAAAAAAGAACAAGTAAGCTTAAACGTGAAAAATAAAACCCATTTATTTTTTTAATCTTGGTAATTTGTACGGGTTACAACTGAAGGGCTACCCGTTTTAAAAAACAGAAACAACACAAAGGATTTTTAAAAAATTAAAATCTTTAAAATTTACATTCAAATTTTTCGAAACACCTGCTCATCTGTCTTTTTTTCCCTTTTTTTACATAACCCCCCCTCTCTCGCCATTAAATCTGCCAAAAATCAAAAACGGGTAAAAAAAATTTTTGTTTTTAAAAATAATTTTTTTGCTTATAATACAGTATATTACATACCCTTTCGGGAAAATTAGGTATTAAAAATTTTTTAATTTTAAGCACAGGGCGGGCCCCAAGTTTCCCCAAAAATTTGGAAACGGGCCCTTTTCCCCTTTAAAATTAACTATTAATAAAATTAACAAATTTTTTAAAAAACAAATTTTAAATGTATTTCAAAAAATAAAAAAATCCCCCTAAACGAAACAAAACAAAAGGGTAAAAAAATTAGTTTAAGGTTAGAAAAAGATTTATTTTGCTAAATTTTTTTCCCCATGGGTCTTTTTCCCCAAAACAACGGGGGAAGGGGTAACTTTCAAAATTTTAAAAAATTGAGGTTTTATTAATATTTAAAAATAAAATTTGGGTTTTTAAAAAATTTAAAAAGGGCGCGCTAACTCAAATGGGAAAAGAATTTGCATTTCTGATAAATTTATTACGGCCAAAAAAATAAATAAATTCCCGCTTTAGCTTTTTATTGGGCCCCACATAATTTTGCCCCATAACCTAGAAAACCCCAAACCCCCGGAAAACCCCGAAATTCCTAAATAGCACTGCTATCAATGCTTTCCCCGGGGTTTTATTTTTTTCTTAGTGCATTTATATTTCTTTTTCCCCCGGGCCCTAAATCAAAAGTAGTTGACAAACCCTTTTTAAATTTCTCAACACTAAATTCCAAAAAATGATTTTCGGGCTTCCAAAACGCAAAAACCCAACACCAAAGATTATCGGAAAACAAACCCTAACCCCCCAACCCTAACTAACCAACCGGGGAAAAAAATATATGGTTTTAATTTACGTTTTTTAAAAGGATCACATCAAACTTGCGTTGGGGTTTAAGAAATTTTTTTTTTCATTGGGAAAGGCAAGGATTTCAATAATGACAAAGGCGATAGAAAAGGGGTTTTTTAACCCTCAACAATGTTAAATTTTGAAGGCTAGAAATAAGGAAAATCTTTTTATTTAATTTAAACAATAAAGATTTAAAAATTTTTTAAAAATCTTGATAGGGGCGTCTTAAAGGGGGTTTCACATTTGTGGTTTTTTTTTTAAGATGACAAAACCAAGACAAGCAAAAGCAGGTAAGAATTTTAAATGTATTAAATACGTTTTATATCTTGATCAAAAAATATGTGCGCCCAAATAACCAAAAACCCAAACAAAAATGAAAATTTCGCCTAGCCGGATGTTAGAAACAACCCCGGGCCCAAAGCCCCGCCCCCCCCCCCCCCCCCCCCACCCCGAAGTTTTATAGAAGGAAACCCTTTTTCATACTACTCATCATGACTACTATTTTTGGGGGGGGGAAAAAAATTTTTTTTCTCAAAAATTTAGACCCAGAAAAAACCAAGGCCACCAATTTTACACCTCAGGGTTTAACCAATTTCGGGGGTATCCCACTTTTAATAATTTTATTTGATAAGCCCCTTTTTGCGCTGAAACCCCGACCTTTTTTTTCCAAAAATTTTCCAGGAGAGCCCCCGACCCCCCCCCACCCCCAAAACCCCCTCAAGAGGGAGTTTAAACCCCCCTTTAAACCCCAAATAAAAAACCAAACTTTTCAACCCTGGCCCCCTTTCAAACCTTAAAATTTTAAAAATTTCCCAAGGGGGAAGGGGGTTAAAAACCCCCCAATAAAAAGCACCAAAGGAAAAAATTTCATCCCCCAACCCACCCCCCTCCCCAACACGGCAAGGGGATCCCCCCCAAAACCTCGCTATGGGACCTCGGGGGTGACATCCTTTTTAAAACTGGTCAAAAACCCCCTCAAAAAATTTTTGGGTCCGGGGCCCGACATCTACAAAACCCCGTGAAGTTAAATCTTTTACCTAACGGTAAAAAAAAATTTTTTAACTCAAATTTTAAACCCCTTATTAAAACCAAGATTTACAAACTACTTTAAATTTTTCAGCCTTTAAACAAATTTTTTTAAGTTCCATGGTTTTTAAAATCCAAAACTTTTTTTTTTTAAAAAAAACCGGTGAACACTTTCAGAAGAAAAGATTTTGACCACTTTCATGGGAAAAGAAGCCCTACATTTTTAAAATTGCAATTTTTTCAAATAAAATCAACTGTTTTAAAGGGTTTAAACACACAAAAGGGGTTAAAACAAAAAGATTTAAAAAAAACATTTTTGGTTTTTCAGCAAAATTCCCAAACCCTTTTAAAATATTAATTTTAAAGAAATTAAGGGATCATTCTTTGGGGCTTTTTAAAAATGCTGACTTCTTCGTTAAGGTTCATAAACCGGGAAAAAAACCCTTTAAACATAGGGATTAGTTTTTCGAGAAAAATGCACGAGTCCCCAAGGTGGCAAATTTAATGTCCATAACAGGTATTGCCCAGGGGTTTTCCCAAAACAATTTTGGACAATGGGAAAATTTTTCCAGAAATTTAAAAATATAACTATTAAACGGACAATTATACAAAAAACCTTTAAAAAATGGGGTAAGCCAAATCAAGATCAAATTTCGGGCCCCACCTAATTGTTAAAAATTTAAGTAATAAAAAAAATTTTGGGTTTGCAACGACAACATGCACTCGTTCTTTTTTTAAATCGGCATATTTTTCGTACAAAAAAATTTTTATTTCAGAAAAAGCATTATTTCTTTTATCATCTCAGAACCCTCGCAACGGTCCTTTGGTACTCTCCCCAGGATTTAAATTAAAAGGGGCAATTTCCCCACAGCCCCAATTTTTTGGGTGGGGCCCAAAAATTGTTGGGAAAAAGGGCCCCAAAAAGTAAAATATTTTTTTTTACACCGTCCCCAAAAAAAAATTTTAAAAAAAAGGTAATTTTTTATTCCTATTTTAGACTTTTTAACCCGAAAAAACGTCCGTTATCTCTAAAAAATAGCTCAAAAAGTAACATTCCCTCAATTAAAAATTGAAAATTTAAAACCTGATTTAAAAAGAAATTTTTTATGGAAATGTTACGATTTTTCGAAAAAAACTGAAATAAAAAAAAATTTTGACGGGGTTTTAATTTTTGGGGGGAAAATTTCCACATTTCGTTTTAAAATTTATTCCGTAGGGCCCAAAATATATACAAACAAATTTAGTTCAAAATTAAAATTTTGCTACAACCCAAAAACATTTTTAAAAAATTTTAAAACCCCATAAAAAAAAAATTTTAAAATCCTAGCCACATGGCAACAAAAAACCCTTTAAAAAATCTAATATTAATTGGGCCGTGAAACCCTGGGTAATTGATTTTTTTAAAAAAAATAAGTGGCAAAAAGATAGTATGTTGAACTTTGCTGAAAAAATTCCGCAAAACGAGGTTTTTAAAAGTACCAGCGGGTGTATACCGGGCAAATAAATTTCCCCTCTCGGAAAAAAACCCCACTTACCCAAAATCCTTTTTCCCCCGGGTCCAGTAATTAATCCCCCGCCAAAGTTTTTGGGGTAAGGTGGGCCTTTTCCCTCCTCCCTTCCTTTTCATTTCCCTGTCCGCCCTTTAAACCCCCTTAAGGGTTTTCATAAACTTGGGTAAAAAGAACACCTCTTTAAGACAAAGTGGGAAACCCATGATTTAGCCCCTGTCCCCCCCCAAAGGGCAAAGGGTTGAGCCTTCCATTTCGTGTCCGCTTTGAAACTCCCAAACCCCTGAAGGATAAACAGAAACAAATCAAATGATCACCTCACAAGACAGGAAAAACCCAAGTTTAGCCATTCGGCTCAAGGGCCCAAGGCAAAGGGTTTAAGGGAAAACCCTTTCGTGTCCCTCATATCTCTTAAAATCTTGGGGGATAATTATGAAACTTGGGTTTTAAAAAAATCACCCCTCAAAACGATGTGCCCAAAATTAAAAGATCAGCCATTCCGGGTCAAATTTAAGGTCACAACTCAAACAAAGTTTTAGCCTTTCCCTTTTTGTCCCCCTCTTATCCCTAAACCCCCTAGAAGGGGTTTCACAAACGGGTCCCAAAAGATCACCTCATCAAGACAAAGGGAGAATTGTGAGTCCCAAACCCCCGCCGGGTCAAATCAAAGGCACAACTTTAAGGCAAATGTTTGAACCTCCATTTGTGTTCAAAACTGTCTCCCACAAAACCCCCTTTTTGGGTTTAAAATAAAAAAAAGGCTCAAAGAAAAAATCATCAAAACTCAGGGGTCAGCCCTGTCCAAAACCCAAAACAAAAATTTTAGGGTCTGTATCTCCCAAACCCCTTTTTTGGTTTTTTATGAAACGGATCAAAAGAAAACCCATCAAAACGATTGGGAAATCATGGGGTCGCCAATTTAGTTTCCCAAAGGGCGAGGTCACAGCTCAAAGGGCCCAAAAGGGTTTTTCCCTTCCACTGTACAAATGGGGGGGGATTTTCTGGCCGGGCCCAAAATGGGCCTTTTTATATTTATCAAGCAAAGGACAAAGATTTCAGTTCGCCTAAAAATTAAAAATCCATTTTCCCAATTTTATATGTTTATAAAACTTAAAACACTTTTTTTTGTTTCAACCCGAAGTTATTAAATTTAACCTTTAAAATTTTAACACGACTAGGCTAAAAAAATAATTTTTTCTGGGGAAAGTTCAGGGGAAAACCAAAAATTTAAAATAAAAAAGAACTCCGCTGTTTATTTTTAGAAAAAAATTTAAAAGTGTAGAAAAACAAAACAAAAAAAAATTTCAAATTTTTTAAAAATTTGATCCAGACAGTATATAAACCTATTTTCAGAGAGCAAATTGGGGTTAACCATTGGGGTTGGGGAAGGGGGGGGGCGGGTTTTTTCCGCCCCTTTTGCCCTTGGGCCCCAGGGGCGGTTTTTAAAAATTTTAAAACCTCGGGTTATCTCAGATTAAAAAAAATTTTTGGAAACCTTGTTACGGGAAAAGGGGAAAAAACCTTTTTGCAAAACTAGCCCGCTAAAAACCCCTGAATACAAAAAGGAAATAATTTTCCCAAAGAATTTTCCCAAAGTCTTTTTTATTGGGAAAACCAAAAAAACCGTAAAAAGGACATAATTTTACAAATTTTAATTTCAAAACAGAAAAAAACAACAAAAACAACTTCCCCAAAAATTTTTCCGCTCACAAAGCTTACATTTTTGGCGTCGGATAAAAGCCATAAACCAAGATTGAAAGTAGCCGTATGGGAAAAAATGGGGAAAATCAAAATTTTATCTTTGAATAAAAGTTTTTTTCTTTCACCGTCCCACCCAAATAATTCAAGAAAAAAAATTTTAGTAATTTTAAAAAAAAAACAGGGTTTTTGACGGAAAAAAAACAACACAATTGTATAACAGTCTGCATATTCCCATTTTTTCCCCCTGTAATTTTTTCCATCTTTCCAACCATCTCCCATCAAAAGGTCGATCATTTCATTCCAAAAAAATATTCCCGAAGCCAATTTTAATAGGGGACAAATTTTCCCATGAAGGGAAAAAAAACATACAAAAACAAAATTTTGCTAAAATAAAACAAACAAAAACCTAAAAATACAACAAAAAGTTAAAAAGTTTAATATTTTATTCATCCAATTTTATTAAAAAAAAAAAAAAATTTTTATTTTTTTTCCCCGTTACATGTCGCCGTAACAAACTTTAAAATTTTCCCCCCAAATTTAAAAATCAAATAAAAATTTTTAAACCCAATTTATTGGTTTTGTTTTTTTGTTTTTTATTTTTGTAAAAGTTTTTTAATCGCTATAGAAAATGATTGTTAGCGTTAAGCCCCGTGGAAGTCATACCGAAAATTTTTTGAAACTTTTTCAAGGGCAGCAGACTGAATAAACACCAAAAAACATCAACACTTTTTTATTTTTATTAAAAAAAAATAAAAAATATTTGTTAATTTGAACCAGCCCCATTCGCTATTTTCCCTCAAATTTAAAACACCCTCAAAAACATGTCTTTAAAAGCATCGAGTCATGACGAATTTTTCGGCCCGTGTATGAGGAAAAAATAAACATTGTTTAAAACCCTTAAAATGCTTTTTTTGTTTTCCCACTCAAACACTAAACTGGGATTTTTTTCCGGGGGAAAAATGACCCAGTCGTCATTGTCATCTGGAAAAAAAAAAATAACATCAAAAAAATTTAAAAAACCCAAATAAAGAAATAGGAAAAAAAAATTTCATTAAAATCCTAACATTCCGGAGGGACACTATAAAGCTCACGATAAAGAAACGAAATTTAAAGTTCATTTAAAATTCCCGGGTTTAAAATTTTAGAACATTTTATTTCAAATTTTGAAAAAACAGTTTAAAAACAAAAATCAAATACAGCCACACGCCGCCCCACGCGGTCATTAGGTCCAAGAACCATGGTATAAAACCCCTAGTTTTCCCCCCCAAAGTAAACAATTTTACGCCTAGAAAATTTCCCCGTATTTTGTTTTTTGGTCGTGTTCAACGGACATTTATCTTAGTGCAATTACTGAAAAGGCGATAAAAATGTCGATCTAAATTTTTTAATTTTTTCCCACAAAACTTTTCCCAACGATAAACAAACCACTTTTTGGGAAATTTTTGGGGCAAGCGGAGGGTTAATATAATTTTTTACCTAAAGCACGATTTCACGTTAAATAAGTCCAAAAAACAAACGACCTGTGACAAACCTATCGCAATTATTTAAATTTAAAAGAAATTAAGTTCAAATCTGTATCGTGTAGGAGTTTGCCCTTGAGACGAACGGCATTTGCTCGAGAGTCGAACATGCGTTTGATCGCAGTTAATAGTATGCTTGAAGCGTTTAAGTAACAATGCTGAAATCTTGTAAGAACAGCATTAAAGAAAAGGGACATACTTAAATGGTTAAAATATAGATTCTTAGTTTCTACTTATTTTCTGTCTAGATTACACTGAAATAATTTAAGGACAACGGCAGGATCGACGGATGACCCCGTGTACAAGGTAACTAATTCTCCGGATGATAACTTGAGAACGCTTGGGCCTATGATCATATATTTTGGTACACAGGTGTAACATCATAAAATACAGGTCAAGTTCGACTTTGGGGTCTGTAGGTCAAAGGTCAAGGTCACAGTGACTCGGAACAGTTAAACGGTTTCCAGATGATAACTTGAGAACGCTTGGGTCTAGGATCTTAAATTTTTGTACACTGGTGTAACATGATAAAATACAGGTCATATTTGACTTTGAGGTTAGTAGGTCAAACAGGGTTCGCACAGGCCTTGAAAAGTCCTTGAATTCGGTTGCAACATTGAAAAGTACTTGAATTTAGTGTTGCCTTGAAAAAATGGCAAAAAGGTACTTGAATTTGACTGAAAGTCCTTGAATTTAGGCAGACAGCCTTCAAAATCCATTAACAGTTTCTGTCTGTTGTCAAAATCGTATGTTATCGGTGTAAAAATGAATAAAAAACTTTTTTTCGGCAAATTTAAAATACGTTTGTGTAGGAGTACGAAAAGTCGCCGGTACGAGAGCGTGTATCAGGTACGGTACGGGTTTTATACTAAACGTTTGTGTATGACGTCACTAGAAATTGTGAAAACGGCAGCGTCCATGGTTTGTAGAAATGGAGAAAATCGGGAAGAAGTGTTCGTTCCAGCACAAGTGGGTAGGAAAGTATCAGTGGGTTAAATCCACGAATTACCCACACAAAGCCCGATGCACGCTATGCATGAAAGATATTGACTTGACGCACATGGGTGTAAGTGCAATAACGTCGCATGCTAAGAGTGCAAAGCATAGGAAAAACGAAGAAGTGAGATCGTCGTTGGCATCGTGTGGGGTGGCATTCATTCGACAGGAAGCTTAAGGAACTTTTAATGTAAAGAGCGAAACTAGTGCTGGCAGTAGCCGGGATATCAACAATAATTCAACTCTACCTCCCCCATCCACTCTTGAAACTGATGGAACTGTCACTGTATGACCATCCCACCCCACCCACTTCAGAAACTGTTAATAGACCCCAAGGGCCAACAAGGATTAGTCAGTATATTGAGAAGTCAGGATTACTTAGGGGTTGACATGGCCTGCCATTTTATTAGTGGTAACAGTTAAATACTCTAAAATCTAAATCTAAAATGTCTGTATTTGGGGATTGGTTAAGGATTGACATAAACTGACATTAATTTTTTTTATCAGTGGTGACAATAATTCATTTAGTGTGTGTAACTGTATGTGGAGGCCATTGTTGTTAAGAAATGAACTGTGTTTTCTAGTCAGTGCTGAGCTTTCTAGTCAATAATGAAACTATTAAAGTTAGAAACTAATACATAGTTATCGTGTTCATGAAATACATTGTCATAATTCTATAATTTGAACTGGGTACGGATTAAAAAAAAATCCTTGAAAATACAAATTTAACCTTGTAAAGTCCTTGAAAAGTCCTTGAATTTTGGTAAGAGAATATTGTATGAACCATGTCAAAGGTCAAGGTCACAATAACACGAAACAGTTAAACGGTTTCCAGGTGATAACTTGAGAACGTTTGGGCCTAGGATCATGAAAATTGATAGCGAGGTTGGTTATGACCAGCAGGTGACCCCTAATGATTTTGAGGTCAGCAGGCCATAGGTCAAGGTCACAGTGACCAGGAACACTTTAACGGTTTTCGGACAATAACTTCACAACGTTTGGGACTAGGATCATGAAATTTAATAGGGAGGTTGGTCATGACCCGTAATTATTTTGGGCTCCAAAGGTCAAAGGTCATTTAAACGTTTTCCGGACAATAACTCGAGAACGCTTGGGCCGAGGATCATGAAACTTCATATGAGGTTGATCATGACAAGCAGATGACCTCTATTGATTTTGAGGTCAGTAGGTCAAAGGTCAAGCAAGTTCAGCTTTGACATTGGCTTAGTTCTGTGACAAGGCCGCCCGCTTAGCTCAGTAGGTAGAGCGTCGGTCTACGGATCGCGGGGTCGTGAGTTCAGCAATTTTTTTCCTTCTTTATAAAGTACCCCTAAAAGGACTTTCTCCCAATTGAAAAATGCAATCTTTTTTCCCAGTTATCATCCAAAACTTCCACAAATGACCAAATTAAGTTTGCATTTTGATGATTGCAGAAGGAAAACTTAGTTACGATGACATTCAGCATGATTTAACCATTTAAAAAGTTTGTTTGATGCTATTTACATGCAATTAAAGGAAGAAGCATTCTAAATGATGTTATTAATTAACTATAAAAATTCCCAATCTGAGTTAAAAACTCGCTATTTTTCCCAATTTATCCGGTACCAGACCTTTTCCCAAAAGGACAAAAAAAAATCACTGGAGTTCGATCCTCGGGCGGGGTGTATGTTCTCCGTGACTGTTTAATAAACGACATTGTGTCAGAAATCATTAGTCCTCCACCTCTGATTTATGTGGGAAAGTTGGCAGTTACTTGCGGAGAACAGGTTTATACTGGTACAGAATCCAGGAACACTGGTTAGGTTAACTGCCCGCCGTTACATGACTGAAATACTGTTGAATAAAGGCGTTTAAAACAAAACAAAGTGACAAGGCCATATTGTGGGGGTATAATTCGTCACTCCTGTGACAACTCTAGTTCGAATTTGTCTGAGAATCCCTTCTTTGCTCGCTTGTGAATACTTGCTGTAATGGGCACAATTCAGTACGAACATTTTTCTTTTTCATAAATATTCAGACATCTCAGTTCAGAAATATTCAGAAAGATATTCAGAAATTTTCAGAAATATATGGAAACTGAATTAAACTTTAGATAAAATTGACACAGTAATGATACCGAAGACAGTTGTGATGTCTGAAAGCTGCTATTGTGTTTAATAGTTTATAAGAAACCTAATTGCAAAGCAAAACTTGATTAAAATTTCTAACCTGGACATGCGCACTCGAATACTCTACCATAAATGAGGAAAGCATAATATGCTTTTCAAACATATAATTGTTTCTTGTCCGCTCTAACTCTTTAACTGCTTCAAGGATTTCAAAGAAACATGGCACAAATGTTCACCACACCGAGACGATGTGCAGAGCGCATGTTTTGGATGTCTCACTTCAAGGTCAAGGTCACAGGATTCAAAGGTCATATCAGTTTGTTTCGTGTCCGCTCTTTAACTCTTGAACTGCTTAAAGGATTTCAAAGAAAATTGGCAAAAATATTTACCTTACCGAAACGACGTGCAGAGCGCACCTTTCGGATGACTCACTTCAGGGTAAAGGTCACACTTAGGGGTCAAAGGTCATATATGACTTTGCTTTGTGTATATTGCTCTTGCTCTTGTTTTTATTTGGCAGATCCCTTTTTTGTTCACTTACAATAAAAAAAAAGAATAACTTTCCTTTTATGTTACTATAAATGGCTTATTTTGATTTTTTTATTATTGGCCGTAGGGAAAAACCGAGACCACTTTTCTGTGGTACAACATGGATGGTACCTCTGATATTTAGGTGTATTTCGACATACCTTTACCTGGTAAGGATTTTTATGCCCCCGGCATCTACTGATGCGGGAGGCATATAGTGATTGTCCTGTCCGTCCGTTCTTCTGTTCGTTCGTTCGTCTAGCATCAATACCCCTTACTAGAATGACTTGATACTAATGCAGATATAACCTGTGACCATTCCTCATCTTCAGACATCACCTGACCTCAGTTTGACCTTGACCTTGACCTCTTTTTGGACTTAGGTTGCTTTATATGGGCCATCTCTTGGTTAACCAAATGGGACCGTTTCGTCTAGCACCAATACCGCTTACAAGAATGAATTGATACTAATACAGATGTAACCTGTGACCATTCCTCATCTTCAGACATCACCTGACCTCAGTTTGACCTTGACCTTGACCTCATTTTGGACTTAGGTTGCTTTATTTGGGCCATCTCTTGGTTAACCAAATGGGACCGTTTCGTCTAGCATCAATACCGCTTACAAGAATGAATTGATACTAATACAGATGTAACCTGTGACCATTCGTCATCTTCAAACATCACCTGACCTCAGTTTGACATTGACCTCGTTTTGGACTTAGGTTGCTTTGTATCGACAAGGATGCCACCGGGGGCATCAAGCGTTTATTGAATGCAGCTCCTTGTTTCTGGATTAGAATTTTATTTTTGAATTTCTTCCCTTTGTTGTTCCTGTCCTTTTGGTTTCAACAGTCAAGTTCTTTAAATTTTGCTCCCATCCTCTGATGTAAACCTTCGGGCGTTTATTGCCCCGCTTGGTTCATATGTGATAAATTACGATTCCGGTACATTTTTAATTACCATTCTATTGTTCTTGGAAACGGTAAACATGTATTAAATATCCATAACCAGGGCCCAGAAATCAACAATATTACTAAAAGCACATACTGAAGATTTTTAAACGATTTTTTATCTCTCGTTATTACAAACATGAAATTACCAAAAATGTTCATATAACTTTAACATTTGGTAAACAGGAGCACAGTTTCAAGAATAATAACTTTACGTTCGGGTTATTTTGAGTACAGGTCCACACATTTGGAGTACGGATGAGTACGAACGTAGTGTCAAGATTTCAAGCTGTTTATATATATTCGTCCAGAAATTAAATAAGTTTTAAAACATAGCGGCTGATGCTTACCAAAATCATAAATATGATTCCTAAAAACAAACAATCGCACAAGTTACACGCGATTCTTAAACATTCACGGCTGTCTACAAAATCTGAAACGACGCTGAGTTCTAAAGTGGAGTAAACAAGGGAAGAAGCGACGTTGGTAACTGATACAGAAAAACATTCTATGATTTAGATTGCATCTTTTATCTATGCTACAAGAAGAGGTTTTTATGAACAAGACGCAGAAACCAGATCCACACAATATCCATCTCCTTAATGACGAAATCGGGACTAATGTTCGAGGAATCGTCAGTCTGTTCGGCGTTATATGGCATACATGTATTTATTTTTTAAAGTCTAGATGCCCTTGACTGAAATAATACTTCCAAAATTGTATTTTGTTGAATCAGTGCTATATATTTTATCAACAATAACCACATTAGTAGTGAATAAAACAAGGCTTCTAGGCCAATCTGACCCCACCTGACCCCTTGCCCCTCTTTTAAAAAATCCAACACCGGCCAATTCAAATTTAAAAAATCCAAAACCAACCAATCTTAAAATACTAACTCGGCGTATTTGTACCCTGAAAATCTTTGATGGACGTAAGGTTGAAGGAATAAAATGAAAACCAAGGTCCACTCAAATCAAAACACATTAATTAAACAGAAAAATCCGGAAGAAAATGTCCTTATTAATTAAAATAATTTATAATTCTTTGTTCATTTACTCTTTGATTGTTAACTTTTAGTATTCTATACAATAAATCATAAATATTTATACCATCTTGTAACATTTTAATGAAAAATAAACAATAATAACCACAAAGTGTACTTGTTTTGTCTTGATATTGTATGTTGTTATACTTAACTCCGGGTATATATTCAATTACCTCCTTCGGCGGAGGAAGTCCAAATGGATCAAAGTACAAAGTACTTTTCAGAAAACCTCTGGTTTTATCAAAGTACAAAGTACTTTTCCGAAAACCTCTGGTTTGATCAAAATACATATTATTTAAGTAACAAACCCAATGTGTTCCAGGTCCAACAGAGTCGTCCAAATTTATAATTCCACATTCATTATTCAACTTTGATTTTGGTAAATTATTTCTACTAAATACACCCCTAAAATTTTTAATTTTTAATTTTTTAACCCATTGTTCAATTTCAAAGTTAGAAATTGGTTTGTTTATAAATTTTATTTTTTTTTTACTATAGGAATTCGTCTGTACGACCTCCGTTGGGAATCAATCTGTAATCCTTTCCCACTTAACAAAGATGTAATCAAAGGTATTCCTAGACTAGCAGCCAGCATACCCAAAAAGCCGCCATTTTGTCTCTGTTTTTGAGTTAATTTAATCACTCCAGATCCTACTAGTTGCTTTCTTTGATTAGGTGTAAGATATGGCGATATCATATTTCTCTTATCATTAACTACCGAAATCATACCATTCCCAAGTAACTTACTAACACCAGTACTGGCCAGCCCAGAGAGGGCTCCGATGCCCAGAGGAGCTAATATTTTTGGAGCTATTTTTGCTGCCATTGGAAGAATTGTTTTTCCTAACAAACCAGCCAAAGCTCCTAAAAATCCACCATTTTGACCTTGACTGGACATTTGTTTTTTTTGAAATTGTAATTTCTAACCCCTTCTTATTTCTAACAGACTTTTCAATTTGATTAATTTGTGTTTTTATTAAAAGTAAAGGGAAGTTTCCACGTAATGTTCATGTTTTAATCTAAAAGTGTATGGAATTTTATTATTATAAGCCTGTGCTAAATGTTTCTTTTGCCCATCTGTTAGGTTAACTTTATATTCAATATAATTTGATACCATTATATATTTTATATTTATTTTAATTTTATTTTATTTTAATTTTATTTTATTTACACAATAACAAGTTCATTTCCAATAGTATTTATTTCAACTGTTTCTTCATACAATACAATTGCGTAAACACGAATATTAGCTGCTGGTTGCCTATTAAATGTAGCTGTTAATGTGATATGCTTAGGATCTTCCGTTGTTACTTCCTTTTTATATTCTAAGTTAAAATGAACAAATCCAAATAAATTATAAAAGTTTGATCTATTTAGCAGACTTCGAGTAGTCTTATTATTTTGTTTATAATAATAATTAATTACATCGTCATATATTCTTGATATACTTGTGTATTCTGTTTCTGGATAAAAAACACCATTACCAACTTCAAGACGGCAGGAGCTTAAAGTGCAATCATGATTATTAGCATTTACCTTAAATGTATCTAATAAATGCGGGTTCTGTTGTTGTGAATTACTTTTGGTAGTTCGTTGTAAATAAACAAATACATGTTGTGGTTTTGTTATACCAGCTGTTATTCTAAAGACTGTATCAACTTGTCTTGCATCAGTTGACTGTGTTATCATTTCCCGAAGGTATGACCATCTTGCTTTTGTAAATCTTTCATAAATTAGATTAAGTCCAAATCCATTGAAAACTAAACGCGGAACCCATAGAATTAATTTTGTTACAATTACTCTACCAGCATCAGCAGCATTAGCTCTAAAAATTAATTCATCATCATCCGCCAGTTGCAGTGTTATTTGAATTTGACTTGGAGGTATAATATTAGTTTCTAAACCCTGAAAAAATGAATAATTATTTAATGGAATCTTAGCATTTACCTCACTACCACCCTGGATTAATACCTTTCTAATAGCAAACCCCGAATTATAATCGTCATTATCTTTTCTGCTTTCAGCAACATTATTTATATCTAAATAGATAAACTCATTTGTTCCAGTTGATTCTGCATAATCATTAGATAATTCAACTAAATTTTTTACATTTATTACTTTGTATAAATTATTACAATCATATACATTTTTTCCATTTTGTTTAACCACAAACTGATCAATTAATGAGGCTGCATTATTAATTGAAGCAATTTGATCTCCATCAGCATAATTAGCACCATCAGCAAGTTTATTAACCATAAAACTTACTTCAAAATAACCACTAAACCAATCAAAATATGAGCTTCTATCATTAATTGTAAAGTGATATCCGTTTTTTTGTTGCTTAACATTATTTCCCAAGACAGATATTAAAGCTGTATCTAATTGAATAGGAGTTAGTTCGTACCTTTCACAACATTGTTTTGTTCTAAACATGTATATTATATATATTTTTTTTTTTATAAATTAATCTATTAATACGTTTACGCGCCCCCGATCCTGACAATATTCTATTTATTCTCGTATGAATATCCACCTCATTATTTTTACTGTTATTCTTTTCTTGTAATTCCTTAACAATTAAATCACCAACTGCCTGAGCAGGTTTCTTTTTAAATTTTTCAACAATTTTATTAGCAGCTAAATTTCCAACTTCCATTCCAACCTTTTTTGTTCCACTTTCTAGCGCGGCTTTTCCTGCTGTTTCCAGAGCTTTTTTTCCAGCTGTGCTAATTGAAGATGCAACTCCACTTGAAAACAATTTCGTTAAAGTGTCAAAGATACCTGTACCAAGGACTGCGTCCTCGGAGACCACAGATATACCAAGTATATTTTCTTCTCCTGTGTGAACATCAACATAAATAAATATTCCTTTATTTTTATCATAAACTTTCTTGTACATTATATAAAACTAAAATTTATATTTCTTTTAAAATTAGTGTAAAACTTGTTTGAACCTCATTAAAATTAATTATTCTACCAATATGTATGTAATATATATTCTTATTGAATTTATAATATTTTATTAATTTCAGAATATCCACTCTTTGTGGTTCTCTTTGTAAACGGATAAGCTCTTGTTAAATCTGCAGTACTTAAAGCCATAGATAATATCACTGGAAATTACCATCAACAAGTGAATTATCAATAAGATCACAATGAATATAAATTGTATCCACAGAGTTAGTTATATTTGGTGTTGTAGTTCCCCATTCAGTATTTCTCAATGCTTTTTTCTCAAATCCAAGCAATGTATGAAAATTTAACATTCTTAAATCCAACATAAAATTATCTTTAATTGAAATCAAAATCTTAAAACTACTTAAATCAAATTCCAGACTTATTGGAGCAATATCTGATTTATCAAATTCATAATCATCATTACTTATTAATGTTTCCCTTATGTAATTATTAATATCAGTGTAACTGTAAGAACCATTTGTAAATATAATATCTTTCCAATCCTTACCATTATTATAACGAATTCTTTTATTATCATATTCATCACTAATATTATGCCAAGAATAAGTCATAGTGTTAATACTATCCAATCCGACAACATAAGTTTTATTTTTATCTAAAATTCAAGAACGACCAAATCTGATTGTAAAATCACTTGGAGTATTTTTATTATCATCTTTAACTGTTTCAGAACTTAATACTATTTTTTGTTCCATTTATATAATTATTAAACATATCTTTTTAATAAAAGTGTAAGTTCAAGAAAAATATTTTTTATATAACATTTCATGTTGTTCTGGTAAGAGTGAATTCATTTTTAATAATTGATCTACTACCCTAATACCCTCATTTTTTAGTTCTTCATTATTATTTCCAGCATCAATAGATCCACAAATTAGTTCCAAATCGTTAATTAATTCTTCTGGATTACATGGACAAACATAACCCTGTCCCCTAATTACTTTTTTAAATTTCATAGATCTTTTATTGACAGGTAATCCTGATTTTTCTGTTAATTCTTTAAATATTTTTCTAGAATGAATTGAATGTTTTTTATTATTGTTATATCTTTTATTAATCAAATCAATTAAATCATTATCTACTTTAGTGTTAATTACTTCTTTTCCAGTTATTCTATCCTTAGCAATTAATTTGTTTTGACCATAAAGTTTATTTAAGTTAATAATTAAATTACCATAATGTCCATTTGGTGAAACTTTATACGGATTATGATATCTTATTCCTTGTCCCATATATTTTCCTGAATTAAGAATATCATTGAGCACACCTCTATATTTTTTGAGATTATTTATTTTTTGTGTTAAAACTGTTGCCTCCTTTCTGTCTTCCTCTGTGGGATTTTTTATATTTCCTTTTGACACCGCCTGAGCATTGAAATTTTTTATATCCCCCGTTGCATCTTCTATGATATCCTCTACTTCTTCTCTAGTCATTTTTTTATTTGGGTCTTTAGATTTACTGTGAAAAAAGTCAAACACTTCTTGTGGTGAGTTATATTTTTCTTTATCTAAAAGTTTTAAATTAATGTCTTTATGAAGATCAACTGTAAATTCTTTTGGTCTTGCACCCAATTCTTCTTCAGTATCTTCTTTTTTTGTTTTTCTCTTATTTGATTTTCATAAGCTTTCAATATCTCTTCAATATTTTCAACATGTTTAGAGGTGGGTAATGATGGTAATAATGGTTTTTCTTGAAATAACTGTGGTAAACTTTGATATGTTTGTATGTCTTTCATTTCATCACCTAGTAACGCTAATTGCTCTTTAATTCAGGTAATCTTTTAACTGACTTGATAATTGTTCTTTTTGACTTTCTATTCCTTCAGTAATTGGTTTATAAATTTCAGTGTAGATATCCCGATTTGTAGCTTTTTTAATTTTTTCTCTCATTATTTCTTCTCTAAGAGCCCTCATCTTTTGTTCGACTAAGTTTTTTCTTATTCTCTTTTCATTAAGTTTTGATTGCATTTATATAATAATGTAAGATAATGTAAAATAATGTAAGATAATGTAATATTATTATATAATGGAAATTCCAAATTATGATGCAAAAAGTAATGCCAAGCACAATAACTTTAAACAACATTATCCTTTTATGCCGGATTCATGTTTTAGAATGTTAATATGTGGATCTTCTGGATCTGGAAAAACAAATACATTAATGCATATACTTCGAAAACCTCTTATATATTATGATAAATTATACCTATATGCTAAAAACCTAGAACAATCTAAATATCAGGATTTAATTAAACTCTTAAATGGAACTGCAAGAAAAATTAAAGTAGATCCAAATGAAATACTTGAATCTTGAATCAGAAAAACAAAAAGTAGTAATATTTGATGATTTTGTATGTGAAGATAAAAAGGTTCAGAATGAAATAACAAAATACTTCATTCAAGGACGTCACAAAAACTGTTGTGTTATTTATTTAAGTCAGTCTTACTATAAAGCACCAAAAGATATTCGGATTAACTGTTCACATGATATTTTATTTGAAAGTCCAAGTAAACGAGAAAATGATATGATTTGTAATGAACAAAATATTAACCCTAACTCTTTTGCTAATGCAACAAATCAAAAATATGATTTCTTATATATTGACAAACCAAGGAAGTTTTTTAGAAAAAACTTTACTGGTAATATATAGATGGGAGTTTTTAATGATGTAAAACAAATAAGTGAACCCGACAGTATAAGTAAAGTTAAATTTGATATGATTTTAAGTGATTATGCTACTAAAAAACAATTTAAAAAACTTAAAAAGGAATCGGAATCATATCTTCACAGAAATAAGGAACTTGATAACACAATGAACAGAGCATTAGATATGGGAGGTAATAACCTTATAAACCTAGGAGATCCAGATAAATCCAACGATGCAGTTTCAAGACGGTTTATGTTTAAAAAAGTTCAAGATGTAATAGATGATTATAATCTTGAAGATATCAAAAGTATAAAACAGACACTAGAAACAGAAGTAAAGAATATTGAAGAATTAACAAAATATTTTAAAAAGAATTCATTATTAATAGTTCAATTACAAGATAAAATTGAAAAAGAAATGAAAGCTATGGTTGATTCTATTAAAGAACTTGAAGGGAAATCTGATTTGACAGACGAAAACATAAAAGAAGTATTTCCAGCCAACTTAAACATTTTATTCACTCAAATTCAAGAATTAAAAGATAGTATGATTAAACATGAAGAACTAAAAGACAAGATTATTGAAGCCGAGAAAAAGTTACAAAATATGTATCAGTTAGAAATCAGAACAGAAGTAAATAAACTTAACACTGAAACTGAAAAAAAAACACCAAGATTTACTCGATACATTTTCAAATAAATTTGCAGAATATAAATCTGAACTGGAAAAGGCAGCTTCGCAAAGAGGCGATGACCATGACACTACATTAAATAACTTTAAAAAAGAGCTCAATTCTAAAAAAGAAAACTTTAAAAAACAAATTCGAATTTGGATTAGTACTGTTGACAACCGTCATAATTTAAAGTATGCAGACTTAAGTAATATTACAAAAAAATTACAAGAAGATAAAACACAGCTTAATGTTAAAGTTGAAGAACATAAAAATGAACTGGACTTTGTAGTTGAAAAATCAGTTAAACAAGGAGAATCAATTACTGCTAATACTGAAGCAATTAACACAATTAATGATCAACTAAAAAATTTAAAGAAACAACTCCGGATCTTGATTAGTACTGTTGACACACGTCATAATTTAAAGTATGGGGAATTAAGTACACTTACAGGTTTATTACAAGAAGATATTAATGAATTTAATGATACAATTAAAAAATTAATAAATGATCTGGACTCTGTAGTTGAAATATCAGCTAAACAAGTAGAATCAACCACTGCTAATACCCAAGCAATTTCTACTAATGCAGAAGCAATTAATATAATTAATGATCAGCTGGATGCATATGATAAACAAGACGCTGTTTTTGAAAGAAGAATAGAGAATTTATAACATGAAACTAAAAGTTCTGAAGTTGCTACAACAAAACGAGTTGATGATTTAGCTGAAGTAATTCTTGAACATGAAAATAAATTTGTAGAATATAAATCTGAACTAGAAAAAGTAAGACGTGAAGTGTTTCTTTTTGAATACAAAAGTAGAGATGATTATAAAATATTTGACACCGGCTTTAAAAGATATACTTACATAACAATAACAATGAAAAAGTATTATGATATCCACGATGTCTGGATATTATCATTATATGATTTGTTGGATGCGGGGCACTGGGGTGTCGATAAAGAATTGGTTAGTGCGGGTTATTTTGATTTATTTAATTTGGAGTCTGGAAATATTGTAGATTATAAAGATTTTATAAACATAAACCAAGAATATAAACTAGCTATACCGGATGTACCTTTAAAAAGTGTGTTTTCAGTAAAAAAAAGCTGGAATTTATATAATAGATACTAGGTTTTATTTAAAGTCAAGGGAAAAGGAGAGAGGGTATGTATCCCCAATATCACATTTGGTTTTTAGGTGGTGGCGAGGGGGTTTTGTTGGTGAATTTCCCTCTGGGAGTGTAGATATAACATCCGTGGAGGATATTGACATCAATAACCTCAGTGACTTCATTGACCTTGATAAAATACGTATGTTTGATAACAATTCGTCAGTATCTGTGTATGAGAAAAAAATCAAAATTTATTTAACAGAAAATACAATGTTTGACATTAATCCTTATGCTGATTTTGAACCATCACATGAAGGTGTAGGATTTTATCTTTTACCAGGTAGTTATGTCAAATTCTACATTTTGGAGAAATATATAAATTATAAAGAAAGTAAACTTTTGAATTAAAATATTTTTTAAAGTTTTAATTAATATAATGGGAATATTCAATAATATAAACGAAAAAGTAAGTAAAATAGAAAGACAAATAATTAGAAAACCTCCATAGCTCTTAACATGTTATACCGAAGATACCGATAGTGGATTATTTCAATGGAAAACTGTAAATGCTAGTCCTGGTTTAGTTCAAAATGGTAATAATGTAAGAATTAATTTTAATTGTATTTTAATTATTCTTGTTGATGCAATTAAATTAGATAAAGGAGAAGCGAAATTAGAATTAAAAAATAAAGAAAATGTAATTCTTCAAAGGTACCATGTAAAAAATAACAGAAAAAATGAATCTGTTTCTATTAATTATGCTAATAAATTTAAAATGAATGATATTATTTCTATTACTGGTTTAAATGTTAAAAATATTCAATTAACAATTTATGGTTCTTTAATTTAAGAATAAGCTAATGTATCAATACCATTATCAAGAATATATCTTTTATCGTCATAACATGATAAAGATGTTTTATTTATAACATAACTGGAAATAATATGCTTATCAGAACGAATAACTTTAAAGGTGTGATTACTTCGTGTTGAATTAAACAAAGTATCTTTATATTTTTATGAACTATTGTTTTCTTAACAACATGTTTTTTAATTCTTTACATTTTTTTAACATTAACTTCGTTTTCTAATAAATATGAATACATTTTACTACGTAATCCAAACAAATTCAACGATTGGAATACTGGCAGCTTCATCTTTAAATTTTCCAATTACTTTTTATTATTGTCGAAATAAAATTTTGAGTTGTTATCGTAATCACTATTATCAAATAAATCTTTGTCCTTATAAAAATCCTCATTGCATCTTCAGTATTTATTTCATAACATAATGAATCAGTGTCGGTGAATAAAAGCTTTGCTGAACTTCCCATACTTTTCCTTAATGTATTATAATGAAAATCATACATTAAATATTTTGATAAATCTAGAATGCACATTCCAACAACAAGGTCTGTTTAATAACAAGCTTTCTTTTATTCTATGAATACCAAATAAATTCTTGTTAAACATCGTTGAACTAACAAATGAAGGTTTTGCTATATACTTTAATAAGAGGTTTTCATCATGTGTCAGCTTAATATTAACACTCTTGCGTAAATTCTCCATCGTCTTACCGAATACAGAGTTGTTCATCAACTTAAAAAAGTCCTTTTCAAATGAATTTTCTGCTTTAGATCTTTTTTGAGTACTAAAATCAATATACGTTTTTAACCAAGGACTTTCGTCAAAAGTTAATATTCTATGTATTTTTGTTACTTTTAACCCTAATTGTGTATAAAGTTCAAGATTTTTAAAACGAACAACATAATTTTGTTTTTTCATTAAAGTTGGAACTAATTTTTTTACATTACTTTTTCCTATTTCAAATTCTTTTTTAATATTTTTACTATAATTTGAAAGCCATTCGTCTGGTATTTTAATTTTTTCAGGAGCCAAAGGATAATCATTATGTACAGTATGTAATTCTTTTGGATATTCAAGATCACATTCAACTACAAAGTTAGTTTTACCTTTTGCAATTAATTTCTTGAATTGTTTTTCGGATATGAATTTAAAGTTTCCAGAGGGCAAAGGTCGACACATGGCCCAGCCGTAAAGATTATTGGCGTCGAGGTACATAATGTATTTGCTGTCAAGTTTAGGATCATAATCTTTCGTATATTTATTGTTTGCTTTACTGTATCTGTTTGAAATATAACTTATTCCTCCTCTCAGTCCCTTTTCAATAAATAGATACATATCAATATCAGTTATTAAATCTAACTTTACCTTTGTCATTTTTAACATGGCATCCCAAGCTAAACCAGGACTACTAAAATAATGACAAGGGTCTAATTTGTAGTACTCTAAACACAACCTTCTAAAATTTTCGAATACATCAGCTAAAAGTAATACGTCAGTTTTTAAATATAGATCATGATATTCTCCCATTGTTTTAATTTTAAATTTATTCCAAACATTTTTAGCATGTTCATATTCGTTGTCAGATATGTGTGTTTCATTTAAAATTGAATAAAAATCTTCTTTAGGGGGTAATTTTGTTTCTTTGAATTTTTTAAATGAATCCATGTAATCATATGGATAAACACCTTTTGTTTTTAATAAATTAATGTTTTCACAATTAAATTCTTGAGATAAATATTTAAATTCTGGAATATTTTTTACTAAGTTATCCAATGATTGAGACATAAATTGGAATGAATCAATAAAAATTAAATCACTTACCATAAATGCCATGTATCTTTCCATATTGTTTGGAATAACATTGACTTCTTTTTTGAATTTCCCTATTTGTTGCATAATAAAATGCCCGTCATAACCTCTTAAATTATGAAAAATGACGGGAATTTTATGTGTTAGTCTAAAATTAATATTACATTCTGAGTGAGCACTTCCTCTAATTTTCCTGTTATATGACAGTGGTCACGGACCTTCGGTCCATTCGGAAAATTTTGTTTTTCGTCTCTTACTCGAACTTCACCTTCTATATGTTCTTTTCCACAGATGTGGCAAGATTTCTGCTTTTTAAATTCAATTTCATTTTTTTTAGATATTCTTAAATCTTTGTTAAAATTATCTCTAAATATTTCCTTACAATGCTCTTCATCCTCGAGCATTTTTTCTATAAATTTGTAAACCGCGTTGGGTCCTCTGTAAACCTGTGTTGGTTTAGTATATTTGTCGTCATAGCAACAAACAACTTTATAACCATAACCGCAGTCTGTATGATTTTGGTATGGTTCAGTAAATGAAGATTCGGTTGATGGTAAAGCAGTTAAAACTTTCTTAGTTACTGATTCAAAATCAGCATAGATAACAAAAGGTACTTCTAATTGTTTGTGGTAGTTTTTAAATTCTACTTTACTTCCATCTTTTGGCATTTTTACACCCTGAACCCCATTAATAGCTAAACAATTTTCAACATGTTCATTTAATATTCTTTCTTGAGAAAAATTTTGTAAGCATGATTTGCAAAAATGTTTTTTATTTTTACATTTTGTTTTTTTAAACATTAATCTATTAAAGTCTTTTATTCAAACATAATGGTTTTTTTCGTTATTATTAATTAGCAACATATCACACATTTCGGAATATTGATATTTTGATATGTACAATGGATAAATTCCCGTAGGTTCTTCATAACCAAATATATTAAATGATATTTCATTTAAAACTTCTATTTTAGGTATTTGATTTAATGTAACAGGAAATTTAATTCCAGTATAATCAAGATCGTTTACATGTTTTTTATAATTTGAAACTCTTTCAGAATGTTTTGTTACAGGAAATTTATAAGCTAAATGACACCATCTAAAACATTCGTTATCATCATTCTTTATATTTATTAATCCTTTCATTGGATGTTGTAATGGTTTTGGTAATTCTAAATAACTTGAAGCAGCCAATGAACTATATTTATATCTATTTATATAATGAGCATCAACTGACTCTATTCTCCAGCCGCTTCCTTCAGAAATTCAATTACCAATTCTATTTATTATTTCATCAAAAGCTTGACGTAAAGTGTTTTTTATTTCGTTTGTATTAATAATTTCTAAAGCTTTTGATTGAAAATAAGCTGGTTTATATATTGTATCTGTTGCACTCATTTTTACAAAAGTTATTTTTAAAACAACGTTTATTTTTATACCTTTTAAAGCTTTAAGTTCAGCTTTAAGTATTTCATAAGAGTCGTTTATAGTTAAATATAGTTGATTTTTTGGATCTTGTCTATATTCAACTTTAATTTCAAATTTCTTATAATATTGATTTTTTGATCTCTCAATTTCCATCTATATATTATATTTAGAAAACAAAATTCGTTAAGCAAAAAAGGGTTAAAAAAATAATAAAATAAATAAAGTTTAAGAAGAAATAAAATATTTAAAGGACCATGTATGATAAGGCACTGTTTTAGCCCCCAAATTTTGAAGAAAATGAAATTAAAACTACATCACAACAATATGAATTATTTGAAAGATAAAGGATTAATCTTGCATTTTATAAAGAAAAAATGCAACAGTTTTGCCTAAAAAGTCATGATACATGGTCTAGTTTCATGCCATCAACACAGATTTTGTACATTTTTAGACATTTTCGTGCACTTTATCACCAAAATACGATACGAGCGCAGGGGAGAACAATTTTAATTTTTGGATATGTTTTGAGGATTGCAAAAACACGAAGAATGATACATGAGAGAAAATTGTTCTAAAGTGCGCTCGTAGTAAATTTTGAACAAATACGGTATTTTCGTCGGAAAATTCTACTCTAAAAATAGCCATGTAAAGGGACGAAACTCTTGATCTCCTTGAAGAGCTTGGCGTAAAGGTAAATAAAAACATGTTGTGACGTAATGCGGAAGTGATATCGGTTGCTTGAAAAATGGATTTTTGTCAAATTACAGGTAAATTAGACCTTTTGATAGTATTTGCATAGCATTTTATGAAGTTCTCATTATCATTAACATATAATCCTCGATTTATTTCAATGCTGTTAGCGTGTCATACAAAAATTACGTTATTATTATTTGATCAGTCGGCGAAAATCTTGACTTTGGTCAAACTCGTCAAAGATTTTTAGATTCTGTAAAATATTATACTAAATACGCGTAATAAGAACCAGATCTAAATATCACGGTACTAACTTGGTCACACAATAGAGGAACTTGTGTAAGGCAGCTATTTAATCAGAATTGGCTATTCCAGAACGTTCCCCATTGTGTTGTGGAAGAGAGGGGGGCGTGGGGAGGTGGGGGGGGGGTAATTTACAGGGAGGTTTCTAGAGGGAAAGAGGGGGTGCATTTTGTTTGTGTAATGTGGAAGCAGTTCTAAAGAAGAGGGAGGGGGCATTTTACAAATAAATTAGAATTGGGGGTCTTTGGAAATTGGAATTACCCAGTAGGGGTATTGTCGGGGAAGTGGGTGGGGGGGGGGTGGTATTTTGAGTTAAGCGGGTTGTAGAAGGGTAGGAAAATATGTTTTCGAGAAGATGGGTTCTTTTTTCTAAAGAACTACTTCCGGGGATGGGGTGGGGGTATTTGAATTTCTGAAATGGTCCGTTTATTCAAGGTTTATCTTCGAGTCCCAGCCAAGATTGGTTGCACATTCTTCTCAGACCTTGTTTTAATGTTGGAAGTGTCTAGCCGTCCAGTAACTTAATACCTAGCCTGCATTCTAGCAGTCCGGTCAGCTATAAAATACTCGGGGGATTTTCTAGCCGTCCGGTAATAGATTTCCTAATGAATAAGTAATGATACCTGTCATTTACTAAAGATATAAATTTACTTATCTTTAAAAAAAAATCATGTGTGCAAAACATACTAAAGATTTAGTTTTAATTGTCTTGAATAAATCAATGCATTATTCATGTAATGCCGAAATCAATGATGGCAGTGTCGTCACTCATTATTAAAATCTGTTCATCTGGTGGCGGGAAAAATAATGCTTTGTGGGATCGGAATTTTTAAATTTTAACAACTTTTTCACTGGATTTTCAAAAATAAAAAACAGTTTTAAAATACTTACAGGTTTCATATTTTAGTATATCAAAACTTTTAGAAAAACAGTAGTTAAGCATTCATAATTAACCCATTTTCTTTCGAAATAAAAGTCAAAATTAATGAACTGCTTTCCTTTCATCAATTTATTTTATAAATTTGTGTTTTAAGAATTAAAGTTTAGGCCGTTAGAATAACATCACTTTTTACAAAATAACATGGACGTTTGGCGATCAATGATGTGTAACCAGGCTATTAGATCAGCCAAATTCTTTCATAAAATTTTATGAAAGAATTTGGCTGATTTATCATTTACAAAATTAGAATGTCAACGGATTTGTATACAAACACGCTCTCATTCGTTAATATCGACTTCTAGTCGATGAAAATACTTTGGTTTGTTTAAGAAATAATATATCTCATCCAGTGATATAACGAGTGATATAATAATACGCATCATAACGACAAACAATGATTTATTCAAGAGCAAATCACTAAATGAGATATATATTATTTCGATTCTAACACGTTCCCAAGGATTTACGTACATCTTGACGACAGTCATTAAGTATTTGCCCATTTTCAATCGGTCTTTTTCCAGCGCGCTGCTATGCCGTTTGATGCCATGACGTAATAATTGTGACGTCAGAACAGTGATTTGTTGTATAATAATCCACTGTTTTCTGCCTTCTGTGTTTAATAGGAAAATAAATCGGATCGTGTTAGAATTTCACACAATATTTTGTTTACACTGATAAGTATTGATATTTTAAAGGAAATAACAGTTGAAACTATATATTATATATAAATCATTACTTATTCAGGCTAGAAAATACCTGAGGTCAGGATTGCTAGTCGTCGGTACCCGGCTAGCAGGCTAGAAGTCCAATTACCGACGGCTAGACACTTACTTTAATGTTTGTAACAGTATACATTTTATAGCACACAAACGTGACTGTGTCATAATCGCTTGACTGTACAGTTTTTCGACAGGACATTATTAAGTAAACCATGTCATGTTAGAATATGGAAATGTCTAGCTGTCTTGTAACCAATGCCTAAGCCAGAGATCTAGCTGTGAGGTAACCAGATGTATCTAGCACATCCTTAAGTGTTTTTTTTTTCATCATCTGGTTACATGTGATTGATATTTTATGTTAGGAAAAGAGCTTCTTATGAGATTGTAATTGTCATTGTTTAAAAGGGTTCCAGCTATGTTTTTGTTGTTGTTTTACTAATTTTGTCCAATATAAGATTGAATGATACATTTTGTAATGTAACGGTTAAGAGTTAATTGTGTTTAAAGATTTGATTCACAGAAAATAATTAGAATTTTGATAAGATCCGCTTTAAGTATGCTTATGACGTGAGCACAAAAGTACAAATTTGTTTTTGTTTTTTTTATATAAAATGTCATTAGATATGATCTGTGGCAAAATATGAGCCATGCCATGAGAAAACCCACATAGTGGCTGCGACCAGCTTATGTGCAGTCTGGTCAGGATCCATGCTGTTCGCTAACGGTTTCTCTAATTGCAATAGGCTTTGAAAGCGAATAGTATGGATCCTGACCAGACTGCACAGAAGCGCAGGCTGGTCTGGATCCATGCTGGTTGCAAATGCACTATGTTGGTTTTCTCGTGGCGTGGCTCATATTATTATTTCGTTACACTTTCACAATACTTTAATAGATAAGTATAAATTTCTTTTTCAGTGAACAGGTTATTGTGAGATAGTCTGATTACTTTTGAGCTACCAGATTGTGTATGAAATCCTGAAAAAAGTATTTCAACAACTTTTTCATGAACCACAGAAACTTCACCTTACCAAATTGTGTGAGTGTATACATTTGCTAGAAATATTTTTTATGAATTTGTTGTCTGGATAATCCATAAAAACCCAGTTTCAGAATACTATACAGGTTAAAGATCACGACTTAAAATCTTTCATTGTTTCATGACATATAATCTATAAACATTTAAGACATTTTATATGTATCTTTAGGTAACGTCTCTTCTTCCGGGTTTACACATGCTTTTCAAGAAAGTTCCACAGTCATTAATTGACAACAATAAATAAAAAATGTAGAAAGAAAACAGGGAGTTAAATAGTTCCTATTCGAAATGCTGGTCAGTAGTGGTCTGCTACCTTAAAATTTAATGCCTACTCTCAGTTTCGATATGAAAAATTGTCGGATACATGAAAACCATCACATTTCTTGTAGAATACATTCCAGCAGTTGGGTACGTAGCTTCCCACAAATCGGTGTGTAGGTACATATTTCCTAGGGAGAGTTCAGTGTAATATCTTCTCGGATGTTATAGAAAGAATGCATAGTATCATGTTTCCAAATTTATTCATGATATAAATATTTCTTTTTCAGAGGACCAGACATTGTGAGAAAGTTTGATTGCATTCAAGAGCTGCCAGAGCTAAAGCTAGAAAAGAAACTAAACAACTTCTTCTCATGATCTGCTTAATTGATCTTCACATTGAATTGTGTGAGTTATGAATTTTGTTTCAAAGGTATCATAAATTTCTTTCTGATTAATCCGCAAGAACCCGGGTTTGAAAACTTAATATTGAACATTCCTTTAATTAACATTATAGGTCATTTGATCATATAGCTCTTTTTTCATTTACAAGTTAATGAAGCTTACATTAAAAATCATTGTGTCACATGACGGAGATATACTGTTTCTGCCTTTGCCATCAGTCTTTCCGTCCGTCTATCCGGATTATGCTTGGCCGGCTTTCTTAGGTCAAACTGCTGGCCGGATTTCGAAGAAACTTCACAGGAGTGAATCAGTGATCAAAACCAAGCCTAGTTTTGCATATGGCGAACACATTCCGCCTCGCTGCATGAAACGGCTGACAGAGCTTAAGGTATACATAGGGGGGAGACATATGTTTTTGTGACAAAAGCACCTTGTAGTTATTCTAACAGATTTCAGCTGAAGGGAGCAAATTTATTTAATAACCTGTTACATAAAAAAGGTGAAAAATTGAAAAGTTACTTAAATACCTTGAAATTTAAAAGCAGTTTACTGAGCTGTATATTCATTTCTTTAGGAAAAAACATGCATATTAACTTTTTGTTTTCAGCAACCTGTATGCTACATTGTATAATGACGTTGAGCAAATAAAGATACTGCAGTCAGCGTTACAACCTTCATTAAACAGTAAGATTTTTTATGACAATATTTTAAATTACTTTACATTTTATTTTTGTCAAGCACAAATGGCTGTGCTGTGTATGTGTGTCCGTCCGTCTGTCTAGATTTGAATCTCTCGGCCATAAATTTGACATGCATGAAGTAATCATATTTATATTTGGCATGAATGTTGATCTCAATAAGACAGAGCGCATTAACATTTTGCAAACCCAGGTTCCTATCTCAAAGGTCAAGGCCACAGAGGTCAAAGGGTGGGCCCGACATGTTTCCTGTGGGCCTCTAGTTAAGGGGGCTTATTGCACTTCAAATCTAAGTTATCCATGCAGAGTTCTGGTTTCCATTGCAGCCAAAAAGGAAAAAAAATACTTTAAAAATTTTCATCACAGAAACTGCCAGTCTGATTTTGAATTCTTTATTTTCTACAGCTTTGATATTCGGCTGTGATATAAGGGTTTGACTGTCTACCATAATTCTCCAGATTATTGCCTTAAGGCCAAAAAGGCCATACCCATGTTAAGGCATGAACAGAATATAATGAAAGCCGGGAACATGTTTTGACAGGTCAAATAAATTGTACAATATAGGCTAACATAGAAGAAGCCCAAATCTGTACTGGTACATTACACAAACACACTTGAAGCTTTGAACACAGGTGAGCACTTTAGGGTCAATGACACTCTTGTTTTCTGGATATTTTTTTTGCTACTACTGAATGATATATATAATTATACACTTCAATAGAACCAGTGTAAAGTGGTGCAGAGTAAAAAAATATACTTACAACTTTTTCTTGTATTATTTTTTTTTCTTTGCAGTTAACTGTTTTAATTAAACAACTATTTAAATGAAATGTGCATTTCAGTTTATGTTTTCACTCTTTATTTCAGGAATGAATTGGTGTTACAGAAATGGATAACTTATGTAGACAAACACTTTCAGACTACTGAAACTACACATTGTTTGAGACTATGAGAATAGCTTATTTTCATGATGGAACTCATACCACAAAGAAAGAACTTGCTTTATCTTATTTCTTACAACTAGTCGTCAAAGACATACCCAAGTAAACTACATCAGGAAAGAAAGCAAACAAAGTTGATTCAGGATTTAGAATTGAATGTTTTTGTGTCAACAGTGTGTGGAAACTGCGGAAAATAGGATTTTAATTTCAAGGATTTGATTTAGTATGTCAAGGAGTGATTTGTTTTTAATTCATCACACAAGTTATTGACAATGCTCTAAAATATAAATAGGATGTGTAAATACAGACTTTCATACCTAACTAAAATAATGTTGAACTCAACAGAATACTAGTAAACAAACTACCATCTGTTGTATGATATATTTGTTGTTTTATCAAACTTTGTCAGTTTTGTTACATTACTTATCATTGATAGAATATATTATCTAATAGCTCTTTACAAAGTGTCAAGTACTCATCATTATAAGCTATTTTGAAATAATTACAGGACTGATATTTTACTGATATTAGTTAGATGTGTTGTTATTAGACCCCTTACATTTGAAAGTGAGTTTAATTTATACATACAGGATTCTGCTATTCCGTCTGTCGGGTAGTCCAGTCTGTCAGATCTTTGTCCATAAATTACATTTGAAATAAAATATAGCATCATTTTCAGTTATTCTTGCAAAGAAAACTTTTAACAAGGTGATGGACTGCTTGCACGATTTAAACTACTCTTTTCCAAAAACATGGTGACATTTGAAGGTCCAAAGAGTGCAATTCATTGAGGACTGTACATAATTCCTTTCTTTCTGTATTGATACTCTATTATCAGTATTATTCAGCCAACTTGTTGCATGCAAGATTTGATGCAGTGATTCAAAGGTCAATGTTACACGGAAACATTTAAGTCTGTTAGCTCAGATATACGAAGTATGGAGAGCTGTCCTACTTGGCCTCGGCGTCTTTCTGCGTCACCTTGGTTAAAGTTTTGATGAACTTTCTCTTTATCTTAGTAATTACTCGAAGACTTTGTTTCAAACTTAAAATAGTTATTCGTCATCTTTACCCACATCATATGACACAAGGATCATAACTCCATCACCAATATTTCATGAATTATCTCCCCTTTTACTTAGAATTTCAGTTTGAAGTTTTGATGCACTTTCATTCTGTCTCACTTATTAATCCCCGGCCACAAGTGGTGGGGGTGGGGGGTGTTATAGGAATGGTCTCCGTCTGTCCTTCCTTAACACTTTTGTGTCCTCTCCATATCTCCTAAACCCCTTGAAGGATTTTTCATGAAACTTGGGTCAAATGATCATCTCATCAAGACGATGTGCAGAACTCACGAGTCTGCCTTGTCAACTCAAGGTCAAAGGTTTGAGCCTTCCATTTTGTGTCCGCTCTATATCTCCTAAAACCCTTGAAGGAATTCTATAAAACTTTGGTCAAATGATCACCTCATCAAGACGATGTGCAGAACTTTGAGTCAGCCATGCCGACTCAAGGTCAAGGTCACAACTGAGGGTCAAAGGTTTGAGCCTGTCCACTCTATGTCTCCTATACCCCTTGAAGGATTTTCATCAAACTTGGGTCAAATGATCACCTCATCAAGACGTTGCAGAATTCATGAGTCAGCCATGTTAGTTCAAGGTCAAGGTCACTGCTTAAGGTCAAAGGTTTACCTTTTCACTATCCATAGCAGCGGTAGGGGATTTAGCTGTCTTTCAGACTGCCTTGTTTCTAAATGGATTTGATTCAAACTTTAAAAAGTTGTTCCACATCATCACCCACATGATATGGCTCAAGGTTCATAATTCTAGCAGCAATATTTCATGAATTCTGTTTCCCTTTTACTTAGAATTTAAGGTTCATTTCGATGCATTTTCACTATATCTCTGTTATTACAAAGAGGTTTTGATTCAAACTTAAAATAGTTGTTCCATTACATCACTCACTTCTAAGATACTAGAACCATAACTCTTGCACCAGGATTTCATGGATTAACTGCCTTTTTTACTTAGACACTCGGGTTAATGTTTGGTGCATTTCACTCTATTGCACTTATTATTAAATAGATTTGATTCAACTTAAAGTAGTTGTTTCACATCATCACCCACATCATATGACACAGGTACATCACTTTTTGCACCAGTATTTCATGAATTTTGGCTCTTTCTTAGTTCACCTTAGCCAAAGGCTTTTGGTGAACTTTTGTGATCGTTCATTGTCATCCGTTTTCAGTGGTCCGTCCGTCAACAGTTTCAAGTATCAAGTCAAAAGCTTTAATAGTAATAGAGATATTTGACTTTATCAAAAACTTGAACCAAAACTTGTAAGTAAAAAAGGGGCATAATTCTGTCAAATTCAAATCAGATCAGAGTGATGGGGATTGTTTCTCCTGGTTTAGACTTTAATTGTAAATAAGTATTTAAAGTTTCAACTCAAAAGCTTTGATAGTAACAGAGATATTTGTCTTAATCACAAAACATTAACCAACGGTGACGCCGACGCCAGGGAGAGTGCAATAGCTCTATTTTTTCTTCGAAAAGTAGAGCTAAAAACCACCCCTTCAAGTTTTTAAAAAAAATTATATTGTCTCTATCACATGTTATCCTCTACACCATACCTGTCCATATTTTATTTAGTGGAAACTTTTATAACCATCTTCTCAGAACAGACATGCCCTATTTCAAAATAATTTGACAAATATTTTCCTTGCATGGCCATCTACCAAAATTGTTCAAGCAAGCAGTGTAATCCAGGTGAGCAATCTGGGATCTTTATAGTCCTTTTGTTTTTATTTTAACACCACAGACTCCATATGACACCAACACATTTGTTTTACTATAGTTAAGCTATAGACTTTCTTTTTTTAACATCTCAAACCAAACTTGAGTAATTGAGGAGAAATAATGGATGCCTTGTTAAAAAATGCATATGAAATCAATCTGTAACCATGGTAACAAGTCATTAGATTTGTAACCATGACAATTTCTAAACTTACAAAAATAAGATTAAAATAGATATAAAACAATTAACATTTCATTGATGTGTCTTTATGGTGGAATCTGAAAAAAAATGCATTTTAGTTAATTTTTACCTTAATTTCCAGTTGTTTTGAGTGAAGAAGAGTTATCTCCCTTTATATTTCCTTTCTTATCCAAGTATTATAATGGATATTAAATGTCAAAATAAATTTCACACTATATTAGCAATGAATGATCAAGTAAATTTCTAATTTAAGTTAAGTAATAACTTCAAATATGACACTTTTTAAAGCATACCCCTTATAAAGCAAATATTCACACACTTGGACGCATGTATATATAAATCAGTATTTTTCAAAAATTACTGACTTTATTTAGATATTTGGCAACTAAATAAAGAAAATAGACATATTTTGTAGTCCAATGATGCATTTAAAAACAAAATTGAATTGGGGGCCCAAAACACCCCTTATCATACATGGTCCTTTATATCTTTTTCCATTAGTTTTTGATATTCCACTTTTTACTCTGTTTTTCCCTTCACAGCACATTTTTATTAATCCTGAATTAATATCAAGGTCTTTAAATGCTGCGTATGTGCTTTTATATGTTTTTTCTTCATTAGTGTCACAGTCAGTTGCAATAACTCTTTTAGGGTTGTTTCGATGATTATTTGGTCTGGGACAATCACATAACTTTTCGACATTTTCTTCTTCTAGCATTAAACAACCACAGTCCCATTCAAATAAATTCCTTTCTAATAGATAAGGGTCTATAACATTTTGTAATTTATCAATGACATGATTTTTATATTCATCGCTAACTATTTGATCAAGTTTTGATTTAATAACATTTCTTCTTTTAAGAACTTTTTTATATGAATTATTGTCTGGATTCATTATTTCTCCTAAAGTGCTAGATAATTTTGACATAATCATTCTATCTACCTTTCTATTAACCATCTATATAATATACTTATAGAAAAAAATCTCTAAAAACGCACGTAAAGAAATTATATTGATTTGAGAAATTTGTTTATATTATCTATATCTTTTGAATAAGATTTTAAAGTTATTTTTTCAACTGTTAAAATTTTAATGCCTTCTTGAGACATTCTGTTTAACCATTCTTCATGTAATTTGTGTAGTTTTTCTAAATAATCTAAACCAACTCTGTTTTCTTCAGTTCTGTTTCTTTTTTGAAGTCTTTGAAAACATATTTTAGGATCGATTTTAACATAAATAAAAGCATCAATTGGGTTTTTTTCCATGTATTTTAATAATATGATCAATTAAGAAAAGATTGTATACTGCCCACTCGGGTCATTTATAACATCGTTGTCGTGGTATTGTTTTGTAAAAACATTGCTGTTAGTTAAATAACATCGTTCAAGAAAAGAAACACCATCAAATTTTTTAGCAGAATTTAACATTTTTATGTGGCTGTTTAAAGTTGCTAATTGAAAAGGAAATGAATATTTTAGAGGTTCTTGAGCAGCAAGTTCAAAAAGGTTATATGAATTTCCGCTTGGGTCAGAGGTTTTGCCTCCGAAGGGCGTAGCCCTGTCCATAACATTTTGCCATTCATGAATTGGTTCTGGAATTATATTAAAATTAGGATTATATTCTTTAATAATATCTAAAAACGTACTTTTTCCTGATGCAATATTACCTTCAACTGATATAATTTTTCTCATTTATATAAAATACTTATAGAAAAAATCTTTAATTAAAGTTAAAGTTAATATCACTCTTCTTCTTTTTTACTTTTATATCCGTTAAGTTTAAATTCCTTCATATATGTTTCAAAAGGCATTGAATAATTTTTTTCTTTCTGCATTTCTAACAGTATTGTAAAAATATCTTGAATAACTTTTTTCGCTTCTTCTTTTCCAGGATCATTGGGGTTACGAATAGCTAAAGCTGCAATCCGTGCTTTTGTTATTAGTTGTTTTATTTTGCGATGATGTGCTTTTAAAATAAATTTCTTGTCGCCAACTTTTAGTATATTAATAGATATAGTAATTATTGATGGAACAGCACCAGCAACTGCTACAAATATAGGAATAGCTGGAACAAGTGCTAATGCAGCTGAGCAACCAAAGATGCCTGCTGTAATCTGCAACCCTGTATTTACTCTTCCGCAAAACTTATAACTTTTTCTGTAAGCAGCAGCTACTTTAGTTAAGTGAATAATTAATTGATCTATTGTTTCTATTCCATTATTAGAAATTAGATTTTTATTACTCATTTATATAATATATTTTCAATTTAAATTTCTTCCAATTCATTAAATGGTACCCAACTATTAAATTTTTCATTGTAACCTTTCCATTTTACTAAAGCTTGTTTTTTCTTATAGTCTCGTCTAATAACTTTTTCTATTCTAAAAACTTCTTGTGTAGTAGGTAAAAGTTCTTGTTCGTAAAATGAACCTTGAACTATTTCATTATTTAAATCTTTAATAGAGTATGTTCTTGGATTTGTATTATTAATTTTATAAATTATAAATATTTCCTCTGTCCAGTTTGGTGTATATCCTTTTTCAAAATGTCTTTTAAGTTTGCTTAAGCTGACACGATCACCAATTTTAAATTTTGCTTTACTCTTTGGCACCTTTAAATTACCATATAAGTTAAAGTAAACAGTACCTTTATTTAAGTTTTTACTGGCTTCAGTCGGTGTCATTTTTATACTAGTCTAAGAATGTTTTGTTTTGTTATATTTATCAACTATTTCCTGCAAATTATCTAAATAAGTATAAGTATTATTTGCTGTGAAATATTTCCACATTATTCTTTTTAAACTTCTATTAAATCTTTCGATTACTACAGCCTTGCCTTCATTAAATGTATGATACATGTTAATTTTATACTTATTCAAAAATGATTCAAACTTTTTATTATAAAATTCTTTTCCTTCATCTACCCATAAATTTTGTGGAATCCTTGCAGTCTTTCGTCCCTGAATTCTACCTTTTAAAATTATTTTTTCAAATGCTTCAGTAACAGATTCTCCAGTTTTATTCTTTAATGGAATAACCCAAGCATATTTACTGAATATATCAATAACGGTTAACAAGTACTTTACTCCTTTATTATATTTTGAAAAAGCTTGCATATCAACTAAATCGGCAGACCAAGTATCATCAATATCATTGACAATCACTTTTCGTTTCCTAAATTTTCTTTTAATTGGTTTGTGTAATTCTTCTGCTAATTCATCACTCCAGTGGTAGCTTGGTGCATTGATTCCGGGGGTATACTCTACCCCCTTTTCCCGTTTTTTGACTTTTGTCCCAGCCCAAGTTTGTATTTCGTTTTAATTATAGGTTTCACAACTAAATGTTTTGCAATCTTTTCCCCAAATGTTTTTGATTTAGTGTTATTTAAGTCGGAAAGCATTTGCTTATCGCATTTTTGTTTACTTACTTCTGAACTATAACATATATCATGGTCCCTACATGCTGCATCTAGTTCATTTATGGGTTGTCCATTATCTAAAGCGTTTCCAGGCCCACAATAGCGGAAGCCCGGTAAAAGCAGACCTTTCTTAGGTAATAAAGGTAACATTGCTTTATGAATATCAATTGCACCTCCAGAGCGTTTAACAAATTGTGTTTTTATATTACCGCAGGATGCACATTGAGCTCTTAACGTAAGTCTACCATTTTTTGTTGTAACATATTGAGGATTTATACTATCAGTAAATTTCCTTTCTTTTACACAATATATTTGTTTTTGATTCATTTATATTATATGTATTTAAAATTATTAAAAAAAACCCCACTTTTATCAAAAAAACAAAAGAAAAAAACCTCCTGGTCCTGGAATCGAACCCCTGGCCGTGGCGGTAATAAAAAACTATTTCGTTCCATCTAACCGATTGAGCTATGAACGCTTGTGTATAGTAGTGTGTAAATATCGATATTTATAATTAAACGGTTTATCTCTAGCAAAGCATTTCAAGCGTTTCTTTGATTCTGATGTATTTACATTTTTCTATGTTGACAGTGTTTTTTATTTTATAATACATTTTCAGTGCTTTTAATTAATTTATCAAATAATTTCAAAGGTTAAACATTAAAAAAAAATAACATATAATTAATCAAATACTTGGAATATTAAAGATAAATTAATCTTATGAAGTTATGAAAGTTGTCCGACTGAAGTACGGATCTGTGTGACTGATAGCTTTGATCACGTTATTGTTCATACATTTCACTACTTCAGGTGAATCTTCCGTGCATTTCGAGACTGTGGAAGGTTCGCCAAATGGGGTAGCTGAGATGTGTCTAAGTTGAACCGGTATCAGGCACTTGAATAAGTGTGCCAGCTGGTTAGAAGGGCCGCCGGGAATAAGTGAGAGAGGTGAGGTTAAGGTTGCCCGATCCGGCGGCTCGCAGTCACACAGCGGGCATTTTGTCATTTTTTCTTTTCTCAATATAGTGATTGTTAGTATATGAATGAAGAATGCGGAAGTAATATGTTTTTCAGTGTGCGAATTTTTCTTCCGCAGACATTTGTAAAGAATAATCTAGCATATCGATTGTCACTTCGTGCGGTAAACTCTCTCGATTGAATAAATTTGTTCAGCGTCATACAACCTGCCGGTATTTACTACGCTTTATGAATGAATAAACGTAGTAAAAATCTAATGCGTTGTGTTTTATCAATAAGGGCACTTCTATTGAAAATTGTTTCTTAGTGTTTTAAATGAAATGGATTTAAACTTGTGGGGGTTTTTAATTGTGTGGCAGATGTTTTTTGAATTGCTTGGTATTGGATTTTTAGAAGAGGGTGAGGAGTCGCGGGGTGGGGAGGGGGGCGGGGAAGGTCAGATTGACCCTTCAACCTTACGTCCATCAAAGATTTTCAGGGTACAAATACGCCGAGTTAGTATTTTAAGATTGGTTGGTTTTGGATTTTTTAAATTTGAATTGGCCTGTGTTGGATTTTTTAAAAGAGGGGCAAGGGGTCAGGTGGGGTCAGATTGGCCTAGAAGCCTTATTTTATTCACTACTCACATTCCGCTTGTTAATATTAAGATCTACACATTTTCTGAATGTAACACGTATTTTTTTAGCGGGAAAGTTGCACGTGCTTTCCATGATGCGGCATAGGTAGACTGCGTATACATGCATAATGGGCATCCTTGGGCGCTTCGTTCTTCTTGTTTTTCTGTGTTCGGCCCAAGATAGAATCGTCTGAATGACATGTTCTCGATTCAAAATTTCACACCACCTTGAAACCGGGAGGACCGCGAACAATGCGAGAACAATATGGCGGAATGATAAGGTACAACTTCAATGTCAAAGAAACATCGTAGAGAAATAAACATACGATAAAATTATGACCAAATAAAATATCATTTGAATGAAGAAATGACACTACTTTTGTAGAAACGTTGGTTTACCCCCGTCGATAATGTAAATAAGCGCCGTGAACAAGGCTGTAAAACTCCACTTCCGGTTCCCGGTGTTTAGTTTAATAATATTTTATTGCCTATCACTATTTAAATTTATAATAACAAATACATGTATCAGAAAAATGTACATGTACAGCCAAGAAAATAAGCAAATGGGTCGGGCCACATTTCTTACAAAATTAGTTAAAGGCCCTTCCCAATAGAAATAACATAATGTAACTAGGCGGGGAAAACAAAATAAATATGAGAAGTTGTGTTATTAATTATTATTACTATTATTATTAAATCAAACACAGTTCTAATTTTTATTGGCCAACACACTTGTCGTTGTAAGAATAAACGACAGCTGGTGACAGTGACGTATATAATGCGGCGATATATATGTATATTTTTTTTGAAGTTGTTCAGTGCGTCAAACGGGAACGGGTAGTAAAATATTTTTTTCTCGTGAAAAAAAAAACCCACAAAAAGTAATGGCGTTATTAGGGTTGGATGAAAAGAAACATTGATTGAAACATTTTATCGCTAAAGTACATGGAATAAGACGGAGGTCCTTTTATTTGATTCTATATTTGAAAAAGGCAATATGGAGAATATGCAGAATATGCTGGCAGTTTTGTTGCTATAGCAAAAACAACTACTCCAGCAGGGTTGTATGCGGCTCTAAAAGCCCGGCAATGGTTTGGTTCAATGATTATATTCGGTGCTTATGTGCATTTATAAAGGAATGGTGCAATTTAACAAATAGGTAGTCTAAATGATTCGCTGATTCTTGGTACATTTATACACTTATTTCATTCTTCAAAAATGAATTAAACATTATTTTATTTTGTCTTTTCAGGAAAATGTGGCCTTCGGTATTGTTCAAGGACAGTTTCTAGAGGATGAAATAAAGGACTCGTGGTAATACTATACAGACCACCATTAAGATGAATGCCAAGACAGCAGTAACATCGGTCAAATAAATAACACGTTGAGGAATTCCATAGGTGCTGTTTAACATGTCATTCTAATGATGTAACAATTTTCATGGATCATGGGAAATGAATATTCTATTCAGAAGGACAGTGCAGGTTGTTGTAATGCTAAAAAAACTGCTTGTTGGATTGTCATCGTTGGACTTCATTACTAACGTCAATCTTTTCACGCATTTGAGACTGAACACTTAATGTTTTCCAGTGAGAAATGTTTCGGCACGGAATTACGTACACTAATAATATGGAGAAAAAAAGGATGAAAAACGTTTTTCACACGATCTATAATTTCAGTGTTGCATTAATTATTTCCGAATTGGAAACATTCAAGAAGAAACATGCAGACTTGATGTTTATACGCGGTTCTTTTTATTCTCGTGCCACTTTACATATTCGAAGTTTATAAAGGTCCATTTGATTTCAATATAATGTTTGTGATTGAATTGTGTATTAAACTTCAAATAAACTTCATAGTTGCATGTTTTGATTTAAGTTTATTCACAGAAAAATATCAATTATGCAAGTGTTTTATAAAACTGAGTATTCCAGCTTTAGGATGCGATGGAAACAGGCAATTTTAAAGAAAAATACTCAAAAAGAGTTGCAGTATATCATATATGTATTTACTTGGAAAATTTCTTTCAATAAGAACCCGCTTCCTAGTCTGATAAATAGAATAATGTATGTAATACATAAGTTTGATAATACACTAGTGTAGTAAAGCATTGACATTGACGTTGACGTCATTTATTTTTTGAAGACGTTGGGTGAATTTACTTGGTCTATTATAGGTAAAGATAGAAGAAATTTTGATGTTTCATCTAGAAAAAATCTAAAAGGATAAAAAGAATACTAGTATTACATTAGTGTCTTTCCACATTGCATTTATTAAACTCTTTGAATAGAATTAATAAAATGCTCGGCAGAGCCTCGCATTTTATTATTTTATTAAACTCGTTTAATAAATTCAATATGAAAAGACAACCGTGTAATATCCTCTATGTATTATTTTAATTTTGTTTTGAGACTTAATTGAAAATTAAATATGCACACGCCACACTGCACAATTAAATTTAACGTGATGGTACATGCATTTTAGCGTGAGAGATAATCCTGAAACTCCCTTTAAAGGCAGAACTACTGATTGAGATTTAGACCAACTTGACTCATTTTAGCTGTCAAAGTGAGAAGTCAGTATTGGATGTTCTACATTTGCGCCAAAATTTGAAGGATTTTCTATAAGATCATAAAATTAGTGTAAAATTACAAACTTTTTCATACAATATATTGTAAGAATAAGGAGGGATCAATTGGTGGCGTTTGAAAGTTTCAAATATCATAAAGCTGAGATAAGTCACCATTCAACAAAGGGATACAGGCAATTGTCGCGTAGATTGAGTTTTCTGTGAATGTCGACCTCGGAAATGAGTCATCCGTGGATGGCTCAGCTACATATCGTTGGATCTTGAAGTGGCATCCGTGGATGACTCCGTTAAATTACGATGAACTGAGGTGAGCCATCCATGGATGGATCAACTATGAAAGTGAGTCATCCATGGATGTCTCATCTACATAGTAGTCGTTTGAAATGAGTCATCCGTCGATGTCTAAGTATGTCTCTGAAAGTGAGTCATGCAGGCATGGCTCATCTCTAAAAGTGAGTAATGCAGGCATGGCACATCTATGAACGTGAGTCATGCAGTCATGGCTCATCATGTACCTTGTTGATGGAAAACAAATGAGAACATACTGTGTGAGAATGTCTCGCAGGAAAACGGAAACAAATACAGTGGTAGGTATATTTTTCCTTTTTATGACAAGCGTAGATAAAATATATACATGACGTCACAGAAAAAAGGCATATACGAAAACGCCCGTTTTCTTATTTAAAAACCATATTCTGACTTCAGATAATTCCCTGTTATAATCAAATTCTACATAATATGACATTTTATAACAAACAACCTTATTTTTATATAATACTTTGAAAAAATAATAAAATCACAATCGCTTACCCGCTTACATTTTAGTCTAGGAAAAGCGTTATTTTGTCAGTTAGATTACCCATTTTCTAAAGATAAAAGATCATAATTATTTATTTCATGAATGCTTTCCCGAGATTCCAGTTTGATCGAATGAATAAATGTACGTGCCGCCTTATTCATTCGTAAAGAAGCTAGCCTTGGCTACTTAATTTCTTCAAAATAAAACTTATATCAGTAGCTGTTTTTGTCCTTGCAACTTTGTTCTCCCCAATGGTATTCATCAAATGCTTTTGCACGATTTTTTTTTTCATTTCAAACACTTGCAATATCAAGTTTTGGTGACTGACATTCTTGTCGACTATTGGATGAAAGAATGAATGAAATAATAGTTAAATGATGAGTTGTGATGGATTGATTGATCGATCGAATGAAAGAATGAATGAATGAAACTATTTAACGGCTATTCTGAATTTCATTTTACATATTAAGATTACAAAATTCATTAAATTGACTTTTTTTTACGCTTCTGAATTCGTTAAAGCGATAAAAGAGTATTGCTTCTGAAGAGTATCATTTGATGTACATTAAGTTACAAAAATAATTCATATTGAAAACAAAATCTGTCAAATTCAGTTTATTAAAAATTAAAACATATTAAATCAAATATGTACTTACCCGTGATTTTCTGTCCCTCTATAAAATTTACGACTATGCAATATACAGATTATCGCGTGCGGTCACTTCAACCATATGTTTTCGCCTCGGGATAGACGAACGCGCGAAGCGTATTCCCTACTGATTGGACGGAAGACATCATACCTTATATCTATGCATTAAAGATCCCACTTAATTTGCACTAATTTGTGTTAATTTGCATTCATTGAGTTTCTGATATTGTCAATTTGTAGGCATAGGAAATAGAGATCAATATTATTGCACCTTTACTAATCCTACCTGGTGTTCTGTATTACAAAAGTGCTTCTATTGTGACATTTTGATACAAGCAAAACTGTATCATCTGCACTATTATTTACTTACTGGTATTTCATTTTATTAGTGGCTTGTTAAAAGTTAATTTGTTACCATATGTAAATTGACAGAATCATAGGAACCATGTTTTGAGGGGTAAATCAAACACAAATGAATAAATCCTAAATGTTTTTGTTGCGCAAAAAAAGTATGATATTGTGTCTAAAACAGTTTTCATTTTCCACTCAACTGTGTTATTGCAAGGAAAGTAAACTAATAGATATCTCTGCTTATAAGTACTAGCCCAAGGCAAGAGTTGTCATTCTTTGTGGATCACAACTTTGAATTAAAAATTAAAACTTCTGTTATTGATATTAACAAAGCTATCATAAACTTCACATTTATGAAATCATGTTTTTTATTTCAAGGACTTGGAAATCAATTTCTAGACTTTATTTTATGTATTACTATCATTGAAAATTTTAGGGTCTATCTCTACAATTTGCAGATAGAAAAAAGATAGAAATTGTCAGACTGGATTCCCAGGCTAAGGGTACATGGGCTACATCTATTATCTCTTAAATTTAGTTAATATGCATACAATTATTATCAATTAATGTTGCAGTAAAACTGTTCCGCAGAAATTATATGTACAGTTTATTTACGAGGAGATGGGTAAACCAGTGTAAATGCTTATATAGCATTTGATGAAAGGTTTATGCTAGACGATTGTGTTTATTTTCATAATAATCATATATTGTCCGTACATATTGACCTTGCACTCATTAATCTTTGCCAATATTTTTCGGCCGTTTTCGTTAATTTACGCAATATTTGTATCCTAAAATATTTATATTATACAGTTAATCAGTGTCACGGTGGGTCTGATTTCCATCCACGTTTCTACGGTTATCATTTCCTTAAAGTAAAGTAATGTAATGTTATAGCTACCTGTTTTACTTTGATGCATTTTAATTGTTTTCTCTTGAAGTATTTATTTTCTACTACGCTTGTAACAGGTAATTTGTCTTTATGTCTAGAATATTTTTAATAGTCGACTTTTTGTATAACGGGTGAATATGATAACTTTTAATAAATGGACCATAAATATCATGATACGTTTGACAAAAAAGTGGTAAGTTTGCAAATAAAATTTTGGTGAAAATGTATGGCTAAAACTCGAACCTACTACCATGATATTGGCAGTTAAACGCTTTGTCCGCTCAGATACCTGCACATGCGACAGTATAGTATCAACAAAGAATTATATATGTAATATTTATATCGCTATCTATGTTTGGACATTGAAAGTTAATTTACGGAAATACACGAAATATTCGTGCTAGGTCAATACTAAATGACACTACATCAACGAGAAACAAAATAGTCTTGGAACAGTGTATACTACGGTGGCATAGAGGGGACATAGGAAATATTTTATTTATCACGTGCGCACGTGTTAGCACCACATTTGCACATGTTAGCTACAACGTGCAAATGTGTTGATTAACATGTGCGCTCGTGATAACTATCTCAGCTAACACGTTCGCATGTGATAGCTATCACGTTCGCAGTTGTCAGCTAACACGTGCGAACGTGATAACTGACCAACAAAACTAATCGAGATATCAGCCTTTTTTTCAAAAACAAGAAACACTTACTTCATAAATTACAGGAAACTTCTAAATAACACTTCCTTATAACCGACATCCATTTAGAAAATTTGCAGATCTTTCACACTTTCTCATTGGTCAGCTAACACATGCGCACGTGTAAGCTATCTCATGAGCACATGGTAGTATAACAGTATAACGTGCAAACTTGATAGCTGTCACTTGCGCAGGTGATAGTTATCACCCTTCCACGTGTTAATTACCACATCCGAACGTGGTAGCTAACACCTGCGCACGTGAAAAATAAATATATCCCTTTGTCCTCGCTATGCCACCGTCCTATACATGGAACCTCTGTGGAATTACTTTGAAACAAAAGACAACGGATATGAAAATATATTTCACTTAATAATTTATAATTAAATAACCGCTGAAATTGAACAAAAATGTATAAAATACATTTTTATACCTCTTTGAATTAAATTAAACTGAATGACTACGGTTAATTATGTGCTTTCTTAATAAACAAAATGCTATGTTATCGACATGTTGATTTAAAGATCCGACCTACCCAGATGGGGTCTCCGTGGCCCAGTGGTTTAGATCGATGACTTCAAATCAAATACCCTCACCTATGTGGGTTCGAGCCTCACTCAGGGTTTAGAATTCTTCATGTGAGGAAGACATTAAGCTCGGTAGTTCTACCCAGGTGCACGCTCGTGATGAAATAATTCACGTAGGGGCACCTGGGGTATTGCTCCAACAACAAAGCCGGAAAGGTGCTAAAGGACCTATAAGTGTGTCGGTGCAACGTTAAACCTAACAAAAACGACCTACTCGGACGGTAGCAGACGATATTGTATTAAATTGAACGAAGAGCGTTTTTTTTTTCGAATCTTTGGACGTAGACATATCATATCGATAATTTTGCGTCTGTAAAAATATTAGAATCGATTTCATAAGTAAAGTATCAATACATAGAGAAAAGTGGAAACTTCACAGGTCGCTCAACACGACAGAAACGAAAATGTTGCAGGCTCGGTTTGATTGAGCCTGTTCATGGACGGTAGTGGAAATGCATGCTACCATCCACGCCCTCTAGCCCCGGGTTGAGCAGAACTCAACATTTACACATGCTAAAAGTACCAAAAGCAATTTAGAGACATCCGCAGATGTATTCAAACGGCGGTGAACATGGAACCTTCAATGATACACGTGTTGAGGCGTGTAATTCCATGAAGAGCGGCGTTTGGTCCCCAGATAAAGTAAAGGGTTTGCCCCAAACGAGAAAACAATGGGCAGAACTAAACAAACTGGAATTTAGGAAGGGGATCTGAGGTTATGGAGCCTGCGTATCACAGGAACTGTCAAAAGACAAAATTAAAAAGCAGACACCATATCCAAGGGGTGATTATACAATACCCAAGGCTATGAAAGCGGGAGTATTGGAACCACCCAGGCCGAAATGATCATGTTGAGAAACTAAACAGTACCAATAACACGACATAAAAGTCGTGCTGAACGATCTGAGAAGATCGAAATATAACAGCCCTGATTGAATGTACGGGGAGACCTTTTACGGCCGCCACACGGCACAAACAACGCTGCTGTGATAATAAAATAGAGAAAAGTGGAAACTTCACAGGTCGCTCAACACGACAGAAACGAAAATGTTGCAGGCTCGGTTTGATTGAGCCTGTTCATGGACGGTAGTGGAAATGCATGCTACCATCCATGCCCTCTAGCCCCGGGTTGAGCAGAACTCATATACTTTTTCAGTAGAAAACAGAAATAGATTAGTTCATCTTTTTTCTTTAAATATTTGCATTGTATGCACAGGCGTTGGAAATGTGCAGAAGAAAGAGTTAATTTATACTTGCATTTGATTTTTACAATGGCAATGATCCACGGATGTATTTATCACTACAAATAAATAGGGATGAATTAATTATTTTTTTTTCTCAATTGGATATTTAGATTACATGTTAAAATAAATCGGAAACGCGCAAGATGAAATGATGGATTCATTCATGTCTTTGATTTTATACTGTCACAAACTGACATACCGGCCTCAATGTATCTGTAGTTTAAATGAATGTATTGCATCATCTTTTTGTATATTTTTGAGTTATTGAGGTAAATGTCAGATTTTTCGAATGAAATACCTCTTATGTTTTTCTGTGTTTCATAACTTAAATTTCCATGTAAATTTTATTAAATCCGTTCGGTAATAAGAAAGTTGATATTTTATAAACTTCAGTAGTTTATGTTTTCATCCTCAAAAGCCTTAAATTGTCAAATTTCAGTCTGCGCCAAAGTGGTCAGATTTCCCGGCTATATCATGATTCCCGTGGAAATGCAAATAGTCAGAGTACACGCATATGTCGTGAGTCCCATGAAATTTAATATTTGGCGGAACATTACCCTACAAATAGACTAGATTAGATATGCCTAGTGCACACCACTTTCGACATTAGACGAATTTACGTCAGATTGATTTTTCTTGGTAGAAATTTATGCTTGATCGAGGTAAGAAATTTATTTGTTAGATTTGTGTATAAGTTTTGAATCACGATTTTTATTTAGTAATTTTTTGTTCATTCTACAGGATTTTGCAACATTTACTTTTTGGCATGTGATTTTGGCTAGTTTCGGTATGTCAGGATTATTTATTAAATTTTTCAGGCTTTTGTAAATTATTTCGAATGAGGAATCTAAAATGTTTCGTTTATATAAGCTGTAAGATTTGTACTGAAAGTTGTGTAACATGATAATTGTAAAGTACTCTTTATCATAGACATATGTCAAACATTTCGTTTGTTAATTATGGAACGCCGTTACTGCATTGCATTGTAATGTATAAATCTATGTGGGAAGTCTAGTACCGTGTTTGTAATATGTTATTGTAATTTGAAATTATTGCCAGTCTACAGCATATACATACATTGTCCGTTGTATGGTACATACCAGCCATTGTATAACGTTTATTTACATTGCATTATGTTTTTTTTTAATTTAATTTGTTAATTTATAAATTTTATTATTATTATTAATTATTATTATTAAAAAGTTAATTTGTGGTTGTAAATAATAGCTGCAGTTTATCATTTTCCGTATCTATAATTTTTCATCATAAACTTTTCATAACTTTTCTATACTTTAGCTTTAGACTTGTAAGTAATTAATTTTAGAAATAACGGAAGTAATAAGTGACGTAATTTAATCACGTGACGTATGAACTTAGTAGCACATATATTTTGTATAAGTAGCACGTATTATTTATGGGAGCCTACGGAGGTATGATGCATCCAAAGGAGCAGTTTAATGCCCTGACTTGTATTTTGCTATGGTGCTTACCATATGTTATATATTTTAGCTTCTTCCACCAGACGACTTTTACCTGGTGATGTCACTACCCGGAAGTACAATACCCGAGGCTATTTTATCTTCACTCACCTGGATGTGATTTTCCCAGCGCAGAGCTTTCGTCTCAAGGTTGTGCCGTAAACCGCAAAGACGATGATTTTTGTGATCCACTGAAGTCAGCTCAGGAATGCAATCACCTACCATCATAAGGAGCCAAAACGGAGTCAACGTTTTCACGGTTTAGATGGACTTTACTTGAAGATATGTTGTTTATTTCTGTGCTACTTAAAGTTCGAAGTTAACGGAAACACATGTGTCACGGAACTTTTAGTATTAGGACTTTATACCTGTTAAAAAGAGATACTGAGCTCAGATTTATATTATTTTTGGTTCATTCTTTCTTACAATAAGATTTTTTCTTCACTTTTCATTTATTATCATTTTCTGTAAATAAATTTGTAAATATTGTAATGAGTGTTAATTTGTTAAAGTAGCTATTGTCCCCGGCACGTCCATCCTGTCACATATACCTGTTTTGGTCTGTGAATGATTTTCTTTTCCAGTTCATGACATATTAGTTTCTAACGTTTCTTTCTTTCAATATTAGCATTCATTCTGCATACATGTACAAGTTCGAAAACATGCAAAACTTTTCACCTTTGAAATGGCCGGACAATATAATTTTTACTACATATATTGATTGCATGGATTAATCAATCATTCTAACACGATCCGATTCATTTTCCTATTAAACAAAGAAGGCAGAAAACAGTGAAGTATTATACAACAGTTCACTGTTCTGACGTCACAACTTTTTACGTCATAGCGTCATTTCGGCGCAGTGGAAAAAAGAACGATTGAAAACAGGCCAATATTTAATGAATGCCGTCAACGTAAAAGTCCATGGTAGCGTGTTAGAATCGAAGTAATATATCTCATTTAGTGATTTGCTCTTCAGATGCGTATTATTATATCACTCGGGCATCGCCCTCGTGATATAATTCCTTCGCATCTGAACTCCAAACAATGATTTATTCTGCGACAAATCACTAAGGAGATATATTATTTCTTAATTTTTTCATTAGTATTGACATGGAAAAGAATGATAGCTTAGTCCATCCTAATTGCTTGTATTGAAAAATCAATCAATATTAACATTGAATCAGAATTGTTTGAAACATGCACGAAGAAGGATGAATTATTCGAGGTCTTTGATTTTATATTTGAGGTGGTCCACGAATGTTTCATTTTTTTTTAAGTTTGGAAACGCAAAAGAACAGAGAATTAATTATCCAATGTCTTTGATTTTCCATTTGAATGTGTTTTACTACAAGACATCCATCTTTTTCTATCAATATTAAAGGACCTGGACTCCAGATTTTTAAACTTTCCACTATTGATTAGATATGGAATGTTTTAGACACAGCTATACGTCAAGCATTTATCATGTAGCATGAACGTTTGTCACCTAACTCATGTGTAGCACTGCAAAAACTCACAAAAGCCAGATAATTTGATCTCATCTTGGGGCGTTAGTCGAATGGGAAACCTATACCAACGTAATATCTCTTAACACGACAACAACAAAGATGTCACCTGATTATTCTTCATGATCAACAAATAATATTATATCTTAAACTTTCTTTTTCTCTTTCAATCAATAATTTTTGCAAACTCAAATATGGTTAAAGTAAGTAAACAATGTTTCACAAAAATAAAACGCTTATTTCAACCAGAGCTACAATTCTATGTATATATGCAAAATATACGGTATCGTACTCGAAAATTATACAAGAAATATACTTCCTGTATTTTCCAAGAAGACGTGTAAATTCAAACCCCGTAATTCTGGCATATAAGTAACATATACGGGGTTGTAAACGAAGTATATACGGGAAATATAAGTCCAGTACTTTCGAAATGTACACATTTCTAAATCATGTATTTCCGGCATATACGGGAAATATACGCAGTTGTATACGAAGCGTATACGGGAAATATACAACCCGTATTTCCGAAATATATAAATTATTTAAATCCCGTATTTTCGGCATATACAGGAAATATACGGAGTTGTTTACAAAGAATATACGGGAAATATACATTCCGTATTTTCGAAATATATAAATTATTTAAATCCCGTATTTTCGGCATATACGGGAAAATACGGAGTTGTAAACCAAGCATAGACGTGACATATACGTCCCGTATTTTCGAAATATACAAATTATTATAATCCCGTACTTCCGGCATATACAGGAAATATACGGAGTTGTATACAAAGAATATACGGGAAATATACATCCCGTATTTTCGAAATATATAAATTATTTAAATTCCGTATTTTCGGCATATACGGGAAAAATACGGAGTTGTAAACCAAGCATAGACGGGACATATACGTCCCGTATTTTCGAAATATACAAATTATTTTAATCCCGTATTTCCGGCATATACGGGAAATTTATGGAGTTGTATACGAAGAATATATGGGAAATATAAGCCCCGTATTTTCGAAATATATACAAACTATTCATATCCCGTATTTCCAGAATATACGGGAAATATAGGAGGATGTATACGAAACATATACGGAAAGTATAAGCCCCGTATTTTTGAAATATACAAACTATTCATATCCCGTATTTCCAGAATTTACGGGAAATATACGGGGTTGTATACGAAATATATGCGGGAAATATACGTCCCTTATTTTCGTAATATACGGATTGATGTATTCCCATACCCCATACATATACGGAAAATATACGGTGTTGTATACAATCATAATAGTATACGGAAATCCGTATTTTATTAGTATACGGACTTTTAAATATTCAAGCCCCGTACACGCCCGTATTTTAGTTTTCCCGTATTTCTTCCCGTATATGGGTAATATACGGAATCCCGTACACTCCGGTATACTACCTCTTTTTTCGCAGCGGATTAGCCCTGATGTTAAAGGTTAAAATTCATTTTCGGGTAAAAATTCAAAGGATAGCACTGTTATTTCATTTCTTTGTTGAAAGATATCTTCTCGTTATAACATGATGTTAATTCGTTTTAATCAACTGCAGCGTATTCTGCAGGTCGCTGGCATCTCCCCATAGCTTTTTCTAAAATGGGATGTCTGTGGGCCAAACTTTCTGGCGTGTTTCTTCCAGATAGGAACAGCTCTGCAGGATGTGGAATGGTGTTATGATCCGCACTGACATTAAGCTGTCTCTGCAGCATCCAGCTTCTTCATATGTTTTTTTCAGACCACAGTGTCCAGTGCGCAGACGGAGGATAGTTGTTTGGCTCTGCCTGCTTAGCTTGTTTCATTATTGGGCAGGTAGCCTCCATTTATATTATTTTAGTCTGACGCAAAGCTATTCTTCAGCAGAGTCTAAGCTTCTCTGTATGAATTTGGAAGTTGGGCTGTATTTGCCTGATTGCTTCCTTTGCAAGTTGGTCCGCAGCTTCATTTCCGGCTATGCCCACATGTGCAGGAATCCATTGAAATGCTACATCGTTGTTCTCAGACAGGAGATTGATGTTTTGCAGCAGCTATCTCTTAAAGATGTCTGATGTACCTGCTGAGAGAGCCTGAAGAGCTGATTTGGAGTCTTTAAAGAAGACAATAGTTTGTCCCTTTTCTCCTCGCTCATACAGTTGTACTGTGGCGGTTGTAAGGGCTTGCATCTCGGCTCTGAAGTTACAGCATCTCTTGCCGACTTGATGAGAGAGTATGAGAGTAAATTTGTCTGGAAATTTGATGTAGGCATCACTCCCAGCATTCTGAGCTGCTTTTTCCACTGATCCATCGGTATATGCTTGGATCCAAGAGTGTGCTGGGTAGCGGTCATTGATAATTTCTAACGTGAGAGATTGTTGGAGAGTTTGATGTTGTTTTCCCTTTTATTCTACTCCTGCACCTCTAATATGATCATGGGAGCACATTGTCTAAGAAACCATTCTTCGGGCACGAGCGGCACTGCCTCTGTGTCCAGTGCTGCTGCGTTCCATTTTTGCAGATCTTTGACGATGTGGTTGCGACAGTTTCGTTTCAGTCTGTTCTTGGCTCTGCTCTCGAGTTTTGAGTGGAGAGGGTGTGATGGTACTCTCTTTGCTTTCTCCGCCTGCACAAGGGCTTTGTACTCTCGTTTTGTCTGTAATGACTCAAGATTGGCTGTTTTTTTCCATTTCTTTTATTCGAGTTGTTTTCCTTGCTCCGAGAAATATCCTCAGGACTGAATTTTGAACCTTGTCCAGTTCATCTTTACTGGTTTTGGAAGCAGTTACCCATGAGGTGGATGCGTTATCTGCTATTGGCCGCACGGTGCCTTTGCAGACTTGCCGTAGGATCTTTTCATTTGCTCCCCAACTTGTTCCAGCCAGTTTTTTCATCATTGCGAGTTTCTTGAAGAACTCCCCTTTGACCTTTAATGTCAGATTTGACCTTCACTATTTTTTTTTCATTATTACGGAAACATGATATTGTCTGTTATATATACTTTGAAACTGAGTGAGAACTATAGAGTCTTTAAATAATGATCAGTTACTAGTTTTGACAAAAATACCCTAAAATAAAAAAGAAAAAAAATATTGGAACAAAACGCTGTTTTTGTGAATGGTCAAACAAATGTGACCCTTGACCTTTGATAAAATGTTTGGCTTTGACTTATTAGGATAAGACCTACATTGCTGACCTTGCTTAACATGTATACACTAATATAAATTGCTTACAGTGAATTATAGCAACAAGCAAGTTTTGAACAAAGTAATGAGTAAGTATGCTACATCTTTTATTCAAAAATGTCCCCAGACCTTTAATATCAGGTTTGACCTTGACTTATTTTCTCTTCCATGACATCGTCTGACATATATACATTTGAACTTGTCTGATTCCAGACGATATCTATATTACTGACATTGTGGGACATATATACATTAAAATAAATCACGAGCAAATACTAATAATGATTAAAAATATATGTTATATTTCAAACAGGAAGGTATTCGTGCGATTTTTTACACAAATTTTACCTTTGATATTAGATTTACCCTTGGCAGTTTTTGGATTACATCAGCACTGCTGACTTTGCCTGACATACAAATATTAAAAAGAATCAACCTCAGTGACTAATAATGTGAAGACATATTAAACAGATTAGGAAAAGTAAGAAACATTTTTCACATTTCTGCATGAAAATGAAGTTTGATCTTCACCTCAGGGTTGACTTTGGCTTTTTGCAATGTGATTTGCATTTCTGACTTTGGCTGATATATACACATTACATATATAAAGAGGAGTGACTTATGATAACAAACTATTTTTAAGAATAAGAATAAATTTCAAATATGGCAATTTTTGTGATTTTTACATACATTTCACCTTTCACCTTGAATATCAAGTTTGCGCTTCATTCTTTTTTGTTGCATTTCTTATTGCGGCCATTGTTTGACATAAACTGTTACTGACAATCAGATATTTTCTGTAATTTTAATCAAAAACAGTGAAAAACTAGTAGGCGTAAACTTTACCCTACCCCTAATATTTTTGTGAGTTTTACCTAACCTCTCACAAACGTAAGTGAAGAAAATATAGATAGGCACGGTTTTGACACTTAAGAAATGGGTTTTCATGGAGGATATGAAATATTGTTTCCTAAAAAGTATAAACTTCTTTTGGCCTCTATTGTTGCAATAAAAGTCGGTGAGCTCTCGGACCATACGTATTGACTTTGTTTTACCCGTTTAAGCAAATCAGGTAGTTTTTGTATAATAAGTATAACGTACTTGCGTAGTGGGCTAAATAGATTAATTAAATTGCAGTACACATTTGATGAAATACGAATTATTTTTTTTAAATAAATATCAAGATTGCGAAATTTTCATTTTGCGCCGATAAAAAAGCATAGATATTAATCAGGGTCAATAAGTAACTAAATAAAAAAGGAAAATGGACTTTAAACCACGCACATATTGATGTCGGACCACTGTATATGGAATAAAAAAAGTGGAAACATAGAAATGTGTAAACAGCGTGTAGATTCGAGTAGGAAATTTATATCAAGTTCTTTCTTCGATAAATTGATTCTTGTGTGCTTGTTATTATGTAAGTTTTGTTCTTTTACTGACCTTACTATTTCATTAAAGGCAAAGAAAATCTCCTATATAAGTGACCCCCCTCAAAAAGCCAGACATTTCAATCCCCAATAAACAGAATTCTGTCTGGTCCAGTCTGATAAGGGTCCAAAAAAAACCCTGTAGACTTGACATGTAGTCCATGTCAGAGGATCATAAATTTTATTGATATGTACAGATAACTGGTTATTTCTAGTGCTATACACTTCACTGATTGAAATGCAGCTTTTTTCAGATTATACACAATTTTTTTTTTAATTGATAATATACTAATTGTAATTGCTCATTCTTGTTGAGTAACGTCCTGACCAGTTAGATTATAATTCTTACATCAAGACAATTCTCACCATTTTAGAAAACTCTCACCTTTATTTAATGAAAAATGAAATAATTATTTAAAACTCAATAACAGAAACGACAAGCATTTTTTTTCAAATTATTAATTAATTATGATCTTTTTATCTAAGTTACAAAATAAAAACAGAAAATTTGAATATTTCTGGATTTTATTAGAAATTAATGAAGCGTTCAATTGCATTTTAAATAAATGAAAAAAAAAATATATGGACCTTGATAATAAAATCCAGCAATAAACAGATATCATTGTTCAAAATACATATGATTTATGTATACATTAATTATTCATCATTTTTAAAGAGGAGCCTGAATGCATTTTCTTTTCTCTTTTTTTTAAATTAAGCAATAATGAGATATAATTGTTTTAAAGCTTGATTAATTGAAAAATAGATATGCTGCTGTATTTTATCACTTTGTTTATTTAGTCCCAATTTAATCAGGCTTTCTAAATTCGTTATAGAAGTGAGAACTGGTTAGCTATAAAGATGAAAAATATCACATGCAATTTATGTACTGCACAGCAGCTATACAGTAGCTTAATACGATAAACAGAAGCAAGTCTATCTATCGTCCAGTCTTGTATATTGGCTCTTACCGCCAATACGCAGACCATAGGCCACATACCTTACATACCAGAATCAGTGTCTTTAAGTCGTAACAGGTTTTTAGTTAATTGTGGCTTTTTAAGATTCGTCTTATAGATATTTAAATCTATTTTAGAGATCCCGATATGACATCATTCTTATGACAGCATTGTAAAGGTGTAATAACTTTTAGATGAAATTTAAACGATAAGAATAATTCATTGCTAAACTTTGCATAACAGAATATGGCCAAAGAACATCCACATCTGTACAACCATGTCTTACCTCAGCTGCCTGATGATTTCAGATATTGTACATACCCTTTGCAATTCAATCGTCTCCAGGAAAGGTTTGTTAATGCAAATTAAAAGTATGTTCTATTGACTAATACAAATATATTTAGGATATTTTTTATTCAAGATTTTCATTTGCATGTTCTAAAGTGATAATTTGTTAAAGTTAACATACATTAGAATTGATCTATTGGATACCTCTAAGACTCGGATAAAATTGCTACATTCAATCTAACGTTAAAATGTTTGCTAAGTTTCTACAGAATTTTCATTCATTACTAGTAGCAATACTTAATTTCTAGAAAAGCAATTTCCCTGATTTGCAGCCATTCTTGATTCCAGATATTTCCGTCCTAGAAATAAAAAGCTCAAATCATGTCATAGAAGTTCTGTTTAGTGATATAATCATTATTTGATTCAGTACTTTTTCGGCTAAATCATGGGTTACTGACAGTTATGACCATTAATTATTACCTGATTAAGGTATCCGGTCCAAAAGAAGCAAGTTCATCATAACAGTGTATTTTAAATATATTAAATATTGATGCCTGCTAAGCTCATATAATTTTGGTATCATTTGAATGTGTATATCTAGTGAAAAAGTAACATAAATAACATAACAATATATGTTATATAATGTGTTTTATTACTTTATAGCTTCAAGTCTCTGACCTGAAGATTTGGCTAAAAATAACCTTTCTTTCAAATTGAAGTTTGGTTATATAATGAACATGAGAGTATGAGTGTTTCTAAAATATTCTAAAAATTCCAAATCTAGAAAAAAAGACGACCGCGTCGGGAATCGAACCCTGGACCGCCGCGGCAATAAAGACATTCTCCCGTTGTAGTAACCAATAGCTCTACAGCGGAATTAGTGAATTATGAGTTCTAAATATAGATATGTATAGTCGACACAATTTACCTGGGGTAAAGCGTTACAAACGCGTTTCGATTTTCATCGTTAAATGTAGTAAAAACAACAAATTCTCGTGTGTTGCCGTAACATATAGTTTGTCAGTAATTAAAATTTTAAGCCCTCTTAAGAAATATAATATTTGTTTCCAGATATCTGAAAAAAAAATTTTTTGTCGTCGAAAGATCTGGGGCCAGTCCCATTAAAACGATACTTCTCAGTTATTACAGAGTAAGATTAATCATTTCGCAGTCAAAAGCATTTGAAGAGAAAATATTACTTGATTGTGCCCGCCAGTATTGTTTGTTTGAAATTGATAGGGAATTGTGTCTGTCTGTCCGTCTGCTAGTCAGTCCGGATGTGGTTTTGACACAGATTCCTCAAAACTCACATGATCGTTACTCAGCACGGGAAAATGTGTACCTGGTGCATTAAATCAGATTTCACGCAGCCAGACCCAAGTAATAGCCCTTGACTTAGTCGCATTAACTCAAAACGTATTTGACACAGGATTGTGAAACATTACAGGAATATTCTTCAGCAAATGAAGTTGTCCACCTTGGATTTTATAAAAAGATATCACTCAGCAAGTCAAGAGTTATGATCCTTGACTTATTAAAAAATATGTATAGGAAGGGCCTGAAGTTGTTTTCGCATTTAACTCAAAACGTATTTGACCAAGGATTGTGAAAAATACAGGAATATTATTCAGCATATGATGTTGCTCAACTGTGTTTGTATTAGATAAACCACTCAGCCAGATAAAAGTTATGGCCAGTAACACTGTATGCGTAAAAGGCATAAAAGTATGTGTCGCACATATCGTAATAGTTGTTTTAACCTTGGAATATTTTTTTTTTTTGGTTGGATTTAACGTCAAACCGACACAATTTAAGGTCATATGGCGACTTTCCAGCTTTGAAAGACCACTCCGTGCATTATTTCATCACGAGCGGACACCTGGGTAGAACCAGCGACCTTCCGTAAGCCAGCTGGATGGCTTCCTCACATGAAGAATTTAACGCCCCGAGTGAGGCTCACATCGATGAGGGGTAAGTGATTTGAAGTCAGCGACCTTAACCACTCGGCCACGGAGGCCCCCTTTAACCTTGGATCATGAAACATCATAAGAGTATTATGCAGTATTATGAGGTTGTGCACGTGGGATTTTATTCTGGATTCTTGAGTCAGACCAGAGTTATGGCCCTTCATCTACAAAAATAATCATAAAGGGGAGACGAATTTTGTGTCGCATGTATCTCATTGAGTATTTTACATAACATAAGAGTCATAAAACATTAGGGGATTGTTATATAGCATGTGAAGTTATGCACCTTGTCTCTTGTGAGGGATTTCACTGAACCAGACCACAGATATCGTCCTTTACTCAGTAATGCACACAATGCACATAGAGAGCTTTAAAATTTATTTTGCATACGTCTTACAAATATTTCACATAGAACCATGAAACGTGTAAGAAGTAAGAATATTATCCAGCAAATGAATATGTGCACTTGAGTTTTTATCCTTCTTTCAATTTGTAAGGTCAGAGTTATGGCCCTTGACTTAGTAAAAAGTTAAATTTTGTGTCCAATATATCTATCTCATAATGTACTTGACTTAGAGTCATAAAACATTATTTAATAGTATGTAAGGAGTTGTTCTCCTTGTGTTCTCTTTGAATGTTTACTAAGATAGGCCAGAGTTATGGTCCTTTACGTAGTGAAAAATATAAATTGCTTAAAATTTTGTGTTTCATATATTATGTACAAAAATTAACTAGTGTCATGACATCATGCCTATTTTTTTTTTTTTTTTTTTTTTTTTTTTTTTGTGTTGGGTTTAATAGTCATTCAGTTATGTAACGGCGAGCAGTTAACCTAACCAATGTTCATGGATTCTGTAACAGTACAGACCTGTTCTCCGCAAGTAAATACCGAATTCCCAACATGAATCAGAGGTGGAGGACGAATGATTTCAGACACAATGCCTTTTATCAAATCGTCACGGAAAACATACGCCTCGCCCTGGGTTCGAACTCACGACCCCGAGATTCGTAGATCTATGCTCTCCTTATTGAGCTAAGCGGGAAGCGGATGGGCTCATGACACCATATACAGAGACAAGAGTTAAGGTTGGGGGTGGGGTGTTAAGGCACCCATGCCCTATTGGGACACATCTATTTTGATTACTCTGGGACTAAATCGATGGGTCAGTGCAACATGGTCGTAACTTGATTTTTTTACCAAATACACTTTTTTACGTAATTTGCCTTACTTAACATAAAATCATCACTTGTTAAAATATCTAAATCACATTCTTAAAATTGAAGTGAAAAAAGTAAAACTGCCAAAAGGTTGTATCTCAGGAAGACACTTTCAGTCAGTGCAACATGGTCGTAACTCAACATACATCTTTGTTGCACAGAGTTAGTATGCCATTTCACTTTGACATTTCTGTGCAACATGGTTGTAACTAACATTAAACTGTACAATATTACAATATAGTTAAATGATAAATAAGGATGATTTTTGTCTTTAAACAACTTAGAAAATGGTATAAACTACAAAATTAATATTGTTACCATATTTTATCAATGCAAAGTGGTGTTAAGAATTCATTGACCAACATGTTATGGATTTTTCTATAACATTTATTTTGTTAGAAAATTACCCTGTTAACTATTTCTCAGCCAAACTTCTTCCAAATTCAATATTTTTTAGCATCAGAAGCCCTATTCATAATGTCTTGACTTAATTTTAAGGGGGAAAATGCACCTTTATATACTTGTAATTAAATAAACTTTCCATTAGGCAAGTTTATGTAAAACTGTGAAAGGATAACAATGACATAACATTTTTCATTTTTGTATGCATATTTCCATGAATTGACTTATACTCATCGAAGTTGCATGCAACTACTTTGGCAAACAAAATAATATTTTCTTAAAATATAGACCAAAAACTGCACCAGAGGCCACCATTTTATGCCTGTATTTCAAAATTTCCAGGAGGGGAGATGCCCCTGAGCCCATAACAGGAGGGAAGTATCCTCTCCTATACCTCAACACTGTGTGGTGGGAGACATATTGATTTACTCCTGTCCGTCCGTCTGTCCATCTATCACAAATCTTGTCCACACTCTTAGGTCGAACATTCTCATCCGATCTTCACCAAACTTGAACAAAATGTGTTTGCCAATAAGTCCTCAGCATAGTTCGATAACTAGCCAAATCGGCCCAGGCAGTATGGCCTTTGAAACATGGTTTTTGATAAACAAAGCACCGAAAGTCTGATTTGGTTTTATTTGATAATCAAAGTACTGGAAGTCTGATTGGGTTGTATCAAAGCTCTGAAAGTCTGATTGGGTTGTCTTTTGATAATCAAAGCACTTGAAGTCTGATTGGGAATTAAGAATATATAGGGAGAAGGGTTTATGCTTGAACATTTCTCATGCAATCTTATACTTCTATTCAGATGATTAGGCAGTTGTGGAAGACATGCGTTTTTCTCAAAAGCAGCTCTAGTTTCACATCTACATTTCAAAAACTTCCAGAGGATACCCCCCCCCCCCCCCCCCACCACCCCAATAGGAAGGAGGTATTATGCCAAACAGGAAGGAGGTATCCCTCCTGTACTTCAAAATTTAGACCCAGAAATGCACAAGAGGCAACCATTTCATACCTAAATTTCAGAACTTTCCAGGGCAGAGCCTCTCCTCACTTGAGTCTCACTAACAGGAGGGAAGTCTACCCTCTTGTACCTCAAAATTTAGACCCAAAATGCACAAGAAACCATTATTTCAATGCTATATTTAAAAAATTTCTAGGGGAAACCCTCTGAACCACTTCTCTACCTTTATATCCCTTCTCTACCTTTACATTTAAACCCAGTTGCCCAGAGGCCACCATTTCATACCTATATTACAAAAGAAAATCTAGGGAGAGATCCCTCACCCCTTTAATAGAAGGGAGGTATCCCATCATGTAGCTCAAAGTTGTGACCCCAAAAAGGCACCAGAGGCTTCCATTTTATACCTATATTCCAGAGGGAGACTCCCCTGACCAATCTAACAGGAGGTGGGGACCCTCTCAATACCTGAAAATTTAGACAAAACAAATGCACCAGAGGTTGCCATTTCATACATATATTTCAAAATTTTTCAGAAACAGACCATACTGACATTCAAATTTCACATCAGGTGTATGGCATCTTTCTTGATGTGTAATAGGAGCGGGAAAATGTGCAGCCCGATACAGGACTCGAACCTTCTGCTTGCAAGTCAGATGCTCTACCAACTGAGCTAATCGGACAATCGATATCATAGACTATTTATATAGTATTACATTATATACACACTGCTACATTCCTCTCTCCTTTTTTCAAAGACAAGCTCAGATTCTTTTTGACTAACCCAGCCACTGCTTCACCCTAGCTCTAGGATTCCAAGGCTAGTCACCACACTCACGGCACCAATGTAATAGGAGCAGAAAAATGTGCAGCCCGATACAGGACTCGGACCTGCGACCTTCTGCTTGCAAGTCAGATGCTCTACCAACTGAGCTAATCGGACAATCGATATCATAGACTATTTATATACATTATATACACTCTGCTACAGATGTTAGTTTCATGTGACTGTATTGTTGCGCTGATCATGTGCTTTGATTATGGCATTTTCAGTTTTACTCAAGCTAAAGAGCAAATTTATACCATTGATAATTGTTTAGGTGTAGATATTTATGCAATAAAAAAACTTTTAGACTTGTTTTGAGAAGCATGCACATGTTGTTCTCTTGCAGAATAGTATTGTGCTCCTGGGGCGTGCATTATTTATGCTGCAGAACTGGTGCATATTTTTTGACGAAAATCTAATAACACAGAAATATTCAAATACCTTAGACCTTAAAGGCTCATAATGCCTGCATTCTATAAAATATGCAAATATCTTGTAATTTCAAGGCACTCAGTGTCTACATACTGTAAAATATTCAAGTTCCTTGGACCAGTCAAGCTCTTACTGTCTATTTACTGTAATTTACTGTAAAATACTGAAAAAACTTTGACCTTACAGGCTCTCAGTGCCTATATTCAGTAAAATATTCAAGTACATTTGACCAGTCAAGCTCTTATTCAGTATTGCCTATTTACTGTAAAATACGGAAATAACTTTGACCATAAAAGCTCTCAGTGCCTATATTCATTAAATTATGTAAGTATCTTGGACTAGTCAAGTTTCTGTTGTCCATTTACTGTAAAATAATGAAATAAGTTTGACCATAAAGGCTCCCAGTGCCTATATTCAGTAAAATATTCAAGTACCTTTGACCAGTCAAGCTCTTCTTGTCAATTTACTGTAAAATACTGAAATAACTTTGAATATTAAGACTCTCAGTGCCTATATACAGTAAAATATGCAAATATCTCGGACCAAGTCAAGCTCTTAATATTGTCTTTTAACTGTAAAATACTTTTAAATAATTTAAAATGTGTTTTTATAGTAGTACATTTTTACTTCTACATATTATATGATTTTTTTTGACATTTTTTGCGAGTGAAACAAGTCAATGAAAGTACAGAAAAAGAAATATGGATATGCTGAAAAATATTGAATTAATAGTCTTTTAAATAAACATCTCTGTTATGAATTATCTCCAATAAATTATTTGTTATCATTTGGTTACGACCTTGTAGCTCTAACTTTTTTACCATATTTCCTCACGTTTCAGCGCAACATGGTCGTAACTGGAAAACTTCCAAATAACTCCCCAGTGAACATTTTTTTGACATTTTTCCCATAGTATGGTAGTTATTGCTGTTATTTGATCAAAATAATATAGATTGTATTGTTTTTCATTACATCATTTGAATACAAAAATGTTTTTTGCTTCTCCTGTAAAGTTTTCAAAAACTGAGTTACGACCATGTTGCACGAACCCATCGAAATGTCGATGTTTCCTAAAATTAGCGATATGATAACTACAGTTTTTCCTGGAAGGGATTCACATATTTTTATGCTTAAAGATCACATTCGGTAACACTATATAGACAAAAGACAGTATTTCTACAAGATCCGTTTCTTTGTGTGTGTGTGTGTGTGTGTGTGTGTGTGTTTTTGTTTTTGTTTTTTTTTTTAACCCTAACCCTAACCCTTTATTTTTTTATTTTTTTTTTTTATTTTTTTTTTTAACTGTGTGTAAAAAATTTAAGATTTACTGAAAAATATATCTCTTTATTTTATTTCAATTGTGCGTCACTTTTGAAGAAAACTTCCCGCATTTATTTCTTTTTAGACTTCTTCGTGACATTCTAGCGTGCTGTAATATATTTTGTTAACTGTTTTTACAATATACGTACATTATATATATTATTTAAAAGGACTATCATTGTAAGTGTATGCTTTAAACATTTAAACCTGGTGATTCAACAAAACTTTAAATCTTCATTTCTAAAGAACTGGTGGAGAATCCTGAAAAAGATCAGTGGAACTCCCACACGAAAATATAATGCAAGTTATTTCCTATCAGCAGAATCCCGTCGTTGGACGTTACTACAGTACGCCAAATACTTAACACATGCGACGCAACCGTTGGCGGCGCGGAGATTTTCATGACCCTTAGGAGTCGCACATCACATTATGTTATACTGCAGACGATATTGCCACTACGCCAAAAATCAGCTACTTGAACGACGGCAGGACAATATCCAGTAGTATAGTGAGATACCTACTTGGCACAAACCTTGTTTATCAGTCTAACTTTAAAGATAAAACTTCTGTGTATCGGTTTATGCTATTAAGCGGTGATAGCAATGAAAAGCTTTTCAAATGGATCCATGCAATGCTGCTTTAAACAACACACATGATTACCAGCCTAGACTAACCTTGATCCTGAATAGATGTTATAAAGAACGAAATGTCAACACTACAAAATATGTCAAACAACTGTAACCACGAAAACACTATGTAACGAAAATGTTCAAAAAATGTTGGAAAAGTCAAATCCGACACAGGCAAAGTTTCAAAACTGGTAAAAATATTCAAGAATTCATAAAGAAGAGATCCAATATCTATCATCAAGTATTTGCAGTAACATACTAACTTTCGCGGTATGTCAGGACATAAGGCAAAGAAGAATATAAGATAAACATATCTGACTATCCTTGATGTGGAAGCAACACATTTAAATACCACTTTCATGCAAATAAACATGTGAAAAAACTGCAACTAAAGGGACACTGTTTATTGTTCTGTTCATGAAAAAGGAGTATGTTGCAAAAATGTGTATTTGGACAGTAGTTAATATTATGATGGTGCGAGCCCTATTTAACCTAATTTAACCTTTAGTCTTTGGTCCGGACTGACCAATGCCGGACAATTAAAAACCCACAGGTTTAAACCCAGTAAAAAGTTTTAAACAAATATAATATAATGAGTTTACAGAATAAAATATATTGTTTGAAAGAAAGAAAATTTACTGATAATATAAATCCTCATTATGTTACAACAAAAAACGGGAGAAAAATGATAATGGCTACCTGTTCGTCTTGTGGAAAAATGAAATCAAAGTTTGTTAAAAGTACAGGGGGTAATTTAGATATCCATAAAGGAATGTTACCTTTATTACCTAAAGAAGGTTTAACACTTCCAGGATATAATTATTGTGGACCAGGAAATCCTTTAGATAATGGACCTCCTGTCAACGAACTGGATGCAGTATGTATGGACCATGACTTTTGCTATGACAGCGGTGTAAAAAAGGGTACATGCGACAAAAAAATGCTTTCCAACTTAAATAAAACTAAATCAAAAACATTTGGAGAAAAGATTGCAAAACATTTAGTTGTAAAACCCGCAATTAAAACGAAATACAAACTTGGTCTTGGACAAAAACGAAAGTCAAAAAAGAATTACACAAACCAATTAAAAGAAAATTTAGGAAACGAAGAGTGATAGTTAATGATATTGATGATACTTGGTCAGCTGATTTAGTTGACATGCAAGCTTTTTCAAAATACAATAAAGGAGTAAAGTACTTGTTAACCGTTATTGATATATTCAGTAAATATGCTTGGGTTATTGCATTAAAGAATAAAACTGGAGAATCTGTTACTGAAGCATTTGAAAAAATAATTTTAAAAGGTAGAACACCAACAAACACCAACAAATTTATGGGTAGATGAAGGAAAAGAATTTTATAATAAAACGTTTGAATCATTTTTGAATAAAAATAAAATTAACATGTACCATACATTTAATGAAGGAAAGGCTGTAGTTATTGAAAGATTTAATAGAAGTTTAAAAAGAATAATGTGGAAATATTTTACAGCAAATAATACTTATACTTATTTAGATAATTTGCAGGAAATGGTTGATAAATATAACAAAACAAAACACTCTAGTATAAAAATGACACCAATCGAAGCTAGTAAAACCTTAAATAAAGGTACTGTTTACTTTAATTTATATGGTAATTTAAAGATACCAAAGAGTAAAGCAAAATTTAAAATTGGTGATCGAGTTCGCTTAAGCAAACTTAAAAGACATTTTGAAAAAGGATATACACCAAACTGGACAGAGGAAATATTTATAATTTATAAAATTAATAATACAAATCCCAGAAGATACACTATAAAAGATTTAAATGATGAAATAATTCAGGGTTCATTTTATGAACAAGAACTTTTACCTACTACACAAGAGGTTTTTAGAATAGAAAAATTTATCAGACGAGACTATAAGAAAAAACAAGCTTTAGTAAAATGGAAAGGTTACAATGAAAAATTTAATAGTTGGGTTCCGTTTAGTGAATTTGAAGAAATTTAATTTAAAAAATATTAATATTAATATTAATTATATAAATGAGTAATAAAAATCTAATTTCTAATAATGGAATAGAAACAATAGATCAATTAATCATTCACTTAACTAAACTAGCTGCTGCTTACAGAAAAAGTTATAAATTTTGTGGGAGAGTAAGTACTGGGTTATATATTACAGCAGGTATCTTTGGTTGCTCAGCTGCATTAGCACTTGTTCCAGCTATTTCTATATTTATAGCAGTTGCAGGCGCTGTTCCATCAGTAATTACCATATTTACTAACAGACTAAAACTTGACGACAAGAAATTTATTTTAAAAACACATCATCACAAAATGAAACAACTTATAACAAAAGCACGAATCGGAAAAGTAAATAAAGAAGAAGAGAAAAAAGTTATTCAAAATATTTTTACAATACTATTAGAAATGCAGGAAGAAAAAAATTATTCAATGCCTTTTGAAATGTATATGAAGGAATTTAAACTTAACGGATATAAAAGTAAAAACGATGAAGAGTTGTATTAAAGATTATTAAAGATTTTTTCTATAAGTATTTTATATAAATGAGAAAAATTATATCAGTTGAAGGTAATATTGCATCAGGAAAAAGTACGTTTTTAGATATTATTAAAGAATATAATCCTAATTTTAATATAATTCCAGAACCAATTCACGAATGGCAAAATGTTATGGATCCACGTGCAACCGAAGGTTCCAGCTTCGCAAGTTATAATTCATATAACCGTTTTGAACTTGCTGCTCAAGAACCGTCCAAATATTTATTTCCTTTTGAGCTAACAACTTTAAACAGTCATATAAAAATGTTATCTTCTGCTAAACAGTTTGATGGTGTTTCTGTCCTTGAACGTTGTTATTTAACTAACAGTAACGTTTTTACAAAACAACATCACGACAACGGTGTTATAAATGACCCCGAGTGGGCAGTATACAATCTTTTCTTAACTGATCATATTATAAAATCATACGGAAAAAATCCAATTGATGGATTTGTTTATGTTAAAACCGACCCAGAAATATGTCTTAAAAGACTTCAAAAAAGAAACAGAACGGAAGAAAATAGAGTTGGTTTATATTATTTAGAAAAACTACACAAATTACACGAAGAATGGTTAAACAGAATGTCTCAAGAAGGTATTAAAATTTTAACAGTTGATAACAATTTAGAAAAAATAACCTCAAAAACCTATTCAAAAGATATAGAAAATATAAACAAATTTCTCAAATCAATATAATTTCTTTACGTGCGTTTTAAAGATTTTTTTCTATAAGTATATTATATATAGATGGTTAATAGAAAGGTAGATAGAATGATTATGCCAAAATTATCTAGCACTTTAGGAGAAATAATGAATCCAGACAAAAATTCATATAAAAAAGTTCTTAAAAGAAGAAATGTTATTAAATCAAAACTTGATCAAATAGTTAGCGATGAATATAAAAATCATGTCATTGATAAATTACAAAATGTTATAGATCCTTATCTTTTAAAAAATAATTTATTTGAATGGGACTGTGGTTGTCTATTAACTGAAGAAGAAAATGCCGAAAGGTTATGTGATTGTCCCAGACCAAATAATATTCGAAACAATCCTAAAAAAGTTATTGCAACCAATTATGATACTAATGAAGAGAAAACATATAAAAGCACTGATGCAGCATCCAAAGACCTTAATATTAATTCAGGGTTAATAACAATGTGCTGCAAAGGAAAAAACCAAGTTAAAAGTGGAATATCAAAAACCAGCTGAAAAAGATAAAAATTTAAATATTTTAATTCTTCTTAAACTTTATTTATTTTATTATTTTTTAATCCTTTTTTCCTTAGTGATTTTTTTTCTAAATATAATATATAGATGGAAATTGAGAGATCTACAAAACAATATTATAAGAAATTTGAAATTAAAATTACATATAGACGAGATCCAAAGAATCAATTATATTTAACTATAAACGACTCTTATGAAATACTTAAATCTGAACTTAAATTTTAAAAGGTATAAAAATAAACGTTGTTTTAAAATTAACTTTTGTAAAAATGAGTGCAACAGATACAATATATAAATCAGCTTATTTTCAATCAAAGGCTTTAGAAATTATTAACACAAATGAAATAAAAAACACTTTACGTCAAGCCTTTGATGAAATAATAAATAGAATTGGCAACTGGATTTCAGAAGGAAGCGGCTGGAGAATAGAATCAGTTGATGCTCATTATATAAATAGATATAAGTATAGTCCATTGGCTGCTTCAAGTTATTTAGAATTACCAAAACCATTACAAAATACAATGAAAGGATTAATAAATATAAAGAATGATGATAACGAATGTTTTAGATGGTGTCATTTAGCTTACAAATTTCCTGTTGAAAAAAATCCTCAAAAAATTTCAAAATATAAAAAACATATAGAAAAACTGAATTATAAAGGAATAAAATTTCCTGTTACATTAAATCAAATACCTAAAATAGAAGTTTTAAATGAAATATCATTTAATATATTTGGTTATGAAGAACCTGCAGGTATTTATCCATTGTACATATCAAAATATCAATACGAAGAACACTGTGACATGTTGCTAATCAATAAAGATAAGATAAATGGCGACTGTAAATCACCAGGGACCCCAATCCATCATTATGTTTGGATAAAAGACTTTAATAGATTAATGTTTAACAAAACAAAACATGCAAATAAAAAACATTTTTGTAAAAGCTGCCTGCAGCATTTTTCTCAAGAAAGAATATTAAATGAACACATACCAAATTTTTTAGCTATTAATGGTACTCAAGGTGTAAAAATGCCAAAAGAGGGAAGTAAAGTACAATTTAAAAATTATCATAAAGGTTTAGCAGTACCTTTTGTAATTTATGCTGATTTTGAATCAATAACTAAGAAAGTTTTAACTGCTTTACCATCACCTGAATCTTCATTTACTGAACCATATCAAAATCATATAGATTGTGGTTACAGCTATAAAGTTGTTTGTTGTTATGACGATAAATATACTAAACCAACCCAGATTTATAGAGGTCCTAATGCAGTTTATAAGTTTATTGAAAAAATGCTTGAGGAAGAGGAATATTGTAAAGAAATATTTAAAGAGCACTTTAACAAAGAACTAAGAATGTCTAAAAAAGATGAAAGTGAATTTAAAAAACAAAAGTTTTGTCATATTTGTGAAAAAGAATATAAGGAAAATGAAAATCCTGTTCGAGACCATTGGTATATAACAGGAAAATTCAGAGGAAGTGCTCACTCAGAATGTAATATTAATTTTAGACTAACACACAAAATTCCTGTTTTTTTTTTCATAATTTTAGAGGTTATGACGGTCATTTTATTATGCAACAAATAAGGAAATTCAAAAAAGAAATTAATGTTATTCCTAACAATATGGAAAGATATATATGGCATTTATGATTTCCGACTTGGTCTTTATTGATTCATTCCAATTTATGTCTCAATCATTGGATAACTTAGTAAAAAATATTCCAGAATTTAAATACACATCAACTGAATTTGATAAAAATATAGAATTATTAAAAACAAAAGGTGTTTATCCATATGATTACATGGATTCATTTAAAAAATTCAAAGAAACAAAATTACCTTCTAAAAAAGAGTTTTATTCAATTTTAAATGAAACACACATATCTGACAACGAATATGAACATGTAAAAATGTTTGGAATAAATTTAAAATTAAACCAATGGGAGAATATCATGATCTATATTTAAAAACTGACGTATTACTTTTAGCTGATACATTCGAAAATTTTATAAAACTATGTTTAGAGAACTACAAATTAGATCCTTGTCATTATTTTAGTAGTCCTGGTTTAGCTTGGGATGCAATGTTAAAAATGACTGGAATTCAGTTAGATTTAATAACTGATATTGATATGTATATTTTTATTGAAAAGGGATTGAGAGGAGGAATAAGTTATATTTCAAACAGATACAGTAAAGCAAACAATAAATATATGAAAGATTATGATCCTCAATTAGAATCTAAATACATTATGTACCTCGATGCCAATAATCTTTATGGTTGGGCCATGTGTCAACCTTTGCCCTCTGGAAACTTTAAATTTATATCTGAAAAACAATTCAAGAAATTAATTGCAAAAGGTAAAACTAACTTTATAGTTGAATGTGATCTTGAATATCCAAAAGAATTACATACTGTACATAATGATTATCCTTTAGCTCCTGAAAAAATTAAAATACCAGATCAATGGCTTTCTGACTATAGTAAAACTATTAAAGAAGAATTTGAAATAGGAAAAAGTAATGTAAAAAAATTAGTTCCAACTTTAATGAAAAAACAAAATTATGTAGTTCATTATAAAAATCTTGAACTATATACACAATTAGGGTTAAAAGTAACAAAAATACACAAAATATTAACTTTTGATGAAAGTCCTTGGTTAAGAAAGTATATTGATTTTAATACTCAAAAAAGATCTAAAGCAAAAAATTCATTTGAAAAGGACTTTTTTAAGTTAATGAACAACTCTGTATTCGGTAAGACGATGGAGAATTTATGCAAGAGGGTTAATATTAAATTAACTCATGATGAAAACCTTTTATTAAAATATATAGCCAAACCTTCATTTGTTAGTTCAACGATGTTTAACAAGAATTTGTTTGGTATTCATAGAATAAAAGAAAGTTTGTTATTAAACAGACCTTGTTATGTTGGAATGTGCATTCTTGATTTATCAAAATATTTAATGTATGATTTTCATTATAATTACATAAAGGAAAAGTACGAGGATTCAGCAAAGCTTTTATTTACTGACACTGATTCATTATGTTATGAGGGAAGCCATCCAGCTGGCTGACGGAAGGTCGGTGGTTCTACCCAGGTGCCCGCTCGTGTTGAAATAATGCACGGAGGGGCACCTGGGGTCTTCCTCCACCATCAAAGCTGGAAAGTCGCCATATGACCTATAATTGTGTCGGCGCGACGTTAAACCCAACAAAATAAATAAATCATTATGTTATGAAATAAAAACCAAAGATGCATATGAGGATTTTTATAAGGACAAAGATTTATTTGATAATAGTGATTACGATAGTAATTCAAAATTTTATTTCGACAATAATAAAAAAGTAATTGGAAAATTTAAAGATGAAGCTGCCGGCATTCCCATTGTTGAATTTGTTGGATTAAGAAGTAAAATGTATTCATATTTATTAGAAAATGAAGTTAATGTTAAAAAATGTAAAGGAATTAAAAAACTTGTTGTTAAGAAACCAATAGTTCATAAAAATTACAAAGATACTTTGTTTAATTCAACCCAAAGTAATCACACCTTTAAAGTTATTCGTTCTGATAAACACAATCTTTCCAGTTATGTTATAAATAAAACATCTTTATCACGTTATGACGATAAAAGATATATTCTTGATAATGGTATTGATACATTAGCTTATTCTTAAATTAATTCTTAAATTAACTCTTAAATTATAGAACCATAAATTGTTAACTGAATATTCATAACGTTTAAAGAATTAATATAAATAACATCATTCATTTTAAATTCATTAGCATAATTAATAGAAATAAATTCATTTTTTCTGTTATTTTTTGCATTGTAACTTTGAAGAATTACATTTTCTTTATTTTTTAGTTGTAATTTGGCTTCTCCTTTATCTAATTTAATTGTATCAACAAGAATAATTAAGATGGAATCATGCATGATTCTTACATTATTACCATTTTGAACTAAACCAGGACTAGCATTTACAGTTTTCCATTGAAATAATCCACTATCAGTATCTTGGGTATAACATGTTAAAAACAATGGAGGTTTTCTTATTATTTGTTTTTCTATTTTACTTACTTTTTCATTTATATTATTAAATATTCCCATTATATTAATTATTCCAGTTAAATAAAAACACAGTAATTAATTAAATCTTTAAATAATGTTTTAATTCAAAAGTTTACTTTCTTTATAATTTATATATTCCTCCAATATGTAGAATCTGACATAACTATCCGTTAAAAGTATAAATGATACTTCTGCAGATGTCGAATCGTCATAAGGATGAATGTCAAACATTGTCCTTTCTGTTAAATAAATTTTAATTTTTTTATGATATGTACATACCTCGGCCGAGACGGGCCCACTTTCACCGACTATGGGTGTTATATTTACACTCCCATCGGGAAATTTACCTGTAAAGCCATCTTGCCACCACCTAAAAAGAAAAAGTACATCCGGTACAGCTAGTTTATATTCTTGGTTTGCGTTTATAAAATCTTTATAATCTACGACATTACCAGATTCCAAATTAAATGCATCAAAATAGCCTATACCACTTTTAGTTAGAGTATCATATAATGAATATATCCAGACACCGTGACGATCGAAATACTTTTTCATTTTTATGTATGAATATGCTACAAGGGATTCTCCTTCATTATAACCGCTGTTATATTCAAAAAGAAACACTTCACGTCTTACTTTTTCTATTTCCTTTTCAAATTCTTCTTTATTTTTTTATCTTTCTTTTTAAGTTTAAGAACTACTTCAGCCAAATCATCAAGTCGTTTTGTTGTAGCAACTTCAAAAGCAGATAAATTGTCAACAACACCCTTTGTTCTTGCTAACTGTGTTTCTTGTTTTAAGAAAACATTTTTTACTTTTGTAATTTTTTCAGCATTAGTGGTAATTTCTTCGACATTAGTGGTTATTGCTTTAGTATTAGCAGTAATTACTTGGGTATTAGCAGTAATTGATTCTCCTTGTTTAGCTGATATTCCAACTACAGAGTCCAGTTCATTTTTATGTTCTTCAACTTTAGCATTAAATTCATTAATATCTTCTTGTAATTTTTTTTGTAATATTACTTAAGTCTGCATACTTTAAATTATGACGGTTGTCAACAGTAGTAATCCAAATTCGAAGTTGTTTCTTAAAGTCTTCTATTTTAGAATTGAGCTCTTTTTTAAGGTTATCTAATGCTGTGTCATGGTCATCACCTCTTTGTGAAGCTGCCTTTTCCAATTCAGATTTATATTCTGCAAGTTTATTTGAAATTAATTCTAATAAATCTTTATGCTTTTTTTCAGTTTCAGTATTTAGTTTATTTATTTCTGTTTTGATTTCTAACTGATACATATTTTGTAACTTTTTCTCAGCTTCAATAATCTTGTCTTTTAGTTCTTCATGTTTAATCATACTACCTTTTAATTCTTGAATTTGATTGTATAACTTTTCAAAATTGGTCCTAATTACTTTCTTTATGTTGTCATCTGTCAAATCAGATTTCTCTTCAAGTTCTTTAATAGAATTAACCATAGCTTTCATTTCTTCTTCAATTTTATCTTGTAATTCAACTATTAATAATGAATTCTTTTTAAAATCTTTTGTTAATTCTTCAATATTCTTTACTTTTGCTTCTAGTGTTTGTTTTATACTTTTGACATCTTCAAGATTATAGTTATCTATTACACTTTGAACTTTTTTAAACACAAATCGTCTTGAAACTGCATCGTTGGGTTTATCTGGATCTCCTAGGTTAATTATTTCATTACCTCCCATATCTAATGCTCTGTTCATTGTGTTATCAAGTTCCTTATTTCTGTGAAGATACGATTCTGTTTCCTTTTTAAGTTTTTTGAATTGTTTTTTAGTAGCATAATCACTTAAATCAATATCAAATTTAACTTTACTTATACTGTCAGGTTCACTAATTTGTTCTATATTATTAAAAACTCCCATTATATAATTATTATATATTACCAGTAAAGAAATCATATTTTTGATTTGTTGCATTAGCAAAAGAGTTAGGGTTAATATTTTGTTCATTACAAATCATATCATTTTCTCGTTTACCTGGACTTTCAAATAAAATATAATGTGAACAGTTAATTCGGATATCTTTTGGTGTTTTATAGTAAGACTGACTTAAATAGATAACACAACAGTTTTTGTGACGTCCTTGAATAAAGTATTTTGTTATTTCATTCTGAACCTTTTTATCTTCACATACAAAATCATCAAATATTACTACTTTTTGTTTTTCTGATTCAAGATTCTCACAAGGTTCAATTTGGTTGGAATCGGCCGAATATTCAAGTATTTCATTTGGATCTACTTTAATTTTTTTGGCAATTTGGCTTAAGTGGTTAATTAAATCTTGATATTTAGATTGTTCTAGGTTTTTAGCATATAGGTATAATTTATCATAATATATAAGAGGTTTTCGAAGTATATGCATTAGTGTATTTGTTTTTCCAGATCCAGAAGATCCGCATATTAACATTCTAAAACATGAATCTGGCATGAAAGGATAATGTTGTTTAAAGTTATTGGATTTATCACTTTTTGTATCATAATTTGGAATTTCCATTTTTATATAATAATACATTATCTTACAATATCTTACATTATTTTACATTATTTTACATTATCTTACATTATTATATAAATGCAATCAAAACTTAATGAAATAAGAATAAGAAAAAACTTAGTCGGGCAAAAGATGAGAGCTCTTAAACATTAAGAAAGCTACAAATCGGGATATGTACACTGAAATTTATAAACCAATTACTGAAGGAATAGAAAGTCAAAAAGAACAATTATCAAGTCAGTTAAAAGCATTACCTGGAATAAAACAACAATTAGCGTTATTAGGTGATGAAATAAAAGAAATACAAACATACCAGGGTTAACCACAGCTATTCCAAGAACCGCTACCAATTACAGGGTCTCCTGGAGAAGTTGAAAAATCTAAAAGACAACAAGAATATATACCAGTAGATTGGGGAGATAAACCTGTTGGATGGGTTCCTCAAGATGAATTTAAGAGATTAGAAGATTACGGAAGAGAAAAGACAGGAACTGAAACAACTGATGATACAACTGAAGTATCAGAAGAAGAAATGGGTGCAATGTCGTTCGATCCAGCGGTATTAAATAAAAAAATTGATTTAGTACTTTTAGATAAAAAAAAAATATAACACACCACAATAAGTGTTTGTATTTTTGAAGTTACACTTTACCAAAGACAAAGTATAAAGTTTCACCAAATGGACATTATGGTAATTTAATTATTAACTTAAATAAACTTTATAGTCAAAATAAATTAATTGCTAAGGATAAAAAAACTGGAAAAGAAGTAATTTAAACTAAGGTAGATAATGATTTGATTGATTTGATTAATAAAAGATATAACAATAATAAAAACATACAATTCTTCAAGAAAATATTTAAAGAATTAACAGAAAAATCAGGATTACCTATCAATAAAAAAGATCTATGAAATTTAAAAAAAGAAATTTTAGGGGACAAGGTTATGACGTTTGTCCATGTAATCCAAAAAATTGGTTAATGACTTGGAGTTAATTTGTGGTTCAATTAATGCTGGAAATAAAAAATGAAGAACTAAAAAAATGAAGGTATTAGAAAAATTTGATGAATTATTAAAAATGAATTCACTCTACCAAAAGAACATGAAATGTTATATAAAATTATTTTTCTTGAATTTAAATTTTATTATATAAAATGGAACAAAAAATAGTATTAAGTTCTGAAACAGTTAAAATAATAACAAAAATACTCCAAATGATTTTACAATCAATTTAAATCGTTCTTTAAATTTTTGATAAAAAATAAAAACTTATGTTGTTGGTTTGGATGTAAATTTAAAACTATGACTTACTCTTGGCATAAAAATTAGTGGGGAATATGACAATAAAAGAATTCGTTATAATATGGTAAGGGTTGGAAAGATATTATATTTACAATGGTTCTTACAGTTTACAGCATCAATAATTATGTTAGGAAAAATTAATAAGTAATGGTGATTATGAATTTGATAAATCAGACATTGCTGCCGCAGGCGACAGGGGACCAAGGTCCACCCAATTAGTTTTGAAAATTTTATTTAAGTAGTTTTTAAGATTTTGAATTCAATTCAAGATAAATTTATGTTGGATTTGGGAATATCAAAATTTTCATACATTGCTTGGATTTTGAGAACAAAAATTTTAAACAAAACTGAATGGGGAACTACAACACCAAAAATAACTAACTCTGTGGATACAATTTACATTCATTGTGATCTTATTGATAAATCACTTGTTGATGGTAATTTCAGTGATATTATCTATGCTTTAAGTACTGCAGATTAACAAGAGCTTATCCATTTACAAAGGAACCACAAAGAGTTGGATATTCTGAAATTAATAAATATATTATAAATTCAATTAGAATTTTATTACAGAATGTAAATTTTGGGAGAATAATTTAATTTAATGAAAAGTGAAACAAGTTTTACACTAATTTTAAAAGAAATTAATTAAATAAATAATTAATAAATCTTAGTTTTATATAATGTACAAAAAAGTTTATGACAAAAATAAAGGAATATTTATTTATGTTGATGCTCACACGGGAAAAGAAATCATACACGGTACAGGTATCTTTGACACTTTAACGAAATTGTTTTCAAGTGGAGTTGCATCTTCAATTAGCACAGCTGGAAAAAAGCTTTGGAAACAGCAGGAAAAGCTGCGTTAGAAAGTGGAACAAAAAAGTTTGGAACGGAAGTAGGAAATTTAGTGCTAATAAAATTGTTAAAAATTTAAAAAGAAACCTGCTCCGGCAGTTGTAATTTAATTGCTAAGGAATTACAAAAAAAGAATACAGTAAAAATAATAATGATAATGAGGAGGATATTCATATGAGAATAAATAGAATATTGTCAGGATCTGGAACTTCAACTCAGCGTAAACGTATTAACAGATTAATTTATAAAAAAATAAAATAATATATAATATATACATGTTTAGAACAAAACAATATTGTGAAAGATACGAACTAACTCCTATTCAAATAGATACAGCTTTAATATCTGTCTTGGGAAATAATGTTAAGCAACAAAAAAAACGGATATCACTTTACAATTAATGATAGAAGCTCATATTTTGATTGGTTTAATGCTTATTTTGAAGTAAGTTTTAAAGTAAATAAGCTTGCTAACGGTAATAATTATGCTGATGGAGATCAAATTGCTCTAATTAATAATGCAGCTTCAATAATTGATCAGTTAGTGGTTAAACAAAATGGAAAAATTGTATATGATTGTAATAATTTATACAAGGTAATAAATGTAAAAAATTTAGTTGAACGATCTAATGATTATGCAGAATCAACTGGAACAAATGAATTTATCTATTTAGATACTACTGCTACTGCTGCTGATGATGATAATAAAGGTTTTGCTTCTAGAGAGTTATTAATCCAGGGTGGTAATGAGGTAAATGCTAAAATTCCATTAAATAATTATTCATTTTTTCAGGGTTTAGAAACTAATATTTTACCTCCAAGTCAAATTCAAATAACACTGCAGCTGACAGATGATGATGAATTAATTTTAGAGCTAATGCTACTGATGCTGGTTAGAGTAATTGTAACAAAATTAATTCTATGGGTTCCACGTTTGATTTTTTAATGATTTGGACTTAATCTAATTTCTGAAAGATTTACAAAAGCAAGATGGTCATACCTTCGGGAATGGTGACACAATCAACTGATACACAACAAAATAATATAACCTTTAGAATAACAGCTGTATAACAAAACCACAACATGTATTTGTTTATTTACAACGACCTGACAAAAGTAATTCACAAGAACATAACCCACATTTATTAGATACATTTAAAGTTAATGCAGCAAATGATAATTGCACTTTGAGCTCCTGTCGTCTTGAAGTTGGTAATGGTGTTTTTTATCCAGAAACAGAATACACAAGTATATCAAGAATATATGATGATGTAATTAATTATTATTATAAACAAAATAATAAGACTACTGGAAGTCTGCTAAATACATCAAATTTTTATAAATATTTTGGATTTGTTCATTTTAACTTGGAATATAAAAAGGAAGTAACTACAGAAGATCCTAAACACATTACATTAACAGCTAAATTAAATATTCCACCGGCAGCTAATATTCGTGTTTACGCAATTGTATTGTATGAAGAAACAGTTGAAATAAATACTATTGGAAATGAACTTGTTATTGTTTAAATAAAATAAATTTTAAATATAAAACTAAATTTTATAAATTTAATATATAATGGTATCAAATTATATTGAATACAAAGTTAACCTAACAGATGGACAAAAGAAAAATTTAGCACAAGTTTATAATAATAAAATTCCACATACTTTTAGATTAAAACATGAACAATTATGTGGAAACTCCTTTCCTTTACTTTTAACAAAAACACAAATTAATCAAATTAAAAAAGCTGTTGCAAATAAGAAGGGATTAGAAATTACAATTTCAAAAAAACAAATGTCCAGTCAAGGTCAAAATGGTGGATTTTTAGGAGCTTTAGCTGGTTTGTTAGGAAAAACAATTCTTCCAATGGCGGCAAAAATAGTTCCAAAAATATTAGCTCCTCTAGGCATCAGCGCTTTGTCTGGGCTTGCCAGTACTGGTGTAAGTAAAATACTTGGAAATGGTATGATTTCGGTAGCTAATAATAAGCGAAACATAATATCACCATATCTTACACCTAATCAAAGAAAGCAACTAGTAGGATCTGGAGTGATTAAATTAACACAAAAACAAAAACAAGACGGCGGGTTCCTGGGTATGCTGGCTGCTAATCTAGGGATACCTTTGATTACATCTTTGTTAAGTGGTAAGGGACATGGTCAGGGTATACAGATTGATTCTCAACGGAGACCGTACAGACGAATTCCTATAGTAAAAAAAAATAAAATTTATAAACAAACCAATTTCTAACTTTGAAATTGAACAATGGGTAAAACATTAAAAATTAAAAACTTTAGGGGTGCACTTAGTAGAAATAATTTACCAAGAGTGAAACTCTCGGAGACCACAGGTTTACCAAAATTAAAAGTAAAGGACGAGTGTGGAATAATCAATTTAGATGACTCTGCTGGACTTGGAACACATTGGATTTGTTACTTAAATAATATGTACGTTGATCCATTTGGACTTCCTCCACCAAAGGAAGTATTTAGATATATACCTGGAGTCAAGTATAACAACATACAATATCAAGACAAAACAAGTACACTCTGTGGTTATTATTGTTTATTTTTCATTAAAATGTTACAGATAAATACCGTTGTATGATTTATTGTATAAAATACTAAAAGTAAACAATCAAAGAGTAAATGGACAAACAATGATAAATTATTTTAATAAAATGAGTTAAAATGTATCAAGAACGTAATATTCTTTACTACTAACAAAAATGTAACATAAACGTTATATTCCATACTACTCCCAAAAGCGTATACGAAGTGACGTGCGTTACATTGTAAACGTTACTATAAATAGAAGTATAGATATATAAAAATAAACTTGAACGGAAGTGACGTGCGTTTTACAGTGTAAACGTTACTATAAATAAAAGTATAGATATATAGAAATTCCACTAATGTTAAAAATAAATTGAACATGGTATACGGAAGTGACGTGCGTTTACAGTGTAAACGTTACTATAAATAAATGTGAACATTGTACATGGAAATTCCACTAATGTTAAAAATAAACTTGAACGGAAGTGACGTGCGTTTACAATGTAAACGTTACTATAAATATCCATGAACATTATACATGGAATCCTTATATAGATTCCTACTGTTAAAAGCTAATTTTGTTACCAATTCAACTCTGTACATATTTCTTCAATTAGTTTCCTGTTTTTGATTAAAGTTCCAGTGTTTAAAGCACACTTCAATAAATTCTTATGTTTCTCAATTAATTCATAAACTAAAACTAGGTTTCGACAGTAGGAATCTGTGTAAGGTACACCTCTGAGATGAAGATAAAGTCCCAAATTACAATCCTTTGGGCAAACTGATTTTAAATTTTTAATAATAAATCCAATCTGATGTGTACAATAAACAATATTCCGTTTGTTTCTGTATATCTGCTTGTCTAAATTTCTAATGCTTTCAATACATTTGTCCTCGCTTGAAATATCCACATTACAATTTTCTAAAACCTCCTCTTGTCCGAATGATTTCGTAATTTCTTCTTTAAGCTTTTCTTTTAACGCACTCCTTGTTTGTCGCTTTGTTGGTTTACATGTATCAACCAATTTCTTGTAATATTTTGAACTGAATGTTGTAGCCCATTCTTGGCAAACAATCTAAGAATTACATAAGTATAAGCAGGTAAAAATAAATTTATCTCTAAGAAACACAAAATAATATTTCTAAAGTTAGTGAATGAGATCCGTCAAAGATCTGCTAAAGCTTGAACATAGTGACGTAAATGTGTTTTAAAAAGTAACTTACATTGTAATTGTTTTCCTTGTTTCTGTTCTATCGTTGTATGTATTATAAGTTAGCAGTATAAAGTTATTTGCTTCTATGCGGCTTTTTATACTAGAAAAGAATGTTCTGGTGTTAATCAGTTAGGTTTGTGTTGCAAAATACGACCATTTTTCAGAAAATATCACGTAAATCCTATATAACATTTTCAGAAAATACGTCAGTTATTTATAACCAGATTTTCCGAAAATGCGATAAAACGAAAGTAAAGTAAATATGTCAGTTATTTATAACCAGGTTTTCCGAAAATACGAGAAAACGAAAGTAAAGTAAATATGTCAGTTATTTATAACCGGGTTTTCCGAAAATACGGGAAAACGAAAGTAAAGTTAAAACCTGTGGGTTTTTAATTGTCCGGCAATGGTCAGTCCGGACCAAAGACTAAAGGTTAAATTAGGTTAAATAGGGCTCGCACCATCATAATATTAACTACTTTGGACTTATTGCTTGAAATATTGATTAATATTTTATATACTAAACAAATAAGAATAATTATGTCTAAAATAAAACAAAATATATATAACTGCGTTGTACGCATTACTCAAAACATTAAACTTTGCACTCGATTTTCTCGTGCATGCACGGGCCAGTATAATCCACGTTTATAAAATCAAACGTTTAGTCTGATGTTATAGAATTGGTTTTCAGTAAGAAAAAATAATACGTTGAAAAGAAAAGAAATTTATTTAGTGTCCTTTTTTTTCTTTTTGAATTGCCTAGAATCCCATCAGTTAACATGAACGTGCCATTGGCATGCTTAATGCTGGTATGGAGATGATTTGAAGTTTCTAGGGTTGTTGGCAGTTTTAGCCGTGCTATTTGAATCCTTAGGCAACGTTTTCAAGCAACAGGGCGTATGGAAAATTTAATTCTCCTGCTGGAGCTAGTAAATTAGGTATCTGTATACTATGACCGAGAAAACATATATGTTGTAAAAGTATATTATCGGAAGGCACTCTAGAATCCTCATCACATAATAAATATATCTGCGGTGTCGCACCATTACATGTCTTACTTGAAGATACGTAAGATACGTAAGATTGTCTTTGAAAAAGATTTTGTCACTTTTTTCAAGGACCAGATTGAAAATGAAAACATGTTCCTATGCAATGTAAATTGTTTAGTGATAACTAAAATAATTTATTTAGAAGAGCTAGGTACATGTACGAGAACTTTCTAAATATGTTTTAAAATTAACAACACAGAAGTGGATAATTGACATATTTTACAGTCAATCTCTCCTTCTTTGGTTTGAGGAAAAGAGATTAAGTTATGTATAAAAAATGCAATGTTAATCAAGTCTCCCATATGATATGGAAAGATAAATATTTCTTTAGCCTTTTCTAAGATTTTCGCGATAGAACTTACACATCCTGTTTTAACAGAAATTTACTTTTTAATGCATCTTCCATTATTGGGAAAGGGCAAAAATCGTTTTTACCTGTCTGTCCGTTCCTACGAAATATTTTGTGACCAACTCCTCCCACACTATTGAAAGGAAATCTTGAAGGTTTCACAGTTGAAGAAACTTATTGTGAAGCTAACAATAAATAACGGACTTTCTTCTATGTTTTTTTTCTCGTAATTTTCGCCCTTTCTTAAAATTACGAAATAGGCCATATTGAAGAATGAAAGTTGTGTATGTTCAGCTCCTTATACACATTTTGAAGGAATGGATTCAAAGTTTCTAAGATGCACAACTTATTTATATACAATACTGAAACTGAAACTGAAAGTGAATAATTTGATTAAATGCCTATTTTTATACAATGATATATTCAATGGCATTGTACATAATAACAATATTAAAAAATGACAATAATAATAATAGCAGCCTTATTGTAATAAACAGTCATGACCGCACCCCTCCCTTGAGGTAATTTTATTTCCATTGCCAATACCAGTGCTTAAAGCACCTGGTATGCCCAGACAAACTGCATACAGAGGTTTAAACCCCCCGGTTAATGGTGCCATCATATACTTTTTAAGAAAAAAATATTACTCACTACCCTACCCATAAAGCCTCACCAACAAGTGCGTTTATTAAACAAGCCTTGGATATATAAATGTTGAAATGTAAAACCTTTTACAAAAATTTAAGAACTATCACCTGCTGTTTTTGCATTACAAACAGTTATCAAAAATTAAAACAATGCCGCGAAATCTCTGAATACAGTGTCTTAAGAATTATTTTGAATGTGTCAAGTGATTTACTTTTGCGTAGTTCTAACGGCAGTTCATTCCAAAGTTTTAGACCAATAATACAGAAACTTCTATCATTGAATGTTTTGCATTTGTTGTATGGAACAACATAACGACATTCAGAATTTTCAGACGATCTCAAACCTTGTCTACTAGGGATATACTCTGTAAGCAATTCTGTTAAGTACAGAGGTGCTTTGCCAGTGTGACAGCTATACATGAAAGAAAGTGTCTTGAACTCAATTCTTGCTTTCACCGGAAACCAGTGTAAGTGTACAATGCTTGTTTAGAACTGTCAAATTTCCTCCTGTTAAGGACAAGTTTTGCGCACATGTTTTGAATACGTTGCATCTTACGCACCTCACAGTTAGCTAAACCATACAGTATGACATTGCAATAATCCAGATTTGAAATAGCTAGAAACAAAACTAAAATTTCAGTTGCTCTTTTGTTAAGTATTTTTCGGATGTTCTTAATTCGTAGGTAATTCAACATGGCTGTATGACATTTGCGATTTACATAATCTTTAAAGTTCAAGGTTTCGTCAAGAAATGCACCGAGATATGTAATTGTGCTATCACGTCTGACATCATCACCAGCAATGTTAATGGAATTTGTAAAACATTTGTTCAATTCAGGTCTGCTAACAAACAAAATAAATTCAGTTTTAAAAGTGTTCATTTTTCTATTCATTCAGTCATTGATTATAACTGCATACCTTTCAAGGTCTCCGATCGTAGGGTCTATCAACTGCTTCTTTGTAATTTACAGGGAAAACACCTTGTTGTAATGAGAGATTCACCAATTTAGTGATACTAGAAAGAAGTTCATCTACATGTGATTTCAGAATACGTGTTGGCCAAATATCTTACTCTGAAGACGTAGTATTCAATTCATTGATGAGATTTTCCACTTCACCCTGAGTCAGTTCAATAAATTTGTTTAAATTTTGTATATCCTTTACTTGGGGTTCAAAGTTTTGGTATTCACTTATGGACTGACGTATTTTTGAGATTTTTGCCATGATAAAGTCAGCAATTTTTTCGGCCAATGAATTATTAGTCTCTCCTTGAGGCAGTGGGTTTTCAGATTTGGTACCAGTTAGCTCAGATACCAATCCATACAGAATCTTTTTAATCACCTTTAGCGTTCTCTGTCTTTTCACTGAGTGTAATTAATCTTTTGAAGACGAATAATAAAAATAAGTTTACGCACCACTGAATACATTCTACAGTCAGTGTGATATTTTGTTAATTACTTCAATATGAAGTAGAGGAAACATAAAACCCAACATATCTACATGACAAAATTTGAAATATACACGTTAAGCATATGTGAGAAATAAAAATACTACTACTAATTATGATGATAATAACAATATTATTATTATTATGATTATCATTAATGATAATTAAAAAAGATAAAAATTAACTTGAATAAAATCAAATTATTTAAAAGCTTTGTTTAGAAACAATAAAGGGAGGTAATAAAATGGCAATAAATTATTAAAATAATGGAAATTAAAGAAATCAAAATATGAATTAAGAATAATACTATAGAATCAAACTGATTTCAACGCTAGTATTCATACCAGAGTATTTAACCGGCGGGTCCAGGAAGTTTCACGGAATAGTATATCAATGTAGTTATCAACAATGTCAGCTGGTAAAAAAACTGATATCATCCATATTGTGACCAGTACTGTTCAAATGCGTAGGCATACCACTAGCATATGCAGGATTGCTGAAATTATGACTATTTATTAGTGTATGTTTAGAAACCTGTGCCCGTCCGCTTCGCTCTGTAGGGAGAGCGTTGGTCTACGGATCTCGGGGTCGCGAGTTCGAACCCAGAGCGGGGCCTATGTTCTCTGTGACGATTTGATAAAAGACATTGTGTCTGAAAACATTAGTCATCCACCGCTGATAATTCATGCGGGGAAGTTGGCGGTAACTTGCGGAGAACAGGTTTGTACTGGTACAGAATCCAGGGACACTGGTTAGGTTAACTGTATTACATGGCTTAAATACTGTTGACAAACGGCGTTAAACCTAAAACCAATTAGAATCATGTTGTCGTGTTTGGTCTACATATTGCATGTTACACTTTTTACAAGTAATGACATTTGATGATGTCCAGTCTGCGTTAAATTTAAGTTTGTACATTGACGAATTTGAAGAACTATTAGAATTTAGAATTTGTCGGTTTCTACTATCCTCTTACAATGTGTACACCTAGGTAGGGAGCATTTGCTGGAACGGGCGCTGACGGGTGTATGGACCAGTGCCAAATATCTAGACTTGACAAGAAAGTCTTTAAGATATATACAACGCCTTAAAGATAAAATGGGTCTATAGGAAGACAACTGGTAGACTCTTGATTTCTGACGAAGACATGTAATTCAAAACTGGAAAAAAAGGTGTTGTCTTTGTAATTTTAACTCCTTTTGATCACATTAGTTACCTAAAATATACCGGTGTCTTCGATTTTCTTTTTTATCAAAAGCAAAAATATACAGTTTTAATACGGGTGTTCTTCTTATATACTATATTGTCTCATCTGTTTTAAAAGGTATCGAAATACGATAAAACAATTAAGAAAGAAAGAAAGAAATGTGTAACTTCCTATATCCTTAGAACTACCGACACATTTGTAAAGAATATCGCCAGACATACGTATGTTTTTAACAACACAGAAAATGACGTCGGACGACCTTCAGTTTTATTCCGGAAGTAAAGAAAGTGAAAGTAAAGAAGCTTTACTTGAAAACGGGAATCGCATTTTTTGGGTAAATTCTATAGTCTACAGGGGTCACATACAGTGTTAAGAGTCTAAATTTGTTTTTTGTTATTGGGGAGTCAATTTTCAGCAATTTCACAAGTTTTGAAAATATATGTTTATATTGAAAAATTATAAAATGACTTCACACGCTCGCTTAGATTTTCTTAAATTCTAATAGAAAAGTCACGAACTTGTTTCGCCGTGAATGGCTCATCAGTGTGTGTAAATGTATAACAATAAAAGAAAGGGAAATAATTCAATAGTTATGACGTTGACGTCAAGGTAACAAGGGACGTAATTTTGAAGTCAAACGGAGGAGGCAATGACGTTATGACTTTATTCATCTATCCGTATCATGTGAATTGTTCCGCATGTTTAATTTCTGTTTAAAACAGTCAGTTAAGTTTTTTTTTTCTTTTGTTAATCTATCTGATAGACTGTTCGTTTGCATTTTATCAATGGGAATATAGTAAATTTGGGCTCTTTTGTACAGCAAATGTCTATATGACTACTTACAGGTAGTTGTCTTACCGATGGGTCCCTAATTTGTTGAGAATGAATTGTTCTTCTAGTTCTTAATTTGACTCCTGTTTGACCTGTGGAATATCCATGGCAGCCATTACATGTCATAACATAAATGACATTTTTCACATCAGAGGACATGTTTAAATAAAAAAAAAAATGTTTCCATTAAAGTTAAATGAATTAGTATCTTCTATTTGTTTACACAGGCTGCAGTTTGGTCTATTGAATTTATGAACTATTGTTTCTCTGTATACTGATTTCAGAACATTTTGCTCTAATTAATATTTTCTTCAAACCTGGTGGCTGTCTTTTGCTCCTAATGATGGCATTGGCTCTTAATAATTCGTTCGTTTATAGTTGAATCTGTCTCTAAAATTTATATATATTAATTCTAAAAATCAGCCATCATTATAAGTATTATTCAACATCGCCATCGTTGTTACTCATATTTATGATTATGAGCCATCATTAGTGTTTATTGTCAAACTTAACATTCAATCATCATTATTCCATTTAATTACTGCCATTAATCATCAGCAGTAGCAGTATCAGCAGCTTTTGTTCATTTATATGAAAAATGATGTTAAGCTGTAGTATGCAATGGAAGAAAATCACACGATATCTACGGCTCTCTGGTCAGTAATTTTAAAATAATACATTTCAAAAATGAAGACAAAAATGTTAAATTTATTTGTTTATCTATTTAAGAGCAACATGCATGGTAAAGTTTAAAACGCAAAGAATTGCAACAAAATTATATGTATGTATCACAATTTTTTTTTTCTGAAAATGTTCAATCGGATTTGTTTCCAGCTTTTAAAATGGGATTCGTCTCAAACCCAAACAAAATTAAAGTACAACACAAAACTAAGATAAATATACCATTTATTTCTTTGGTAAAAATTCAAGGTTTCTCGCCCGGAAAAAATCCAGCACGCCAAAATATGGGAAAAAAAGTCTGACTGAACTTTTAAAATATCTAATCGGACACCATATATCCAATTTGGAAAAATCCGATCTGACAAAACTTTTTAATTGATTTTACGTACATGAATTAACTTGAAATATTACAAAACTCAGTCTTTTATTACTCCATGGTCCCTAAACTACCATCCAAACCAAACTAGAAGTCCCTAAGCCACTTAGAACTGGTAGTGAAGTTTGCCACCACTTTAATATCATGAGAAAGAGAACATCTTAAATGAGTCTTTGTAAAACACAGTACAAATAATCACAGTATAGAGCTGGTAAGAGGACTGTCTAAAGTCAATGTCATTTACTTTACTTTGACAATCTTTAGTGAATCAAGGGTTTCTTCTTGAACCGGACAAATTATCCGTCAGGAAACAAGGGACAGTCCTCATTTTCCTTGTAAGGTTAATTAACGACTCGAGACACTGATAGTTTAGTATTCAGACTCAATGTTGAAGTCTGCCTCATAAATCAAACGAGTCAATGATGCAGCTAAATGTCAAGTAGTTAATAAATGTCAAATGAATTTTCTTGCTTCAAATAATAAAAATCAGAGTTATGAAAAAGAAACACCCTGTTGAGACAAAATAACATCTACTTAGTCTCATATTTAAGATTGACCCAGGCGACAAATACACCCTGAAATAACCTGTCAAGGCGGGATCAATTGAACGAGGCACTATATGTATTTCAAAAGCTGAACTGCCCGCAAGAGCTAAAAGCCCCACAGGGATTCAACACGCTTTTTCCATTTGTCTTTGTGTATGCGACATCATTGTGATATCTTTATCAAAATAAACATGTTCAACAACATAATGATTTGATATATATACTTATTCATACGATGAAAGGTAACTGTTTAGCAAGTACTTGTGTCAGGTATCAATAGCTTATCAATTATTTAGTTTACAGTGCTAAGGTATTCATAAAAAAATTTGAGATTTAACCAGATTGTTTACAAAACTAAGATAAAGTTTCAATTGCTTAATGCATTTGTGTCATTATAAAGAACTACTCCCACCAAATTATTTGATCACAGTTTCATTATTTATTGATTATAAGTAAATTAGGATTTTTCAGATTTCAAAATGTGCTAGTAATCTGGAATAGAAAGATTTAATATCCACAAACGAAAGCCACATACCAAGAAAGAAAATTTGAATTTAAAATTTTAGTGATGTGATTAGTAATTGAATAATTATTGAAATGAATCACTGTGTTAATGTAACACTAAACAGTTCGTTAAATAAATTTAGGACAAGCACATTGAAAGTGATAAATATTAATGAATTAATAAGAAAGAACATTTATCAAGTTGTATTCTTTCTTTCATTGTTATCTTTTGCGACAGTGCTGGCGAAAGATATTGAGATACATGAAGCAGTGAGAGAAAGCAGAATGGAATTCGTTCAACTAGAAATATCAAATGCCACTTCAAATGTTCAAGAGACACCGGACTATGAAGTTGCTAAAAACAAAACAACAGACATGTCTATGAAGCATCACGAAATAAAATACATTAACAAAACAAATGATAAAAGTGATGCAGATAAGAGACGAAAGGGAAATAAGTTTTATTTGAAGGACTACGGAAGTGATTATATAAAAACTAGATATGTAAGTACATGTGTCACGGTAAGTATGCAATATAATCTATATATAAGCAACTGCTGGTTCAGACTACCATTGTCATATATTTCAATAAAGCTATAAAGCTTTGGTCATTTTAGTTTTAAATGCAGGGGATAGGGATATGTCTGCGTGTACAAGAAATTAAGAAAAATTTCTCTACGCATGTTAAGACCAACTTCTAAGGTGAGAAAAATCGGGTCAGACACGGTTCCTTTGGAACGGACTTTCAAAAAATTTTAGACAAGTGAATTGACCCTTGTCCAGTTTTGAGCACAGAGACATACCCCAGGCACTGATTTTTCATGCAATAGCCTCCCCCTAAACATTCTTCTTTTTTAATTTGACCCCCGACTAAACTAAAACCCCAAAGAACAAATCCTCGGGACCACTCTTTAAAACTTGCTGAGACTAAAAGTTGACATAATTATTTATCAATTTTTATAACTGTTGAAAACTGGAACACCCTGTATCCATATAGCCCCTACAAACTAGATTTCTTAATCCTAGACCACCCCCCCCTAAAATAAATGTTACCCCTGCAGTTCATCATATAACGAAGCACTAGTTAAAAGTTAAAATTTTACTTGCAAGAATACTTCGAAAAAAAGGGAAATTAAGTTCTATTTTAAACAGGAAAAAGTTTTAATCTCGGTTAGTTTAAATAGTTTTAAAAAATCCCCTTTTATTTGGATAATTTTTTAGTTAAAAAAAAAAAAACCCCAAAACAACCCTTTGATTTTTACTTTGGGGAATGTTGTGGGGCCTTTCTAGGTGATTTGTATTGTCAGAAGCATAATTGTCTACAAATCAAAACATGTTGGGGCTTGCTTTGTATTATGACCAAACATTAGGGAAACGAAAAATGGGGTATTAAAAATAACTGCCATTTTGTTGAAAAGGCCTAAGAGAATTTTACACCCAAACATTTCCAAAAAACACAAGCTACCCTCTATTTATTAATTTCCGCAGGACATTTCAATTTATTAGGTTTTAATTTATTTTATATTTTGTGGGGGACGACCCAAAATAATCTCGTTTTGTACAGTACAATGTTAAAAAAACCTTTTTTTCTTATCATTTTATTTTTACTAAATAATAGTTTAAATTTTTAAAAATTTTTCCTGAAATTGTTTTCCTGCCTTTCTAGTTTTTCCCACTTGGTATGAGGCAAATTAATTAATCAGAACAATGTTAGCCTTTAAATCCCTTTTTTATTTATTTTTATTTCACTTTATACGTAATAACGAATTTCATTGAAGGTTTTTTTCGCTTCCTTAAAAAAAAAATATATGGTGCAACCTCCCTAAAAACAGCCTTTTGGCGTTTTGGGGGGAAAATATTGGTGAGTATTACCCCACAAACATTGTCAGCAATTTGAAGAAAACTTTTCGATTAAAAGAGCGGAAAAGGGCAAAATTCCCCCTTTTTTTTCGGTCATTCAGGACTAAATCAAAGAGTCCCTGGAAAAAAATTTGGCTAGTTATAAAAACGGCCGAGATTAATGCCAAAAAATTGTCAAAGTTTTGGGAAATCCGACGAAAACTGAATTTAGAGCAGACATGTTTTGGTGGACCGCGCGCCCGCTGCCATTCAACTTTCCATTTTGTTTCAAACCGTTAAATAAAAACTGCTGGGGTGCTATTCAGAAGTCGGGCTGATACCAATTTTGGGTTTTCGCCCGGAACGGCTTCTTTTAGCGCCCTTTTTTAAAAATTTTCCAAAAATCTGATGACCCTTTTTTACCCATTTTAATTTTTTTTTTATTAACGAACTTTTTATATCAAATCAGATGCATTTTTATCCTTGATCTTTTTTGGTTTTGAAAAAAAAAAACTCAAATTAAACCCAAATTTTCAAACGTAACAATTCTGTACAAGAAAAGAAGAAGAAGAAAAAAGCGAGAGCCCCTATTTATCCGTTTACTTTTCGGAACATTTCACGCGTTTGGGGCTTTATGTGTTTAACAGGGTCTGTTAAATCGTCCAAATACAGAAATAGGGAGGGGATAAACGCCCAAAGGGCCCCGCGCAGGGTTTTGCAAAGTGCGCATGTCAATTATGTTAAAAATAGCCCATTAAAATTTAGCCCCTACTGTAGGATCCCATTAAAAATATTTTTAGAAAAATTGCCCTTTTTCCGGTTTCGATCATCATGGAAGGGATGGGGAAATTTTCTTTTGGAAGAGAGTTCATATTAGGGGTTCAGTTGTATAAAAGGAGAAGCAAAAAAAGTCTTTGATGACTTTGAATATTGGGGTATAGAGGTTTGCTTGGAAATTTTTTAAATTTTTAGATTTGAATTTTATATAAATTTTTCATATATTTTTTTACTGGCATGCAAACTGACACCAAATACATTTTAAATTTTTGGCGTGTTATTTTTCATTGTATAAAATGAAAAATTGAAGCTATTTACGACTTAAACTGTTATTAAAAAACATCTTTTGATTGAAAAGATTTACGAAATTTAAAAAGCGAATGTTTTAAAAAGGTAATACATTATTATTCGTTGATAGAAAACGTTAGCATCTGCTATACCCAAAAAGCACTGTAAAAGAAAAGAAATTATTGTTAGAGTGCAATTTTCACTAGTGTCGCCCCAAAGCCGCAAAATAATGAAGATTTTGATAAGTGGTTTTAACTGCTATATAAATTTGAAATGAAACTGCTATAAAAAATTTTATATAAAATTATAGAGAAACATTCACCGACTTTTTTCGAAGATTTAGAAACAGAAAAACCCCTCAACAGACGGTGGGTTTTTGGGTTTAATTTAACTTTTAAAATTAAATCCTTTAAATTTTAACAAAAAATTTTAACAGACACCAAAAAAAACCATGTGTATGTTTTCGTAAATCTAAGTCTTGACTTAAAAAAAGGGAATGTTAAATTTTCGTAATTTTTACCCTTAGTACCCCCCACGTTGCAAGAAAACAAATTGGTAAAAAATTATTTGATGAGGAGGTAAAATTAAATTCCCAGAAATTTTTTCCCAAATAATAAACACAAATTGAATAAAAAGGGCTTCCAAGATAGGAAAAAGGGTGACACTAAAAAGTTAAATGATTTGGCCGCCCTGAGAAAACACACACAGTGCGTTTCCGCCCAGCACCCCGTGCAGTCGGGGTCCATGTTTTCCCTAAGGGGTTTCTGTAATTGCAATAGATTTTAAAAAGGAAATTCATCGATACTATTTTAAAACTAGAAAATCTCTGTGTTTTAAGGGAAGTGGAATACGGGTCTTATTTGACAAAGTAAAAATTTTAAAATTGACATTTTTGAGAAAATTAGTGTTGTACAACTAAAACCACCGTCTTTTGAGGCCTTAATTAAGTGCAGAAAAGCGGGGGTTTTGTATCATCTAAACAATGCCCTAAGGTTCTCGTAGTTCGATAGCTAGGGGCTGGAGAATGGTATCGTGAGTCCATAGATATCTCCGCATTTTTTCGTGCTTCAAAAGCATCAGCTGGAACAGGTATATATAGTTTTTTAGATAACCATGCTCTGCGTTGTCCGGGTTAGATTTTAAACTGGTGCATGGTTATATCATGGAAGTGACTAGGGTCCAGTAACCGGACCTCAAATAACCCGTGGGGGGGCAGGTAGAGGCCCGGCAATCAATAAAAATACTGAGAAGGTAAAAAATTTGAAAAAAGAAGATATCGGATACATATTTTATCTTAAAAAGAACGATGATTCAAAAATTTTTTTTTTAAAACTTGGTTAGCACGGGAAATAGGTTTTATTATTTTTTTCTCATGGGAAAAAAACGGCGCAAATTGACAAATTTAAAATAATTACACATGTACTGTAAACCAGTGTGAGCCTTAAGGGAATTTGGTAAAGTTAGTTAGTTGCAAAAAATTTTTTTTACGTTTGTTTTTTTAAATTTTATTAAAAAACTCAGCGACTGAAAAGTTACCACTCTAAAGGCCCTTATATTTTAAAAATCGCACTGGGACGTGTTAAAAAATAAAAGGGCTCATTTTTTACGCAGTGGTCTCACGGTGTAAAGATTTTTCAAATTGATAACCCATTTGGGCACGGGCTGCCGGGCTGCCCGTGCAAAAAAGTCTTTTTCCCGCAAAAGCGACATGTACGAATTTTCTATTCAAAACATTTATCGCACTTGAAAGTTTGTCGACGATTTAAAGGATACGTTAAAAAAAAAAAAAAAGAATATCCTTCAAAGAATGCCACGTTTAAGGCAGATCAACGCCATCGGCCATTGGCATGGTTGACGCCCCAACTTTCATGTGCGAAAATGCACGTTATATGCGTTCTCCTGACAGTCATGAAATGGGGGTTTGGGGACTGATCAAGGCTATGAGTAATAGACCCGGGACAGTTTTCCCGTGAGTTTCCAACCCCTAAACATTAAAGCAATGGAAAATACGAGAAAAAACTTTTAAAACGTCAACCCTTTATATAGATAAAAATATTTGTTTTTGTAATTCCAGTGCATAGATTACCGACCTTAGCATGTCCGTGTATTGTCTAGTGGTCCCGGGAACAGGGCCTCTAGACTCCGGGGGAGTTGCGGGTAACGGGGCCCCCAGCCTTCCAGATATATTCTTAGTTACCCTGCTCCACCTTTGTGTTTTCTGTTAACACTGGGCTTTTAAAAAAACGAAGTGTAGTTATCCATGCCAAAAAATGTAGGTAGGTTCGTAGCAAAGTTGTGACGGTCCATATAGGTTTATAAAAAAACCATGCCCTTTCTGTTATATGGGTTTTGTAACAGCAGGTAGAACATAGTATTTTTCAGCACTATGTTAAGTATGACCAAAATGTATTATGGTTCAGTACAAAGATTAAGTACGGGATTATGAGTATATCCCCAACTTTTCTCTTGGTTTTGACAAAGAAGCATTGTATTAAACAGTACTATAGTTTATTATGACCCAATGTAAATTTTCAACAGCTTAAGCCAGGGTAATTTTGCGACTAAAAAATAACAATTTCCCACTATTTTTCCGGTATGGTAAAAACAGCTGGAGCATGAAAATATCGTACTCTAGTTAACCATAATTGACCTTTTTCGTGGTTGGTAGGAACGCAGGAGCGCGGGATATATGCGTAAGTTAAAAAACCCTGACCCATCTTTTGTCATGGTTTGGTAACAACAGGAAAAAGCAAAGGTAATATCAGTATTACAGATGACCCTGTTTGGTGTTTTGGGTTCAGTCCAAAATGGGAGCATGGTAATAGAAGTACTACAATAACCTGGGCCCAACTGGGGGTTTATGGTTTGGAACAACAGGGGGGGGAGCATGGTAAATTCATTTTACAGATGACCATGTTCTGGGTGTTGTTGTGGTTTGAAACAACTGCTGGTGAGGTAAAAAGGTATTTACAAAGCATGCCTAACTGTTTTTCATGGTTTGGGAAAAAAATGAAGAGCAAATTTATATCAGTATTCGAAGAATTGTTCTGGTGTTTTTGTCTTTTGAATATAGGTACTATGATAACCATCCCCCAAAATTTTTCATGGTTGGTAAAACCGGAAAAAACTGGTTAAAATTTAGTTTACAGGACCCTGTTTTTTTGGGTGTTGTTTTTGGTTCGCAACAACAGTGGAGCAGGTAAATATGGTACTTTAAAATAACCATGCCCTAAATGTTGTCATGGTTTTTTTTTAAAATCAGAAGAGCATGGATAATCATATTACAGACGCCCTTTCTGGTGTTTTTGTGGTTTAGTAACAACATGGGAGCATGGAAAAAAAAGAGTACTTTTAAAACCATGCCCCAAAGTGTCCGGTTTTTAACAAAGGAAGGCATGGTAATATAAGATCCAGATGACCTATTTGGCGTTTTTGTGGTTTATAAAAACAGTGGGAGCATGGGGAAAAAAGTACTATAGATTCCGCCCCCCCGTTGTCAGGTTTGGGAACAACAGAGAGATGGTTATATCTTTACAGATACCAGGGTTGGCTGTTGTTGTGGTTTAGTAACAACATGGGAGATGGTAAATAGAGTACTATGAAAAAACCCTGCCCCAATGTTGTCAGTTTTGGTAACAAAGGGGAGAGCATTATATTCAGTATTACAGAACCCTGTTTTGGCTGTTTTGTGGTTCTATCACAATGCTGGAATCACGGTAAAATGATATTTAAAAAGCAGCCCAACTGTTGTCATGGTTTGGTACCAAAAAGGAAGAGCATGGATATACAGTATTTCAGATGACCCTTTCGGCTGTTTGTGGATAAGTAACAACAGTAGGAGCATGGTAAATATGGTAATTAGTTAACCTTTCCCCAACGTTGTCATTTTTGGTTTCAACGGAAAGCTGGTATATATCATATTTCGAGACCCGTTCGGCTGTTTTACGGTTCGTAACAAAAGTGGGGGGATGGCAAATATGAGTAATAGATAACCATGCCCCCCCCTGTTGTCATGGTTTTTGGTAACAACGGGGAAAAGCATGGGATAATCGTATTTCAGAGACTATGTTCGGTTGTTTTTGGGTTTTGTACAAAAGTGGGAGCATGTAAAAATGAGTATTTAGATAACCCTGTCCCAAGTTGTCTGGGGTTTTGGGAAAAACAGGAAAAGCGGTATAACATATTTCAGATGACCCTTTTTTGGCTTTTTTGGGTTCATAACAATGCTTTGGGCACGGTAAAAATGGAGATCTATAATAAGCAGCCTAGTGTTGCCATGGTTGGTAACAACAGGAAGAGCGGGATATATCAGTATTTACAGATGACCATGTTCTGGGTGTTATGGTTCAGTAAAAAAAGGGGGCATGGTTTAAAAAAAGAGTACTATATAAACCTGCCCCGCGTTTTCATTGTTTGGTAACAAAAGGAAGAGCATGGTATAATCGTATACAGATGACATTTTGGTGTTTTTGTGGTTCAGTAACACAGTGGGAGCAGGTAAATATGAAATTTAGATATCCATGCCCCCAAATGGGTAGGGGTTGTAAAAACGGGGAAAAGTTGTATATATCAGATTCGGGATACCATGCTTTTGGGGGTTGTTTTGGTTTAGTAAAAAACAGTGGGAGTGGTAAATATGGTACTTAAATTTCCCATGCCCCAAAAGTTTTCATGGTTTTGGATCAACGGGAAGAGCTGGTAAAATTCGTATTACAATGACTGTTTGGCTGGTTTTTTGGCAGTACCAAAAGTGGGAGCATGGTAAATATGGTAATTGAAAAAACCATGCCCTAAATGTTGTCATTTTTTTGATAAAAACAGGGGAAGAGCAGGGTTTTTATCTGTAACAGATGAAAATGTTTTGGGGTGTTTTGGGTTTTTTTAAAGTGTTCTATTGAAAAAAATGCTCTAACTATTTTCAAAGTTTTTATGACAACAGCTGGGATTTTAAATTTATATATAGTTTCCATGACCCCCGACAGCAGCTGGAACATGGTAACCCAAGAGTAAATAACTAACCAGCACGACTTTTTTCGTGGTTTTTAAACAACAGCCGGGCTGTAGTTTGGTTCGGAGCAAATTAAAAGAAATATGGTACATAGTAAGAGAGTATATTTATTATAAGTTAAACAGACCAAAAGTAGTGGTGGGTTTGGGGGAAAAGATTGAGTACGGTTTTAATGGGTTTTTAATAATCATGCCTAACTGTGTCTGGTGTTAAAAAACAGGAAGAGCAGGGTTTTTACAGTAACAGATAATAGTTCTGGCTGTTGTGTAGTTGTAAAAACTGGGATCAAGGGAAAAATGGTACTATAGATAACCATGCCCTAACTTTGGGCATGGTTTGAAAGCACAGGAAGGCACGGTATATTCGGTATTTTCAAAAACCCCGTTTGCTTTTTTGTACACATTTACCAGTGAGAGTTTTTTTTTCAATAAAGAGCATTGCAACGTATGAATTAAAAAAATGCTAAGATAAAAAGGGACAGAAAAGTGGAAAAAACTAAAAGATTAGTACTGATTTACACCATACACCAGCTGCTGTTGTAACACAACCATGAAAACAGTTGAGGCCTGGTTATATTTAGTACTGATTCAGACCATGCTCTAGCTGTTGTTACCGGTCAATGACCACAGCCGCAGCAAATTTATCCATTGTAATGATATAGACAATGCTCTAACTGTTGCTACCGGATAATGACAACAGCCTGAACAGGTTTATCTATTGTACTGATACAGACCATGCTCTTGCTGTTGTACACAACCATGAAAACAGTTGGGGCCTTGTTATTTATAGTACTGATACAGACCATGCTCTAGCTGTTGTAACACAACCATGACAACAGTTGGGGCCAGGTTATCGTTAGTACTAATACAGATTATTCCCGGCTTTTGTTACCGAACCATGGCCACAGTCAGACCCTTGTGTTACATATAGTACTGCTAAAGACCATGCCCTAACTGTTGTTACACAACCATGGACAACAGTTCGGGTCTGTTATCTATAGTACTGATATAACCATGCTTAAGCTGTTGTAACCTGACCATGACAACAACCGGAGCATGTTCATCTATAGTACTAATACAGACCATGCTGCAGTTGTTGTTACACAACCATGACAACAGTTGGGGCCTGTGAATTTATAGTACTAATACAGACCATGCTTCATCTGTTGTTACCGGTCCAGGGACAACACCCGGGAGCATTGTATCTTTTGCACTGATATAGACCAAGTTCTAGCTGTTGCTACCGGACCATGACAACAGCCGGACCATGTATATATATTGTACTGATACAGGCCATGCTCTAGCTGTTGTAACACAACCATGACAATAGTTGGGTCCTGTGTATCTGTAGTACTAATACAGACCATGCTCTAGTTGTTGTTACACAACTGAGAATAGTTGGGACCTGGTTATCAACAGAACTTATGCAGACCATGCTGTAGCTGTTGTTGGCTGACCATGACAACAGCCGTAGCCTGTTTATCTATAGTACTAATACAGACCATGCTCTAGCTGTTGTAACACAACCATGACAACAGTTGGGGCCAGGTTATCGTAAGTACTAATACAGATGATTCTCCGGCTATTGTTACCGGACCATGGCCACAGTCAGAGCCTGTTTACCTATAGTACTGCTACAGACCATGCCCTAACAGTTGTTACACAATCATGACAACAGTTGGGGTCTGATTATCTATAGTACTGATGCAGACCATGCTGTACCTGTTGTAACACAGTCATGACAATAATTGGGGTCTGGGTATCTAAAGTATTGATACAGACCATGATGTGGCTGTTGTAACACAACCATGACAAACGTTTGGGCATGGTTATCTAAAGTACTGATACAGACAATGCTCCAGCTGTTGTAACACAACTATGAACGCATTTGGGTCTGGTTATATTTAGTACAGGTACAGATCATGCTCTAGCTGTTGTTACATAACCATTAGAATAGTTTGGGCCTTGTTATCTACATTACTGATACAGACCATGCTGTAGCTGTTGTAACCGGACCATGACAACAGCTGGAGCATGTTCATCTATAGTACTGATACAGACCATGCTCTGGCTGTTGTTACACAACCATGACAACAGTTGGGGCCTGTTTATCCATAGTACTAATACAGACCATGCTCCATCTGTTGTTACCGATCCATAACAACAGCCGGAGCATTTTGTCTTATGCACTGATATAGACCATGCTCTAGATGATGTTTCCGGATCATGACAACAGCCGGAGCATGTTCATCTATAGTACTGATACAGACCATGCTCCAGCTGTTGTTACACAACCATGACAACAGGTGGGGCCTGTTTATTCATAGTACTAATACAGACCATGCTCCACCTGTTGTTACCGATCCATAACAACAGCCGGAGCATTTTATCTTATGCACTGATATAGACCATGCTCTAGCTGATGTTTCCGGATCATAACAACAGCAGGAGCATGTTTATGTATAGTACTGATACATATTATACTCCAGCTGTTGTAACGCAACCTTGACAATTGTTGGTGCCTGTTTATCTATAGTACTAATACAGACCATGCTCTAGCTGTTGTTACACAACCATGACATCAGTTAGGGTCAGGTTATCGTTAGTACTGATACAGATTTTTGCCCCAGCTGTTGGTACCAGACCATGACCACAGTCAGAGCAATGTTTACCTATAGTACTTATACAGAACATGCTCCAACTGTTGTTACCCAACCATAGCAACAGTTGGGGTCTTGTTATCTATAGTATTGATGCAGACAATGCTGCAGCTGTTGTAACACAACCATGACAACATTTTGGATCTGGTTATCTAAAATAATGATGCAGACCATGATGTAGCCTGGTTATATTTAGTACTGATACAGACCATGCTCTAACTGTTGTTACCGGTCAATGACAACAGCCGCAGCATATTTATCTATTGGAATGATATAGACTATGTTCTAGCTATTGCTACCGGACAATGACAACAGACTGAGCAGGTTTATCTATTGTACTGATACAGACCATGCTCTAGCTGTTGTTACAGAACCATGACAACAGCTGGGGCGTTGGTATCTATAGTACCAATGCAGACTATGCTCTAGCTGTTGTTACACAACCATGAGAATAGTTTGGGCCTTGTTACATTACTGATACTATACTATAATTCTAGTACAGACAATGCTCAAGTTGTTGTTACACAACCATGACAACAGTTGGAGCCTGTGTATTTATAGTATTAATACAGACCATGCTCCATCTGTTGTTACCGGTCCATGACAACAGCCGGAGCATGTTCATCTATTGTAATGATATAGACTATGCTCTAGCTGTTGCTACCGGTCAATGACAACAGCCGGAGCATGTGTATCTGTTGTACTGATTTATACCATACTCCAGCTGTTGTAACACAACAATGACAACAGTTAGGGTCTGGATATCTAAAGTACTGATATAGGCCATGCTCTGGCTGTTGTTACCGGTAAGTGACAACAGTCGCAGCATGTGTATCTATTGTAATGATGCAGACTATGCTCTAGCTGTTGCTACCGGACAATGACAGCAGCCGGAGCAGGTTTTTCTATTGTGATGATTCCGACCATGCTCTAGCTGTTGTAACACAACCATAACAACAGCTGGGGCCAGTTTATCGTTAGTACTAATACAGATTATTCTCCGGCTATTGTTACCGGACCATGGCCACAGTCAGAGCCTGTTTACATGTAGTACTGCTACAGACCATGCCCTAACTGCTGTTAAACAATCATGAAAACAGTTGGGGTCTGATTATCTATAATACTGATACAGACCATGCTTTAGCTTTTGTAACTCAACCATGACAACAGTTGGGGGTCTGGTTATCTAAAGTAATGATGCAGACTATTATGTACCTGTTGTAACACAACCATGACAATAATTGGGGTCTGGGTATCTAAAGTACTGATACAGACCATGATGTAGCTGCTGTAACACAACCATGACAAAAGTTTGGGCATGGTTATCTAGAGTACTGATACAGACAATGTTCCAGCTGTTGTAACACAATCATGAAAGCAGTTGGGACCTGGTTATATTTAGTACAGATACAGATCATGCTCTAGCTGTTGTTACACAACCATGACAACAGTTGGAGCCTTGTTATCTATAGTACTGATACAGACCATGCTCTATCTGTTGTAACCGAACATGACAACAGCTGGAGCATTTCTATCTATTGTACTGATTTATACTATACTGCAGCTGTTGTAACACAACCATGAAAACAGTTGGGGCCTGGTTATCTATAGTACTGATCCAGACCATGCTCTAGCTGTTGCTACCGGTCAATGACAACAGCCGCAGCATGTTTATCTATTGTAATGATATAGACTATGCTCTAGCTGTTGCTACCGGTCAATGACAACAGCCGGAACAAGTTTATCTATTGTACTGATACAGACCATGCTCTAGCTGTTGTAACACAACCATAAGAAAAGTTTGATCGTTCGTATCTATAGTACTAATACAGACCATGTTCTAGTCTTTGTTACACAACCATGACAACAGTTGAGGCCTTGTTATCTATAGTACTTATACACACCATGCTCTAACTGTTGTAACACAATCATGACAACAGTTGGGACCTGGTTATCTATAGTACTTTTACAGACCTACTTTAGCTGTTGTTACCGGACCATGACATCAGTTGGAGCCTTTTTATCTGTATTTATGATACAGATCTTGCTCTGACCATGACAACAGTGGGTGCATGGCTAAAGTAATTTCAGAACAGTACAAATAACGTTTGTAGAAAAAAATGATGCAAATATGATCAAATTCTGCACAATTAACTTTTGTGTATATCATTCGATATAGCACTAATATTTCAAATGGTGCGTGTCGTAGAAAAAATTGTGAGACCTTATCTTCATGTATATGTCAAATATTGAAGCTGCCATTTCAATGTATGTTGCCACAAAAAGTAAACTTATGATACCGTGTTTTTTGCCTCGTAAGTGGCTTATAGGCTGCTCCATGAGGGATATGTCACTGGGTGAGAAAAAATGTACAGCGTGACCAGGACTCGAACACGGGGCCTTTCGCTTACAGGACGAACTCTTTTGACAGAGCTACCCGATCCCTTACATATTTAATCCACTTCAAACATAGTTTGAATTTTAGAGAACTGCATTCATTTTTCTCGTTAGTTATCACAAGGGCAGTGACTGTGAAAGGCTGCAATAACTCTAAAACGGATATGTAAGATTAGAATTTTAATCAAATAAACATCACAATTAGGTTAGAAAGGGGAGCGGTGGTCTAGTGGATAAGGTGTCGTCCGCTCAATCCAGGGGTCGTGGGTTCGAGCCCCATTGGGGTCACGACCATGACTTCTCATATTACACCAGTGCTGGTTTTTCCAGGAAGCGGACTCGAGAGTGGTTCCAAAAAAGCTTGAAGCTTTCATCACAATCGAGCTAAAACAAATTAGTATAAACTAATTAGGTTTAGGAAATACATGCTGTTTTCCTTCCTCTGAAGTGCATGTCTAACTAACAATTTTAACTTGAAAGCAATGATATCTACAAAAGGAAACACTAAGTTACAGGGAGTTTTGTTGCATATGTTTTATATTGAAACATTATTTTAAATGTTCTGCTGGCGATTTTTGTTTATTTGTATATCTGTCTACTTGCTTTACACGAATTAAATATTTTGAACCATACCTCAAAACTTTCTATTTCAAGGTAATTAATTATTTTGAACAAAATTGCATTAAACGTGGCAGTTTCATGGGGTAAGTGTAACCTATGTATATAAGAAAAAATATACGAATTCAAATTGCACTAACCACTTCCAGTTAAATAAAGGCCTTAAATAAAACTACTACATCGTTATTTCATCCGCAGACGTGTCCACTTGATAGTTTTCAAGGCCACATAAACGGAAATAAATGAGACATATCAGGCTAATAATCATTTTGTTGTATGTTACATAACGTTGACAACCCTGCTAAGTCATACTGTACGGTAGGATACGTCACAATATGGAACTTAAATGATATGTAAATATTGGAATTTCCGACATCTATAAAAAGTAACTAATTGACGCATGCGCATTTTGCAACCATGCGCGGCCTGTTGTCGTTATCCCTCTCCCAGAAAATACAGGATTTTTTGTACGCGCGAGCGTCCAAATACAGAAAATACAGGATTTTTGTACGCACGTGCATCCAAATACCGTAATATATTGTACGGTCACGTGTTCCAAATGAACGTTCACGATTGGATAGATAAAATAGGTATAGAATAAAAGTAAATAAAAGACGCATAATATTGATTAAAGATTCATAAAAGTATTTTGGCAAGTAATGGCTATTAAAATTTTGTTTAGACAAAAAGAATGCTCAGATTAATGTACTTTATAGACAAAAGCTATTAACTTTGATCTGTAACGGACACGTGTCATCATGGCGTCGATTTTGTCATTTTAACGCAACAATGTTTCGTAGCGTTTCTCTGCTAATTTATTCATTATTTCAGCGTTAATAACAATTAAGCACAAGTTGGTGGAGAGTTCAATGAATTTGTTTCAGGAAGATGAATATTTAGTTTATCGCAAACCTGGTCGTAAATTATCACCTGAGGTTCTGGTTAGGCATGCGCACATACTAATGTTAAGGTATACTTCCTCCTCAAATGGAAAACTAATTTTCATATTTCAGTTGCGCACTATCTTCATTGATAAAATACAATGTTTTGTCTGTATGGAATATTCGTAGCGGTTGAAACATTGTTGTCAGTTGTAGATATCAAGCCTTTTTGTCAGGACATTACGAACTTTTAGTAACATCGACCTAAGGGTAAATTGATAAAATTGTCTATATAAACAAAGACGGATACAATTACTTAAATAGAAAAGGACCTGTTTAGAATTTAAAAAATAAATAAAACGGTATCTTCAAATTAAAGTTAATTCTTTTCCGGATCTTATGAATATTAAAAAACATATAGTTTAATGTTTGATTGGTCTTTTTTGTCTTTAAGGTAGTTCGATACATTTTGTGCGCATGCGCGAATGCTCTCGGTTTACGTAAAGTCGAAAAATTTAAGTGTGTTGAATTTTACTTATTTCTTGCTTGCTTTCCAAGAGAATCTTCAATAATCGGCGTCTTAATGGAAAAGGTAGAAGGAAACTATTCGTTGAGGCTTTAAATCTAAGTTTATCGCGGGATTTTTAAACGACATTCACCGGTTTTTGTAAAGCGGTCGTTTGTTTTGGGCGCAATGCGGAAGTGTCGTCTTGATGCAGTTTTTTGGCTAAAAAGTTGACGAATCTTCGTCTCACTACGTCTGTCATTTGTTTTACGTTTGCCATCAGTTTTAGGCAGTAACTGTTAGCTGTCGAAAGTACCGGAACAGACTGTGAAGTATTCTATAGATCTAAATATGGTTCGTAAAAATGACACTTGTCTGGCATTCAGAATTCCTACACTAGCGATCCATGAGGACTTTATCCAGTTTCCAGAATGGCAGGAAGGAAGGACTTATTGAATTGGACCCCTTGTCAAGGCAGCTTACAAAAGTCAGAAATTTAAAAGCAGCCACTCGGCGACAGTAAGCTTGTCTACATTTTCCATAAAATTTCCAAAATAAATACTGGAGAAAAAACATGGAAATACATACGACATCAACACAAAATAGCACAGCACCAGAATGAATGCGGAAGTTGTCACGAGTGGTGTGGCATTGTTCCTGTTCATTTATGGTTTACAGATTCCAAAAGTCTGGTGAGTCATGTTAAATATATTGTATTGTCATTTGATTGTTGATCATACTGTACTGTAATTGTTTAATATGAAAAAGGCAAAGCCTCTGAGCGAGCGTAGCTTAAACGGCAAAGAAACTATTCACTGCATAAAACAATTCCAAGAACATATTCACTTGAAAAGAAACAAAAATTTAGTGTCATTATACCTGTAACAGCGAATATCATACGTTGCAAAATTTATGGAAAGCCGGTGTCACGGTGACGTCATTACCTGTTTGTGGCGTTCTTATGCCTTTATGCTTATTTATGATATTTTATCCCATTTTCTGGCCAATGCTTGATCTTTTAAAAAAATCATATTTTTTTCTACCAACTGGAAATCTTTCTTGCCTTATTTTTGAGTGATGGATAATATGCCCGCAATCAAATGAAAATTCTGTATTCACTGCCAACAAAGCATTTCCTGTGAGCACCTGTCCTCTAGGGACACGCACTTTGTAAAATAAAAGCAAAATTGAAATTATTTCCATAACATAACTTTTTTAAAAATAAAGACACCTAATGAACATAGAGATTGTAACTCAAATATAAAATTTAAAAAAAACAACAATTTTCCCGACTTTGACGGAAGTAGAACAAAATGGCGGCGCCCAGACGAGAGGAAAATTTTTCAGCTACATCACTTTGCCCCATTCGGCACACCTTTGTTATATTCGCCTACACATTGCCGTAAGGCGAGCTACGTGCTCGCAATTGCGCTTCGCGCAATTGCTCGCGAGCTGTGCTCGCTATTAATTATTTTAGTTCATTCTAAAGCCCTCAACAGACGGTAGGTTTTTGTTGTACAACACCAATTAAATTTAAGATGTACAGCCAAATGTTATCGTGTGTTCGATGCTATTCCTTGATTTCGTAAATCTTTCTTGACCTACAGATTAGGACATATTCTATTTTGTAAGATTTGAGCCGCGTCATGAGAAAACCAACATATTGCCTTTCCGACCAGCATCAGCACAGTCTTGTCCATGCTGTTCGCTATGAAATGGTTTCTATAATTGCAATAGACTTTGAAAGCAAACACCATTGATCCTGATCAGACTGCATGGATGCACAGGCTGGTCTTATTCCATGCTGGTCGCAAAGTCACTATGTGAAAAGTTAAATGATTTGAGCCGCGTCATGAGGAAACCAACATAATGCCTTTCCGACTAGCATCCGCGCAGTCTTGTCCATGCTGTTTGCTAACGGTTTCTCTAATTGCAATAGACTTTGAAAGCAAACATCATTGATCCTGATCAGACTGCGTGGATGCACAGGCTGGTCTTGATCCATGCTGGTCGCAAAGTCACTATGTGAAAAGTTAAATGATTTGAGCCGCGTCATGAGAAAACCAACATTGCCTTTCCGACCAGCATCTGCACAGTCTTGTCCATGCTGTTCGCTATGAAACGGTTTCTCTAAATGCAATAGACTTTGAAAGCAAACATCATTGATCCTGATCAGACTGCGTGGATGCACAGGCTGGTCTTGATCCATGCTGGTCGCAAAGCCACTATGTTGGTTTTCTTATGGCGTGACTCATTTGTGTCATGCATTTATAATCATATTCATGGGATATTATTTTTTATTAAGAATGGTTACATTCTTTTCAGTACCTAATGCACTATGTATACTAGGGAGTGGAATACTGTTTAAGTGTGAAAGATGTGCAATTTTAAAATAGTACATCTTTGAGATAATTAGTGTTGTACAACTAGAACTTAACGTCTGTTGAGGCCTTAAAGTTCTTTTATCTTTTCTGGAGTAATGGACCATTGTGCTTAAATATGTTTTATCATGATGATTTATGAATGAATTAATAAAGACCTAGTATACATAATTTTAAAATATTTAATTATAAGTAATCAAGTTAGTATTCTGTAACAATGCGAATTGTATTGATTGTCAATTTTCAGAACCAGATATGATTATGTCTATTTTCAGAACCAGATATGAGTAGAGTACAGTTTGAGAAATGTCTTGGTAGAACAGATACTAAGGAAATAATAAAGAGCAGAACAGACCACATTTCTCCTTCTTATAACTGGTAAAGTTCCAAGTAACGGCGAGTACAATAATGCAGCCCCAGTGAGAGTTCGTGATGAGGTGTCAACTGTAAATGTGTGGTCGTTAAATGATGTGCAGTCAGATTGACAAGTTTTTGAAGTAACATTAATTTATAAATTATCAATTCTGAGAGAAATTTTTGCTGAGCTTTGTGCAGGATACTCACTAATTTTATATTATAAGTACAATGTCAGATGTACTCCAGACTTCACACATTTGTTGATGTTTATACATATGTGGTGATTAATTTGTCAAGTGAAGAAATTTTATGAATAATGTTAGTGGGTGACAGAACAGAAGTACAAAGTCAGTTACAGAGGTCGACAACACTGAGTTTAGGATACAGAAAAAAATCCGGTGATTCTGACGAAACAACATACATAGAAAGATTATACTAGTAAAATGAAAACTTTTAGTATATGGAAAAGTTTGGAAACAGGTTTATCATTGACAGAAGAGACAGTATTTACAGACTGGTCTACACTTATTTTGATATGTCTTTTACACGGTGATTCCTCCAGTAAACAGCTAGTGATCTGAGAGAATTGTGTTCATTATATCATACAGGTTTAGAGTGGATGTAAAATTAATGTGTATTTAAATCAATCAAAATTTTTCAAAATTGGATGTTGAATTTTTTACAACTGTTTAGTATTTCAGTAATAAGTTAGGATTTTTGAGTGATTTCAATAAAGTACAAATGAAAAAAAAAGAATCACTATCAGCCAAGATGATGTGCTATTGTAAAAGATAGAAAGAAAATTCACAAGTCACATTAACTTGGTAAAAGGGATTTTAACAGAATTAAACTATAATTGATGAAGGATTCTGCATGTTGTATCAAATAGCTATAATGTATTTTATAGTTCTTTGGATGTATCTTCTATCTATCTCTTTTCAAGCTAAATTTTATCTCTTAAATCTATTGAAATCTATTGAAATTGCCATCAAAATAAAAATTTATTTTAAAAACAATATATTTAACAATTAAAAGGTATATTCAACAAGCCAGTACTTTGTTACTAATCTTAGTCAGTGGAATTTATTTTTAGACTTGTCCTATTTTTTTTATTCAGTTTCTGGATCCCCATTTATTAGTTACAGTACACATTTTGGGATTCCAGCAATTTTCCACATCCTCATTACAAGGTAGTATTGATTTTTCATTGGTCCAGTGGTTAACTAATTTTAGCATAAAGTAAAACTGTTCTATTAATAGATTTTCAGAAAATCTGTTTGAGTATTTATACCCAGTATACAAATTCATGTACTTTTATTTGATTTGAACATTACTGTTTAATATTATTATGAACAAATTACAGGTTTTCTTTGCTTTATATTAGAGAATTTGGTAAATTTCATTGATGCAAGGTCCAAGGTACTTTTTCTCAAATAGTCAATTAATAGAATTTCAAAATATAATATCTTGTGCAGTGAATTAAAAAGAAATTTATTTATTTCAGTACTAGTCAGTTCTGAACTTGAAAGATACTTTGATAGGTTTTTGGTCTACTACACACTTTATATATTTCTATGGCCTGATTAGAAGTAGCTTAGTGGTTTAATTCAGTAACTTACTACAGGAAGAATTATTTAAGGTAGCTCAACACAACTTCTGGACATTAAGGTGATTTATTATCATATATGATATAAGATAATTTTCATTGAGAGTCCTACATACCAGAACATTTTTGAGTGACAATTAGAAATATTTTAGATTACTTGGGGTGGTTCACTACCTGTTAGAAATATTTAAGGTGATTAACCATCTGTTAGAAAATGATAATACGGTACAGTACTGGGACTTGTTTTTGTAGGAAATTATCACAACATGAAATTTTATAGGTGCTGAATTGAAGGTATTGTCGTGGTGTTTATAACTCCCCCGCCACAAGTGGTGGGGGTTATAGGAATGGTCTCTGTCCATCCTTCCCTACTTCTGTCCTTCCATCTTCCGTCCTTCCATAACATTTTGTGTCCACTCTGTATCTCCTAAACCCCTTGAACATGTTGAAGGATTTTCATGAAACTTGGTTCAATGATCACCTCATCAAGACAATGTGCAGAACCCATGAGTCCACCATGTCGGTTCAAAGTCAAGGTCACAACTCAAAGCCTTCAATTTTGTGTCTGCATCTGTATCTCCTAAACCCTTTCAAGTGTGCTGTTAACAGACAGCTTTTGTGATATATCAGGAGCACATAATTTCCCGGACAAGCTGGTCTGATCATACCCAAAATCGAGTTATTCCAAGAGCTTGTGCTCGTATACATTGCCATTAAATCTGATCAAAATTGTTATGAAAATGTTCAAACTAGAGCGTTAAAATTGTCAAATATTGCAACTTTTTATATAACAGGGACAGATAACTCTGGATTTGCTGGTCTGAAAATGCCTGAAATCTAGGTCTTGCAAGACCCTAAGGCCGTACTAATTGTCTATTTTAGACAATTTTCTAAGTTTATTAGAGATTTCTTTAAATAAAAATGATACAGTTGTAAAAAATGGGTAAATATTGCTATTTTTTACTATATCAGGGGCACATTACTCTTAATATACTGGTCGGGTCATCCCCATAATGCAACACATTCCAGAATTATGTAGCCATGAATATTGTTTTTTTACTTTGGTGAAGATTGTTATAGTATATTCATGCTGGAGTGTTAACAATGCTAATTTAATTCATATTTAACTTTAAAAAAGTGGGTGGGTAATATTACATCTGTTTTTTTATGATGAAATGTCGATGTAAATGGTTTGGAACTATTTTGTTATTTAAAATTATGTTTTGCACACATGTTCATATTGTTTAGGCGTTTTTTTTCATGAAAATATTTGTTGTTACAGCTTATTTGCCAGCAGACCCCAATATTCTAAAATTTTGGTCTTTCATGATAAAATACAGAATATCTGTCTTATATGTTCGGTGACCCCCAATTTTTTTACCCTTATTTTGAAGCAATTTTGAGACACAATATATACAAAAAGTATTTCAAAAATCTTAATTGTAGAAATAATGTTATGCTATCTTTAGACTGATACAAGTACTGGTCCCATTGGAAAAAAGTGGGTGGGGTAATTATATTGCCTTGTGAAAATGAGTAACAGTATTATGTGAAAAATCATTAAAATTTCATACTGACTTCATAGCATATTCAAACTGAATTGTTAGAAATACAATTATTTTACAACTGATAAAGATAGTTTGTGTTTTGAAATGTACCCCCAATTTTTCCAGGTTTTTCAAATTTCACATTTGTCTTGACAGTGTGTGTAGAAAATGGCCGATATAATGAAAAGGAGTTCGGTGACCTACCGTTTTTTTGCTTTTATATGAAATAGATACTAAAGATCTTCAAACATGCAAAGTATGAAAAAATTCTTAATTGTAGAACAAATTGGCCTGAAACGTATCCAACATCCTTAAATAGACCCACCTCAGTTTATGTAATCCCTGTTGGAAGCGGGACTTCTTCAAATATAACAGATTAAATGAGATAGTTTCCTCAAATAATAATAATAAAAAAACGCCAACTCTAAACATGTGGATAAATTATTCAATTTGTGTTACGTGTTATTTGTTTTAAAGTTTAAAATGGGTTTCTTGGTCCTTTTGCATTTTAGTGGGTAAAGTGAGCATTTCTTCAAATATTCTTGCTTTTTCCGCGGTTACCCGTAGGTACTCGGAAGCTGTTACAGAAAATATTGTCGTCTGCTAGCATCTCTGTTTTGCATAGGCTTTGTGTGAACAAATTTCTATAGGTCGTCAACAGATGAAAATGTGATTTTTTACTATCTCAGGGGCAATGACTTTAGAAATACGCGTATGAGCATGACGAAAAATAGAAGATGCTCAAGTTAATATCGTGATAAAGAGGCATGCAGGTTTTCGGCAATTTGTATCAATCACTTTTTGAGCTAGCTGCGTCACAAGGTGAAAATGAGCATTGCCGAATATTTGAGGGGCCAGCCTGTTCTGACCGCTTGTTACGCTATTTCTAACTAGCATGGTGCGCTTGATGTGTTTTAAGGGTTGACGTTGGTGCGAAAATGTGTGAGATTTATTTGGGTAGAGCGAAAACTACCGTTTTGTACGCCGTTGCTCTCTCGTTGTGTGTTGGAGCTGGGCTTTGAAGTAAAAAAATTCTGAAAGATTATTCACTTGCCCAAAGACGGCCAGGCATTGATACAGAAATAATTTTTTGAAAAAGAATAACGGACCAGGAAGCAATGCACATGTCAAAATGCTCATAAACAACTTTCTAATGGATCATTGTCATAGCGGCAAAACATTTTTCAAAATTACTCCTTAGCATATTTTGTTATCTGAGAAAACATAATAATTGTAATAATTTGATGTGTATATGGCTTATGGACTCATACTATATCCTAGGCAAGAAGCTGCCACCTGTGGTTCTCTGGGGGTGGGGGGGGTGGATATACAAGAATCCATATAGAGAATTATGCTAATAATTATTTTGCGTAAAAAGTGTAAGATTCCTTACATGGACCAGGTTTTATATTGGTACATATAAATCCTTAAATACACAGGATATACATATATCTTGACGATAAATATCGAAATATGACTGCTTTATTTTATGAATAGAGAGTAAAATATTGAAAGGAGGTTCAAAAAAGGCGAAATTATGCGTTCATCAAGGCTATGTGACTTTCGGAAGATCAAACTTGTTTTAAAAAAACCCTATTATAAGTTAAAATTTAAGAGTCCTTTTTGGGATCCGGATAAAACACCCTGTCCTTATCCTTTTGTCTATTCACTTTGACTTAGTGTTTTTTAATTATTTGGTTGAAAGTTGCTTTATCTATTTACTTATTTATCATTTTAGTCCCGTGATTGCACACGCTCGCATTTTTGTTTTGTTTTGAATAACATATAATAATTAATTGAATGAAATGTTTAATCACCCTTTAGATTTCAGTGTATTGTAATATTGCTTAGGGGTAAGCAATATACGGTCAGTGTTGTTTCAAGCTCGGTCAAAAAAGTTATGTTTCCCCACTTATTACAAGTGATAGGTGATGGTTACTGCATTTTGATATATTTCTCACTTTCTTTTGTCTTTATTTCGTACTATTTTCTTTCTCTCGGGAATTTAAATTGTCTGAGTTTAACGTTGATCTTATGACAGTAGGAAGAATCAGTAAAAAATATTTACAAGCTTTAGAATTAACAGTGATAAATTATTATCATGGACTTGACCACCTACGAATTTAGATTATACCATTAAATGTTAATAGTGTTGTTCCCTAAATATTACTGAGTAAATAGCGAACAGTAAAGATACTAGTCTCCATCGGTCGCATAGCAATTACAGTTTGCCGTCAGTTTAATTCACGGCTCGTGTTTTGTGTAAAACATTTTTTTCAGTGGTGCAGTATAATTAATGTAATTCCTGATTTTAATGTTTATTACAGACACTGTTTCTTTTGCGTAAATATTCCTTTTGTGTACATAGGTATATGTTCAGTATTATGCTTCATGTATTAACATGTGTTTAATTGTGAAGCTGACTATATAGACAGTCCGCTTAAGCTAAACAGAGTAATTCTTTTATAAAATCTAAGCTATCATAACATATTTTCATGTTTTATGTGCTAGACTACAGCTGCAATATAATTTCAGTATTCTTACTTAAAGCAAAAAATATATATTAGATGTGTAATATGTAATGTCTTTCTTAATATTTCAGATGTCATATTCATATTCTTAAATATTACTTTTATTTGGCAATACAGTATTATATACATTTTCAACTTGCTCTGCTTTTCACTTTAATATGAAAACTTCATTAAAGTACATAGTTAGGTAAAGTTTTGTTTCAAATAGATTTTGGAATATATCCTTTCGACTACCGCTATCGTACACCGACACACTACCTCAGCCGCCAGATGCAGACTATATTTTTGGGGTTCTCCATTACCACTACTGTTTTGCAGGCGGGCTACTGCAGACGACTAATACGTACCAGAAAAATGGGGGTGCTCATTTCCATAGCACATAATGCAGTATTTGGGTAAAAATCGTATTTTTTCGCAATTGAAAATAGAAGGAATTAGCAAAAATATACTACATTTTTACGCTGCGGTAATTTTTATGTAAAACGGTTGCTACACTATGGTAGTTATGTCCATTGTATTGTTATTGGTATAACTACACTGTGGCACAACTTATAATTTCTTGTATCTTGCAGTAGTCTACTATGGTGTTTATATGCATGTAAAACATACAGTTAATGTTATTTATTAAAAGTCACATATTTAAACGGTCACTGCATCACTGTGGCAGTACATGCTATTTTGTGTGAATATGTATTAATACGCTGCGTCGCTGTCTTGAGTTTCGCATGTCCTGCATTAAGCTACTGTGGTATTCGGGGCAATAGATAACGTCTACAGGATACACTTTGATTACTGCCTTAAAATTCAAGTTTCTCACAAAAGTCTACTGAATTCCTTAGTAATGGGACGAGTAAAACTACACTGCGGTACTGCATTGAAATTCATTCTTCCTGCAAACGTATACTATGGTACTTATTTGCAGAGTAAACATACAGTTAATGGTATTTATTGAAGAGAGGCTTTAAATTATTCGTGTCAGCAGATGCCGTTTCTGGGTATGTTTTGAATTTTCAAGTTTATATTAGAGGAAAAAAGAAGTAGGACTAACGAGGAGGTTGTTGAACATCTGGTTGAGCCAGTGTATCAAAGAAACCATATAGTGTTTCTAGACACATTCTACACATCAATCCCTTTAGCACAGGCGTTTCTTGCCAGCTCAACCCATCTTTGTGTGTCTTTCAATATAGAGCGGAAATTATGGTCATATGATTTGAAACCACAGAAGTCAGTCCGAAAGAAAGATGATTCGGTTAGGACATTGAACAGAGGACAACATATGACACGTCAAACAGAAGATGGAAAGATGATAGCTACAGTATGGAAGGATTCAAGGCATGTCTACAACTTGAATACATGTTTCAATTCCGTTCCTATAAGACCAGGATACAGTCCTCAGAAAGCAAGTAAATCCTGAAGGAAAATGGGAAAAGACGGTATACCCCTGTCCACCTGCTATTGTTGAATTCGACAAGTACATGGGGGTGTGGATAGGTACGATCACCTCCAAAGTAGCTACACCGTACAAAGACCAAGCGTTAGGTGGTGGACCTATTTCCTATGGTTTGCTGCGGACATAGCCCTGATGAACAGCTACATTATGTACAAAACCATAAGGTCAAGGGTTAAGCACCAAAAATTCCAGATGAGGGTAAGTTAACTTTTTTCTCGGAAGTATCATGTTTTAATCGTATTCCTTAACATTACATGTATTAACGATTAATCCAACTAAGGTAAAAGCCTAAACCTAAAAGTAGAGTGCCTGTTATGTCTAAATCAAATGAAAGAAATATCCTATAAATATAATAATATGAAAATGGATATTGTTATAACATTATTTTAAATAAAAATTGAATCATTTACATCAGGTTGCTGAAGAGCTGATTGGAGGTTACTGTTCAAGAATTAGGAAACCAAAACAAACGCATTGGCTTTTCGGTTTTGCAGTATCAAAGAAGCTAAAGACCACCGATGGTCTCCGAACATCAACGCCATCGTTTGGTTGTAAGCAGCGTAAAGTCAATTTACACAGTATAACAATACTCTTCTTATTAGAAAGTTACATTGATCTTATGAGTAGTTTTAATGATTTTATGGTGTTATTGAGTCCTTGCTATGTTAAGTGAACGTAATTTCTTATACACAATATATATAAACTTGGTCTGAGTCATTGTGATAACATAACAAGTCGCTCAAATCCAAAATTGTACTCAAATTATCCCTCTGGATCCAGTTATTCGAAACATTTTTAAAAGCATGTCATAAGAGGGTGAATCTGTTATTGCATTATATATTCGACTGCTCATAGCAAGATAATCTTCTTAGTACAGGATTAAATGTTTCGAGATATCCAGCCCTGAAGTACAAAAGCCAGTTCCAGATAATTTGTGCATAATCGTAATTGAAAATCAAAATGTCTTGCTTACATAAAATATTTCTCATCTAATTGCAGTGATCTTTTGAATAACACTTTCAGGGAATGCTTTCTTCCGTATCATGATGTTGCATTCAGAACTGGGATGGCTGAGGACAAGTCCACACAGACCCCAAATTCGGAAAACTTATGGCAACTAAAGCGAGATACGAAATTCCAGAAAATCGATAGGGCAACAGAAAACGGCGTCTGGAAAAATCAGGAACTAAACTACTGTGTCTCAAATTAAGTGCATGATGTATTTAAGTATTTTTTTTTGTTATTTTAGTATATATTACCATTGTAAATCACTAAATGTTATAATCTGATACGTTTTGTTATTGCTCATTATTACTACATTTAAAACAAAAGTCCCTTCCTTCAGTTTAGCTACATAACGGTTGCAAAAATCACCCAGGAAGGTACATGTTAAAAAAAAACAACACCCATCAAAATCATCTGGGAAATCGACAAAGAAGAAATCACTGTCTGACTAGCTTACATTAAGCTAAAACCGGAGAAAGAAACAGAACGTCATCGTAACGTCATTACTACGTAATCGTGATTTCATTTTATAATATGGTATAAAATAATAATCATATAATCGGATATATTAAATATATACACATAATTAAATGATTAAACAGTACTACCGTTGACATGTTTAGCAGACTTAATTTTGGACATTTTGTCTTTATATTTCACATTAACAATTCCAATTACCCTAAACTACCTTTACCTTCTAATATCTTGTTTAAGATTATATTCAGAAAATACATGTATTTATAGATTGACGGTTATTGTCGTAAGTTGTTGACAAAATTGTTTCATTCAAACTCAGTCTAAACGGACTACAGTACAAATTCAATAAAAAAAGAACAGGAAACATTTCATGACGTTAGGTGAACTGATTGTGTAACATTACACATGCTCTATGTTACCTTTTGCGATTATTTTAAGTTATGCAAGATCCGCATCTGTTATTTTTTTTACAACTTGCTTTCGTTTAGTTGTGATTCTTGTTATTTTCTGTAATATGTTTTTGTTTGCTTTTAATGTTTTACTTTTAGTCTCCTACCGGTTTTCCCCGGATCGGTTTGTAGGTATGACTGTCTATCATGAAATTTAGTCAAAATTACGTTGTTCAGGTTGTGTAGAATTTGATATATGATTGTTCTTACTCATACCCGTTCATAGGGAATTGCCTGTACTGTATTGATCTTTGTTTTCATTCAGTTGTTAATTTTATTATTTTCTGTTATAAGGTTGTTTGTATATACATGTACAAAGAAAATAATTTTGTTGCATTTTACTTTTAGTCTCCTACCAGTTATGTCAGTGGATGGGACCGTAAGTTTGACTGTCTATCATTAAAATGCGTCAAATATACATTATTCAGGTTCATTTAAATTGATACCACTTCGTGGTAAAACTTATAATATATAATATGATAATACAATAATATATAATAATAGTAGTGTCTTTTTCTTAGTTTGTTATGCCTTATTGACCTTCAAACAGATTTTCAAATAACTAAATTTATTAATGTTATTGTATTTAAATTAGAGCGTGTTTCAGTCGCGAGCTGTATTCCGTTTATTCTTTTCTTTAAAGTCACAATTAAGGTATCAATTGTCTACTTAAATAATGAAGAATTGTAAGATCTCATTTCACCGAAAACACATTCATGTACGGTTTTGGAAACAGTTCATACTAATACTTCTAAGACTTAAATGATTATGAGCGTTTATTTAGAAAATTCGATTGTTTCTTTTCGGAACAAGAGTTAAAAAGGAACATCTGATTATATTATGCTGTCTTCATTGAAATTAATATGAGATATTACAGGCTTTTGACAAAAGAAAAGTAAAATAAATTAAAAATATTATCATTTGTTCTGTTTTAATTGAATAATTTATGGGGCTTTCCGGTAATTGGGAGTTAAAGGTTTTATTCTGCCCGGTGCCCGTAGCTCGGTGGTTAGAACGTCTTCCTCATAATCGGGAGATTGAGTGTTAGACCCCGGTGGAATCACACATGTCGCCAGGCCATATTGCAAATGTATATATTACTATGCTTTAATATTTTAAGTATTTAGAACTGTCTACACATAGTGTTGATAGGGTAGGTTTAATTGCCAAAACCGCGCAATGACGATTTTACATCTTGAAGGAAATTGCCAATTTGCCACAGTACCAGAGTATATAAATGATTAGTTTGTTTTTGTTCGGATTTACGGCCGTTTTCAACATCATTCAGGCAGTTCACCTAACCACCGTTCTTGGGAAAGACCAGTGCTAGACGCCAAAGTCCGTAACCAACTGCCTACTTTCTCACATAAAAAATCCTAGTCGGTAGCAGGGCTCGAACCTACGACCCTCCATCAGTGAGAGGTTTCATAGATTACAAGTGCACGAATGTATCTCCTACTCTACGGACCCGGACTATAAATGAATACAATGAGCATGCAAAGTCGCATGTGAAAAACTGAATACCGTACCATTTATAAAGCATTCCAGAGTCTCCATGCATTATAATGCATAATGCATGGAGCTCAAAGACAAAATTACCATTATGTACTTTTGAATAATTTAAATGCATTCTTAAATAAAGTTTGAGTTTGAAAGTTGAAAAGTACAATACTTCCATAGTGAATAAATGTACACACGTCTACTGTGCAACTGGAAGAAGCGATGTGTGCATATATATTACCGTTGCGGCGTAAAAACGATAGAGCGTTCTTTAGAGAATTACCACAGTGTATATATGTATGTTCCATGTGCAATAACAATTTAACATATTACTGCCGTAGTGTATAAATGTACACTATTTCAGTCTAGAAAAATCGTATGTACTAAATAGCGATTGCACATCACAATCGATTACCACAGTGCATATTTGTATTTTACTGGAAAAAGTTCAGAACTACCGTAGTCCCACAGTGAAAGTAATTGGAGAAAAGTCTTCAAAACGCATCAGTGGCAGATCTGTGGTTTTCAGACTCCTAGAATGCCGAAGCAGCATAATGCAGACGTAGCAAAATAGCTTTAAATACCGTAGCGTAGAAATGAGTAATTAATTAAGTTTTAAAAACTGAGTTTGATAATTCCGCGACGTGCAACCTTCAGAATTTACTGGTATTTTTGGAGGGTAATGATCCCTTAATTGCCTGAAAAGGAATATCTTATCAATAGTTTGCGATAACAATGATTTTAGAACATTATTGTGCACGCGACGTTTGATATTGTTTTTAAATTTAGTGGACACCTGTGTTTTGCTGCGTAATAATATTTAGTATGTCATATGAATGACTTAACTTATTAGTTTAACTGATTTCATACCGTTTTGTTAATAACATAAATGAAAGTTTACACTTCAGATGAAATTCTGCAAAAAATTAAAAGCATTCAAAGTCCACCCAGATACAAAGAAAAACGAAAAATGTCCGGTAGTCCTACGCTGTACGATGCCGGTAATGTGGACCCTCGTTTTGATGGTACGTTTCAGGCGTCTGCGGTAGTCAGTCGGTGTATGATAGCGGTAATAGCGACCCCCGTTTTTATGGTACGCATTAGTCTGCTATGGTAGCCGAAAGGATATCGTGAAAAATATTGAATGCATGATTCAGACGGAGTTGCTTCGCTTAGTTTGAGGGTATTCAATTACTATCTAGACCGGAATACCAAGATAAACAAGAATAATCTAAATGGCACTGGACAAGGGCAGACGCTAAGGTCATTTTTGATGTTTTTACTGGCAATTTCTGTACACAAATTGTACTCGGGAGTTGACCTTTTTAATAATGTTATCAACAAATGCCTCACAAGTATTTATCAATAGTAAAACCAAGATAAGTAACAGATTCTTTTGCAGGTATGACACGATTGTTACAAGTTACATCAAATTATTTAATTTTGCGTAATTTTCTCGAATAGCATACATTCTGTTTTGCCTAAATGTAATGAAAATTTATTGTCAATTCACAATGATCCATAACATGTCCTAAATTATTTGAAATAACATCGGGATTTTTATGAGCAAAACGTATTGCACTGTCATCGGCATACAATATGAGCTTACATGATGGATCAATGCAGGTCGGCATATTCTTCACATAACAAAGAAAAAGGAGAGGGCCTAAACTACTACCCCGAGGAACTCCAGAAGACATATTCATAGATTCTGATAAACAATTGTTATTTGCGTACACCGATGCAAATTTCGTGCCCATGTCAGTGCCTTTTATTGGACTATAAAATTGCTCATTATAATGAAATGTCTTGTTTTTCAAAGTAAAATCTGTTGCAGAAAGTAAAAATGTCCAAGGGCGTGGGAAATGTTGGAATAAAATAACATCAAATGTTGTTAAAATAAATTGCTGATTATTTTTTTTTGCGGTTGTGTGTTAAGAAAATCCATAATGTCTCTTTTATTGCTTTGTACGTATTTCGTCAATGGGCGTAGCAGAATGTCCAAAAAATTACTTGAGCGTTTGACAGCTCGGTCCGGGAATTATTGGGCGTATTTTCAAACCTTTGACATTGGTAATTGTCACTACCTCTGAATTTTGCAAAGAGCATGTGTCATTTATCTTCTGGTTTTTATGAACTTTTGGTAGACTATAGAAATTTCTTTGTTTCACTTCAAAGTTTTTATGGTATTTATACTCCATTTGCGTACAGTAGTTTTTTAAAGATATTTGTCAATTTGTTATAACATAAGGAGTCTTTACTTTATGGGTCTGTGGTCAATTGCTCATAATATGCAGAGTCGTTTAGTTGTATTTAAATCTCTGTTTATAATGTGAAGAGTCCATGATAACTACCGATCCGCTTTATCGGCCTTTTTTATAATGATGTCATTTGGTAATTCCTCGATAGCCTTTCTCTCGTTTCTAGAAATATAAGATTTCAACTTCTCTTTGTTGGTTAAATTCTTTGGGTAGTTGTTTAGATTATCAATATCTTTTTTTCTAATGAAGAATTCCTGTTTTCCGGTGGTGTAAAATCGGTTTTGTTTCTTACTATGGATATATCATAATCATCCTTCTCATTTAAATATTCTGAGTCTTATAGTGAAGTTTTCAATATCAGTATTAATTTCTTCCACATTTCTCTTAGGTGTTGGTGTTAATTTAAACCCTTTACTTAGAATTGCAATTTTCGATTACGTTAGAGGTTTTGATGAAAGATTTATTACCTTGATACCATGTTTCATACTTTTTCCGTTTAAATTTACCGCAACTGTTGTCCCCGCCGGTCCCTGTACAAAAAGAATCACTGCGATTCCTCCCTCCTTCATAATAAGTTGTTTTTGTTCAAGCTATCGAATCCTGGAACTGGTTTTGTCTCGGATAAAATCGATTCTGAACGTTGGGATCTACATTTGATCTTTTCCATGGCTTTCTAAAATTATTCCGATGCGCTATCTCTTGATTATTGTTAAATCGGTTGTTTCTCATGTTGCTAAATCTGTTGTTAGGCTGCTTATTATAATTTCTCTGTTGTTTGTACTGTTTCCCAATATATGTTGTCACTGCTGTTTGAATGTTCTTTTGTGGTATGTAGTTAGAGGTTCGTTGTGTATTGTACTTAGAGGTTTTGACTGCAGTTGCGTATGATCTTTGGTTAGACCGATTAATTTCATTTTACTAGAAGGGCATCTCTCTTTGTTGTGTACTATTAGAATTAGATGCAACAACGACATTACCGTCCTTAATGAAGGGATTTTTGCTCTGGTAGATTTCTTTAAACTTGGTTTTGTATTGAAACTTACTTGATTTCTCCTACCGGCGTCTCTTAGACATATTTTCTTTGTAATCACAGGCTTCTTTCTCTTCTGACACTTGCCTCTACAAGCAACGCTGTATATATTGTCTAGACTGAAAATACACATTGTCCTATCAAAGGTTTAACGACTTGTTTCCTTTAAAACTTAAAAAGTTTTGTATAAAAGGTGTTTCCCTTCGTTTACAAGCATAAGTTATGAATGGAAGCTGTCCCCCCCCCCCCCCCCCTCCCCCCCCACTACACACACACCACTTGTTTAGACACAGCAATAGATTATAAAATAATATTTCAAACGTAAAACAAGACATCGAGTTCAGAAATTGATTTCAAAACCTTTCAAATTAGATTGTTTCTTGTTTTTTTATTTTACCAATTTATTGTGTAAAAGTTAATGTTTATAGAGATTCAAAAATGAAGCAACTGCCTCAGAAAGGTGTATAGTAAGTACTTGTCAGATCAATAATGCATATGTTAGTGTACTGTGCGTAAAGGAAAAATGCTAACTGTTCTATCATATTAATATGAGTTGGTTTATAAAACTAAGAAAAGAACTGTTAAATAATTTTGCAACACAAATGTTTTACTGATATATGATACTGACAAAAATAATATACAAATGCAATTTCTATTCGAAATACGTGTGTAAAAGGAACATAATTTAAGGAACTACCCATATGGATATCTAAATCACATAATTTGTACAACAGCATTTGAATGAACTTAATTTGTGTTATTGGTCATTTATTGTTCTGTGCATAATCAGTCCTTAATTTGTGCTACTTACATACCCATTAATTTGTAAACACCATACCCATCTGTTGTTATATGCATTGTTAAAGTTCTAAAATTACTATTCGTAGACCTGAAAATATTTCTTCTCATCATAAAACAATGGTAGTTATACGGGAAGCTTTTGTTGATACCATACTACAGTATATGTGCTAGCAATGTGCCATTTACAATGGAAAACAAAAAAGTCATATACTTAGCTTCTGCTAACAGGTCACCATATCAGATGTAGACTCACCATCACAGAAGGAGCGTGTTGAAATTAAGCTTTGTCTTATATGCCCAAAAAATTAACAAACATCCTCTGCAATGTCTTGTGTTATTAGATGGGGCTTCAAATTTGAACAGACTGAAAACAGGTTATTCTAAAGCGTTCACGGAGTATACACCATAGGTACTTCAACCAAATGTAATGGTTCTTCCAAGAATTCTCAGCAGGTGAAAAATCGTTTCGGACAACTACTTGCAGTATATTTCTAAAGCTAGATGTGACCAGAGCCCATTCTTCCACTGTGAAAATGGAAAATAAGCTGCAATTCCCTTGAAAACAACATGGGGACTATGGCATATGGTATCTGTGACTGTAACTGTTATTCAAGTAGTTAAATGGCTTGTTATCCTTTTTAATATGTGCCGCAGAATCATTTTATAAATGTTTTAACTATGATGCAATGTTTCACAAATTTTATACAATATGCTCAACTGGTGCACGATATGCCATGGAAAAGGTGAATTTTAGAGGACATCTTGAATTATGTTGGCCATATTGAATTTATTTACCCAAATGTCAGTGTTAAGGTGTCCACAGACGGTAGGTTCTAGTTGTACAACACCAGTTATCTCAAAGATGTACAATTTTAAAATTGTACAATTTTTACTTACACTCAGACAGTATTCCACCCCCAATATTTACCTAGTGTATGAGGTACTGTAAAGAATGTAATCATTAATAACAAAAAATAATATTCACCTGTTTATTGATTTTCAAAACTTTCCTTCAAAACTTCTAAACTCCCAAGTCTATATAGTTTTGCTTAGGCGTAAAAAATTGTTTGTTTCCGGTATCCCGACCAACCCTATTTGTTTGGCCCGACACTAAATGTTTTTATGGCCTTGGACTATTTTTATCAACTTTTAAACAAAACGTTGCAAAACTGTCCTTTTTATGCTTTAAACATGGTCAGTGATGTTAGAAATCAACTCACTGATGCTCTAAAGGCATACACCCTTTATTTGCATTCTTGTTTTGACAAAAGAAATCCAAAAACTCTCACCTAATATTTTTTTTTTTAAAATCCGACCTACCTACCCTAATTTGTTTCAGCATGTTACCGGAAACAAAAAGATTTTTAGGCCTTAGAATAATTCGAATTTTCTATGTCCTACGAATCCGACTGCGCATGATGCAAATCAATTAACTATTCAATGTCATCCTTTTCTTCCATTACGCATTGGAAGCCGTTTTGTTTTCAGATTTTTGTTATTTTTGGGCAATTATTTCTTGAATTGTATTCAATTGCCTCATTATCAACTAATAATTTACCAACGTGTTGCTTGTCAACGTTGGTGGTACGTAAGGCAAAACGTACGAAATAGAACATGTCCTAAATCTGTAAGTCAAGACTTACGATTTACGAAATCAAGGAATAGCATCGTACACATGATAATATTTGGCTGTACATCTTACATTTAATTGGTGTTGTACAACTAAATCCTACCGTCTGTTGAGGCCTTTACAATCGTTTAACGAGCGTACTTTCAGACATATGTATAGAGTATTTCTTAAGTTGTAAAGGTAATGAAATTATGTGATACAGGCGACATTGTTTCATATCCAAAGTAGCGTGTGATTGTTCTTCCTTATATTTACTAGATACACTGACACGGGGCGATAATGTTTTAATGATTAAGACTAAAGTTTGACACTGTACATAACACGTTTGGCTCTCATCTGTCTCTTACTCTGCTGAATCTGTTTTATCTCTCTTATCAATGTATAATTATAATATACATTATATATGCGATATATGACCATTTTGTGTCAATTCGCCGTAAAACCCAACTCACTCACTCACTATATATTATATATATTTAAGAGCAGTTATTCTGAAAACAAGCAAACTGGTTTAAAGATCCCGTCTAACCACCAAGTTTATTTTACTATGAATTTATTTCGAAGGTTAAAGTTTAGTGCACAACCGGCTGGTTTTTGCCACAATTTAGATATGGTTATAGAATGTTAGATCGTTGATACAGTGTACCGAATGAACAATGTCTCCCATTTTTGTGCCTTGCTTTTTTTCAGGTTATTGAATGGATACGACCATCGATTTTTGCTTGGCTACACGATACACGATTCATGATTCAGGCAGTGTTTGATTGGTCACACTATTAAACGGTTCACACTGGCTTGCACAGAAGTAATATTTTCGTTTCTGCGTGAAACGTGTAAACACGAGTCGCTCGCAAGTTAAACGGTTAAAAACGCATGAACGGGGAACAAACAATCAGGCGCCACTGTATAATTAGTTGTCATAAAGTTGCCATTATTACGTTCTTTTTTATAAATATTATATTTATTATTAATTTCATTCGGGTTCGAGGCATTTCACTATGAAAGTTTAACAACGATTTCCGGAAGTCACCCTTATTTATTTACTGAAGCAGTAAAACAATCCATGAGCATAATCCATGACTTAGAAACTAAAGAAAAAAATAAGTTATCAGTCCCGAAATAAACAAAAAAAAAACTGATAAAAGCTTGTTACTACGGCATACACATTGCTATTTATTATCTATTTTGCGATCGTATTTTTCTCGGGATTGAAAAATTATAAATATATCATAATTGTTTTCCGACATTTACAATGTATTTAAAAAGATGAGAAAAATATGAGAACAAATATTTGAAAATACCCGGTTTTAAAGATAAAATATAGGGTCCTCTTTGTAAATACAGTTTTCAGTATTCGTATTAATTACCGGACCTCTAGCCAGCCCGAGTAGGGATTGTCCAGAGGTCCGCGTAAGCGGGCCCCTAGCAACTGCCTAATACATAATAGGTACGTGCTTACTGTTTTCTTACAGAAATTATAAACCTCTATCAAAATTGAAGGGTAAGAGGGTGCATGAATATGATAAAAACATTATTCGACAAAAAGGATTAAGACCAATAGGTCTATAAATAGTTCTAGTATATGGAGAGCTAAAATAATTCAGATTCAGAGATGTTATAATTATCCTGTTGTGGTTCTCTGTGCTGAAACGAACCCCGTATTGAAACCTAACCAGAAATCGTATCAGAAGTCTCTCACGCTATAATTTCATCACATCAATTGCCACAGACTAACCTTAAAACCAGTTTATCTTTAATCCAGTTTTCTTTTGATTTGGCGTAAAATGAACCATGTAATATCATTTGAAAAACGTTATACCTAATAGTTTCAAATGGGTACCGCTGTCTGCAATTCTTTGCCCACTATTGTCAAGTGCTCGAGGCACACTTCATTTTGAAAACAAAGCTAGCGGTAAGGAATTTTTTGTTTTTGGTGAATTTAAACCTTCTATGGTATGATTTTTTTGAGTTTTGTTTTTCATTTTTAAGTTAATTAAGTTCATTAAACATAAAAATAAATGATCCCGAAATAACAAAATAGTCATGTGGTACAAACTTCTTCTGACCTCTTCAGTTTCTTGCGAGACTCGTTGCTCAGGCGTTGCGGTTCGACCTGGTTATGTAAACAAATGGGGTTTAGTCATGACCTAATGGAAGCGACCATCAAAATATAAAAAATAGCGTCAGTTAAGATATGGTAGCCAGAACTAGTATATGGGATCCTTACTATCAGAAGGATATAGATGAACTAGACAATTTAAAAGACAAATATTTGCAACCAATTATTATAGTAAGACCCTGGACACCATCTCAAGTACTAGTATTAAGAAAAGGACTTGAAAAAAAAATCGAATACATTGCAAATTCAAAGACAGTATAGTAGACTAATTCTATTTCACACATTGGTTTATTATCATGTAAATGTTGATCCAAAGCAATATATCACACGTTACACAAGACAGTCCAGACACTACAATCAGTACAATTTTTTTTTGCTTTTTTTCAGCCCTACTAACGTTTTCCTTTATGCACAACAGTTTAGGAGTATATATAATTCGCAGTTAATGGAATTAAGGTTTAAGAGTGAGGTTGGGTGCGCACCATAAACCGGTTTAAGCTCCCCAGTGGTGTTTTTGCCACAGACCGTTCCAAGGCGGTGCCCCACTGTGTTCTTTTGTTTGTTCGTTTTGTCCTCTTGTGTAGGCTTTGTGTGTGTGCGCGTGTATGTGTGTGTGTTCCTTTGTTTGTTCGTTTTGTCCTCGTGTGTTGGCTTTGTGTGTGTGCACGTGTATGTGTGTGTGTTTGTGGTGTGCACGTCTGCGTGCTGTAGGTTTCGTTTCGGGGAGGCTGCGATTTTGGTACGTGGCATTCCCTGTTTGATATTTGTCTTTGTTTTTAAGGTGTTAAGTTTTTGCACCTTTTTTATCACAACAGTCTGTTAGGAAGCACTAGATGGATTGAGCAGCCTAGGAAACCTAACAGTCTTTTACTCCCTCTAACCCCAATGCATGGCCATAATGTATCAGTAGTGAACGTTTGCCATTACTATAAAAGAAAGAAGAAATGGGAATTTCAATCACCCTCACCTTTAATGTAAACAAATAGGGCGACACTCATGATATTTTTGAGAAATACACTCGTGATATTTTTGTGAAAAATTCATGTTTTTAACGAAAATGTTTGGCGGTAAAACTTTGCATTTAGGTCAGAGACCACCAATTCAAAAAAGTACAGGGAACTTACTGGGAATGAGGTAAGTGTATACCTGGGAATAAGGTAACGTCTGTGCGTTCTGATTGGTCAGTCATGTAAACAAACCCAGGAAGTGATTATTTTTTCAAAATTGATATTTTTTCACTGCATTTACAGTATTTTATTATATATTTTGACAAAATTTGCTACATTTTATGTGTATTGAAAAAAAGTTTTATCAAACGAATTTCTCCCGCCATGTCAATGATGTAAACAGGGGGTCATCTCATTCACACGAAAATTACTTAAATAAAGTATCACTATTCATATGTTTTTCGTCCGATATTTTGGTAGAACTAGGATAGTTCTTGAAAAACTTGTAATTAGATATACATGTTTCGATGTATGGAAGGCCGTACACGCCACAATGTTACAATGTGAGTCTATGGGAAAACAATTGGTGGTCTCTAACCTATAATAGAGCTAAAACATGACTTTCGTCGGAAGCCATCACAGGTAATGTAAATGGCCACAAATCTGTTATAAATGATGTAGAAAGACGTTTTCGTGCAAAAATAAGCGTGAAATTTGATTTTTGTTAAATTTTGGCCTCTTTTTTTAACAGGTGTGCCCTTTTTTATCTGAGCTTTTGGGCGAAAAAGGATCATTTTTATCTCTGTAATGTTAGAGAATGATCAAAATTATTAGACCTTATTTCTATTTTTTACGGAATGAATCGTATTTCAGCTTCCAAGTCAAATCAACTGCAGATAAGTGAAATTTTCACGAAAAATTGCAATCTGACGACGACAGGGACCGAGTCTGGGCATATAAATCGACAGGGGGTGACCTCAGTAAACTGTCCATATCTTTCTTAAAACTGAACATTTCTTGATGAAACTTTGTAAGACATCTGGCATTGGATCGTGTTTTACAATATCACTGTAAAATTGGAAAATGTGATACGAAATATTCATCTATAGGTCAGAGACCACCAATTCAAAAAGTACAGGGAACTTACTGGGAATGAGGTAAGTGTATACCTGGGAATAAGGTAACGTCTGTGCGTTCTGATTGGTCAGTCATGTAAACAAACCCAGGAAGTGATTATTTTTTCAAAATTGATATTTTTTCACTGCATTTACAGTATTTTATTATACATTTTGACAAAATTTGCTACATTTCATGTGTATTAGAAAAAGTTTTATCAAACGAATTTCTCCCGCCATGTCAATGATGTAAACAGGGGGTCATCTCATTCACACGAAAATTACTTAAATAAAGTATCACTATTCAAATGTTTTTCGTCCGATATTTTGGTAGAACTAGGATAGTTCTTGAAAAACTTGTAATTAGATATACATGTTTCGATGTATGGAAGGCCGTACACGCCACAATGTTACAATGTGAGTCTATGGGAAAACAATTGGTGGTCTCTAACCTTTATTTGGTATTAAGGAGGTAGGTTACCTTAATATTTGTATGTGCGCATGTCCAACGTGACGATTTACGACGACGTTTACGACAAACTAAATGTGTTAATATATCCATTCCTCTAAAAACAAATCATGAACCTGTATCCGATCTGATGCCTAATAGTTTAATAATGCATAAATAATAAATAAACTGCCACAGAAACGCTTCAAAACACTGTTGCCTTAAAATGACGTCATTGACGTCATGACGTTACGTGTCAGTTACCGCGCAAAATTAATAGACTTTATTTTGAAAGTTCGTAATTCTGTGCATTTTCTTTATTTAAACAATTTTTTAAACAGCCATTATTTGCTGAAATATTTTTATGAGTCTTTCGCTCTGAATAATTATCAATATTTTGCTTCTTTTATGTAGTTATATTAGAATGTTTTGCGGAATGTAGGAAAATGGATGATGGTAATTGATGTTATTGGGAATATAGTTGGGTGAAAGGTTACTTTTTACGGCCATATTTGAATACAAAATGGGCGGTTTGATTTGTAATACCATTGTTTTTTTAATTTCCGTTAATAATATGTTACTTATATACTAAAACTAAGCTCTAAAATTGTTCAAATTTAGTAGAAAATTGTAGTTTCTTGAATTAAATTGATGTTACCATGGAAAAGAAGCCCGTTACCTATACACCTAAATGTAAAATTCAAAAGCGTCGACACTGGTCTATTTAAGAAACACAACTTCAGCTTTTTATTTGCATTTCTACAATATCTGTGAGAATATTAGCATCATGCATAACGATTTTTCCATAAATATGTCAGGCGAGGGGTACTGCTGTAAGTATTTTAAGCTGTGAAATGTGTTTAAATAAATGCAAATAACATGAAAATAAGAATTAAGTTAGAAATAAGATGTCTTAAAGCTACATTAACAGGAAAGATAATTTCATTTAATATTTATTTAAGAAATTACGATAAAAAGCAAGATGTAAGCTATTTTAAACATCTCTGTTGCCATGTTTACTTTAAACTTTATTAGACTTTATTGTCTTGTGTTATTAACAGATCAATAATACTTTATTTATTTATTTTGCTGGGTCTAACGTCGGATTGAGACAATGTTAGGTCATATGGCGACCTAAGAACAATTTTGAGAATGTGAAGAGCTCGATGTTTTCCGAACAAATGCAGTTATCATATTGAAATAAATATTGCTTTCTCTAAAGACCAAATAAAATTCCCCCAAGAGTTTCACTTGAAATTAGAACCAAATTTGTTTATAACGTTTAGTTACATTTTCAGATAATGCACAAATTGTTTAATGAAACTGGGCAAAGGCTTTCAGCGAAACAACGCGCAAACCTTGTAAGTGAAAGATGCCACACATTTCTGAAGGAAAACAATTTACGACTCAAAACCAATACAGAATTGAGCTATAACACAGAATTTGGGAGAAGTCGTAGTTATAACTTAACTCTTTGCTACAATTTCAAAGTGGCTTCGACGAATACAAACCGCGTGCTTTACGTTCTTGACCACAACTATACTGGTGATATCAATAATCTCACAGCACATATGGTAGATAGATACAGTAAGAAATGCATGACTAATTTCCAGCAAATTATGTGTGAGAAACATCGTATCAGTGTAATGATGGTCAGAGAACCACTAGAAAGGCTACTATCTGCTTATAGAGATAGACGACCTTTGATGTTCTTTAAAGACCGCTCAATTTCATTTAAGAAATATTTACAACTTACATTAGACGAACAAATGATAAACATGAACAGACATATTTATCCGTATTTTGAAAAATGTCGGCCGTGTGAAATGGAGTATGACTTTATTGGTCTCGCAAACCATTTTAACGATGACATTAGAGAGGTATTGCAACATATCGGTGCTAGTGGAAAAGTGGATATACCAAAAAGAAATGAAACAGGTTACACTCTTGAATCAAGTGATAAGCTGTTAAAACTGTATTTCAACGAAGTTCCAAATGGCATAATACATAAATTGTGGGAAAAATATTACAAAGACTATTATATATTTGGCTTCCCTTATCCATCTCACATGATGAACTGATAAAGGTAAAAAGTGTGTTTAATGTTGTTGTTTTTTTTCTTTCAAGTTCCAAACTTTGCAGAAATATTTCGTAACAGAAGTTGAGATGTTATTTGGCCTATGTCTAGACTTCTTTATAATAGATTTAAGGTGATATTCTCATGTACTTTAGCCATTTCGAGAGAAAATCTAAAATATAACTAAATCAGAACTTAATAGATAATTTGATGCTTTTACATTTTTAAAATTAACATATACGTATTAGCACAAATTTATGTTAGCACTTTTAATATCTTAAAAGTTGACAAGTTCATATAAGCATTTATATGACTGACAAATTCTTAAATGTACAGTATCACTAAGAAGTAAATTTAGGGAACAAAATAATATTTATTGTGCATCAAACTTATTTACCAGTTAACAATTGAAAAACATATAATTTAACCAATGTATTCAAGAGAAAGCATTATTTCATCGTTTTACGATGTAAATTAATCACTTTTTAAAGTTTTATTCTGCCAATTTCAACATTCGTAGTATACACATTAATGTATAAGAACATACATTATGGCTATATATGACATATGTGTGTTCAAATGGACAAGTAGATGTCAAGGATTTGTGTCTAGATTAGTACAGAGCATATTATTTTCTAAAATAGCGTGAGCACTGTTCAGAAATCCGTGAAAGAACATACAACATCCATTTAACCACTTTCATTTAAATCAATGTAAATAAAATTTTAATTAAACAGAAAAAAAATCTATGTAATCCATAGAAACCAAAATTACCGGCTCAATATATTAAATTATGAGTATGGCAACTTTTTGTCAACGACAAAAATAGGCAAGGACCTGAAACGTTGATAATCTGTTGTACTGTATTGTACTGCTTTCTCACATCAGTACAATCTAACTAAAGTGCTTGATCTTCTAAACGAAGATCTGAGATTGACCCATTCACATTCGTCTTCTGTATATTTTGGATTTCCAATATTGCTATTTTTATTTTTGCCAATCTATTTTTATATGAACCAATCAGACGACTTGTTCGAATGTCAAAGAGTAAGAAAAATGTGCAGTCAATTCAGGGCTCGAACCCAGGAACCCCCGTTTACAGAGCTAGTAGCTTACCGACTGAGCTAACCGGCTATCTGACAAATTACGACATAAGAATTGTAAATATCAAAAATCAAGGCTAGCTATAGATTTGCAAAGTTAAGCTCTGATTGGCTAGCGAAAGGGTCGTTAGGACGAGGCTATCAATAGCTCGTTCTCAGATCCTAAGCGTAGCGTAATAGGAGATGAACTTTAGTCAGATTGATATCAGTACTGCTTCTAGTTAAGTTCTGAATCCATTAAAATGACAAGTGATTTTAAGATAACAATATACTTACATCATTTTCGTCATCTTAGCCAACGCAAAAAGTAAACTACTAGACTTCCACATAAAAATAACGTGTAAACGGTTGTTCATCTTGATGTTTGAGCGACATATGCAGTTAAGGACATGTATAAACTTTTATGTCTTAATGTTTCGTCACATCCGCATATGAATGGAATTTACTTTTTGACGCATACTGCATAATCAGAAGCTTGTAAGCTGATTGGTCAAAGTTATTGTTAAGCAGCCAAATAAACAGATACGTTTGTTAATTAGAACTGTCATGTGTATGTGTGTTTGTTTCCCTGAAACCAAAAGATTACATTTTTTTAGAAACGTATTGTTTATTTTTCCTTTGTAAACACTCTTTAATTCAAGCAATCATTCATTGTCACCACAAGGGACGAAAATACGGGAATAACTGCAGTTTGATATCAACCCATTTGTGCGCCAACATTAAATCGCCCCTTTTGGTTGTACGCACGTATTGAGTGAACAATATACTGACTAAATGTTAGGGTTATGTTTTATGTAGGTTTAATAGTGTCCATTCAATACGTGCGTACACTCAATGTGGGACAATCAATGTCGACCTACCCATGCGTGGTGTATTAATTTCGAAGGCCATCAATTGTGGTAGATGTATTTTGGTGTTATGTCTTGAACACGCATGCTAGGTTATGATCACATTGTGAGTATTTTATATTTGCAGATGTCCCTGGTATTTTTATTTTTCGTACCGGATGTTTTAATTATAAATACACCTTTGAGTTGCCACAACTGTCCTGCTCGATTGAGAAACTGTGTCTAATGTGCATAATAACTGAAAAAAATGGATTCGTCATTTGTAGACAATAAACTGCTCTCAAACCAATTAATAAAATACTTCATAAATTACGCATATGTTATTACAAATTTTGTTTTCTAAATAGCAATAATCACTACACATTTATTTTTTCTCCTGGATGTTTTTATTTGAGGTAAGAAGTTCAAATCATTTGAAATGGGAACTCTTGCAATTTCCTTGCATTACCATTGCGTTTTTATTTCTTATAGCATCATATAATTTTGATAAATATTTTTATATGATCACAAACATCTTGAAATAAGTAGTTTTTCAAGTAAATTCCGAAATGTGTTCTGATATAAACTTGCAGATTTTGGTAAAAAATGGTCGATTTGTGCATGCTATCTAAGAGCATAAACTCATCGTAAGCACAAAACTTTCTCATGATATAATGTCTCGGAGCCATTGTATTTACACTAAAAATTCGATATAATTTGATATCGGAAAAAAGAAAGTGCATGTTGAATAGGTGGTGGTTACTTTAAGACTGGTTTAAACATTGAACAGTATGAATTAGCAACTTTATTATTATTGGATCAAGCTAAATAGTCGCAAGCACATGTTATTAAAACATTTGCCACCGGGTTAATTGTTTGCAGATTTTGCCAATGGGGTGGTAAAATAATTAATGCTCTCGGCGTGTTTCACTGGATAAATAAGGGGATTATAGACAACTGTCAAAATTATGCTTCTTGCTGACTTCACAAAGATTGGAGTATTGATTTCTGGGTTTCTCGTCGGACACGCTCTTATAAAAATTTAGTAGCCCGATGTTACTTCCTGGTAGCACACGGGATCCAGATATGGGATTTCTGAAACTCTGCTCTAAGTAATTGGTACTTTTGTAAAAGATATACCTCTTGAGTCTTATTGATAGAATTTCAGACTCAAGTGACAAAACGGAAAATTCTTTGTACAGCTTGAGGAAATAAGTCCTGCATTCTTAGAAAACTGTATACATAGGATATACTTCAAGTATCGGAAACTAACTTGCCTGAAGCCATCTAAAGAGCAATACAATATTATGATATTTTAAAGCTTCAAATTTTGAAGTGTTAAATATTTAAGTACATTCCATTTTTTCACAATATTAAAGTATTTACATGAAACATATTTTTGATTAAATATTTTATTGATGCAACACTTGCTTTGACTTTGTAAAAACATTTGTCTATCAATGTAAATAGCATCCCTGAATTATATTGGAAATAAAAAACTGACTTCTTAACGTGATCGCATATACATGTACCTTACTCCTGAGAACAGTGTTAAATGTTTCAACTTACTCGAATCTGGAAAACAGTCCACGTGTTGTGGGCTGAGATCGGTTTTGGACGTGCACAAGTCCAAAATTCCTCTACCTGGTAGTTACCTGTCTTAAGCATCCACTTTCACCACTTCCCTCAATTGGCTGCTTAAAACAAGTTGGACTGTATATCTTTCTATTTGGTTTGGTCAAATTAAAGATGTTTATTTATCGAATTTTGATACAAATACGTCTTCATCGTTAAAGACACTAATTCTGGTATGATGGCGAGGTTTGTGGCTTATGGGGATGATACGATCTGCGTATTGGCGGTAAGGGCCAGTATATAAGACTGAATCATTGTTAGACTGGCTTTTTTTATCATAATAAGCTACTGTATAGCATAGATTGCATTTGATATTATAGCAAACCAGTCCTCACCTTTATAACGAGTTTAGAAAGCCTGATTAAATTAGGGTTAAACAAACAAAGTGATAAGATATAACAGTATATTTCAATAAATTAAGTTTTATTACAATAATATCTCATTATTGCTGGACTTCTGTTAAAATAAAAAGAACATGCATTCAGGCACCTTTTGAAATAATAAATCACGTTTATTTGAAACAATGATACTCATTATTGTGGATTTTATTATAAATAATAGAAAATGTATTAAGGCCACTCACGGGGAAGTATATATTCCCCAATTTCAGTTCTTATACTATAATCAGAATTGAATGCAATTGATAAAGTTTTCTTATAAACTCAGTTCACATAATACATTTCATAGTGTCTCATTAGAAAGGTCTCCAGCCAAACACTATGTTCATCCATTGTGCCCAAATATTGTGTCCGTAATTATGTGTAAGTCTGTTAGATCCAACATTTTCATTCCAATGGATAATTGTCATGTTACTTCTCAGCATATAATTTGTGAAGTGTTATTGAAAGATTCAACAAAGAGTGTTTCCATGGCATATACGTAAATTTCTGTACAGTTATACACATATGTTGCTTTCAACGAATTTTCCAACATAGAAACTGTGATTGGGGCTGCTAGTAATTGGCCTTCTGTCCATATTTCTTTTTTATTTATTAAAAATGCAACTGAACGCTTCTTTGATTTCTTATAAAATCCCGCCATGATCAATTTCCTGGTTATTTTTTTTTTGTTGTTACTTAGATAAAAAGATCTTGATATCTGAATGAAAATACTTGTCATTTCTCTTTTTCAGTTTTAGATCATTATTTTATTTTTGATTAGATAAAGATGAGAATTATCTGAAAGGGAGAAAATTGCTTTTCTGTAAGAGTTATGATTAAATTGGTCAACACATTGCTAAACATTACTGAGCAATTACAATAAGTATATTATCAACTAAAATATATTCTGAAAAAAACTGCATTTCAATTAATAAAATGCAAAACATTGGAAATGACCAATTTGTACATAACTCTAAATTTAACGAATCATTTTTGTTGAAATTTCACACAACGATAAAGGCTATTAAAAGAAACTGAAGTGTATAAAATCATGAGTCTATCTCGCTTATTTTTTATATTATCTCCCTTTATAGAATTTAGTTGTCTGAACCATATCGTAAAACACTAAATGGCATTACTTTCTTTTCAGTGGTCTATATAGTACTTACGTTACTGGCATCAGTTGATCGTTACAAAGCTTTTGTCAAAATGTCTGTGGTACCCTACTTGCTTAAGGGATTGTTCAATTATATAGAAAACATATCAGCAGAAGTTCACAATCAATACTATGGACATAAAGATTAATATTTAACTATTATGTACTTGTTGAATCAGACCTCAGCTCCTTGACACTTACGTTATTATCAATATATATCGTGTACAGCACAACATACGATATTTGATAGTTGTATATTCCCTTTGGCTGCATATTTTGTATATAATTGAATACAGATATCTTAAGCATTGTTATAGAATATGGGATTCCTTTTTAGCTCATCTGATTTTTTGAAAATTATTGTCATCACTTGATCGTCATCGGCGTCGGCGTCGGCGTCGGCGTCGGCGTTGCCTAGTTAAGTTTTATGTTTAGGTCAGCTTTTCTCCTAAACTATCAAAGCTATTACTTTAAAACTTGCAACACTTGTTCACAATCAAAAGCTGACTTTGTATAACAAGAAACATAACTCCATCCTGTTTTTGCAAGAATTATGGCCCCTTTTGGACTTAGAAAATATCAGATTTCTTTGTTGTTTTGTGTTTAGGTCAGCTTTTCTCCTAAACTATCAAAGCTATTGCTTTAAAACTTGCAACACTTATTAACCATCAAAAGCTGACTCTGTAAAGCAAGAAACATATCTCCATCCTGCTTTTTGCAAGAATTATGACCCTTTTTGGACTTAGGAAATATCAGATTTCTTGCTTAAATTTTGCGTTTAGGTCAACTTTTCTCATTAACGGTCAAAGATATTGCTTTAAAACTTGGAGCAGTTATTCGCCATTTAAAGCTGACTCTGCACAGCAAGTAAAGTAACTCTACATCGTTTTTTTTTTTGCAAGAATTACGGTCTTTTTGGACTTAAATTTCATTGGTATGACAATATTTCTATTATACAGAGACAAACACATTCAGATGAGCATCTGCACCCTCGAGGTGGTGCTCTTGTTTTATTTCAGCATGCTTTCATGGTAATGTATGTACCGATACTTATATTTACTTTTGGAAAATATATACTGCATAACACAGGTATAATTCGATTTCTTTTTATATTTGTGAGTTCTTATTACAAGTCGCTTTTACATAATTTTAATGAATTAAATGCCCCCTCCCACAATTTACCACACTTTGAACAATGACTGTCTATCACTGAGTACTAGAATATCATGCTTTGTTTAGCGTACCATTTATTTCACCCAAATCTATGTTACATTATAACTGTTAAGATAAACAAACTTTCCAAAGTTACACAATGAGCATTAAGTTTCAGTGTTTAGTTAACAAGCATCTCTAAATGACATTTGAATAATTCTTTATGTAAATTATTTTAAAGTGCATTCTTTCGCCAGATGAAGCTTATTGGTACATACGTTATTCAATATTATTTAATTACAATTTCATTTCTTACTTCTTACCAATATAAAAATAAAATGCAGATATTAACATTTGAAAGCATTCAGCCATTATAGATTTCCAGACAATTTTAAAGTACATACCTCTTTATGAATTATTATTAGTATTATTATATTATACCAGCTTTATATAGCGCCCTTTTCATGATAAACACGTTCAAAGACGCTTTACATATACTGCAGCCACACAAGGCGCGAAGCCCCGGACCTCTGGATTGACAGTCAAGCGTGTTACCACTAGACCATCGGCCCACCTAATTATATCATACATATAGTTATAATTTATATACATATGCCATACAGTACATATCTCTTCATCAGTTATATAATACATTTAATAATCATTTATACACATATGCCCCCATAGCTACTTTGAAAAGGAAATGCTGTATTAGCATGTGGTTTGTGAAAAATGCCCCTAGACGGATGACATTGGTAACAATAGATTGTTTGATTTTACCAATCATCTACTTTGATCATCCTTAGTGGCATTTGTTGTAAACGTGCGAAGGGAACTGCATACAAAAACAAAAATAGGTGACATTAAGGGAGACTGCTGTTGTCAGGATACGAATTATATGGCCCAGGGAAGTGCCTACGTATTTTGAACAATGAAATGGGTCCAATCTCTAGGGTGACTATGTCTTAGACTAGCTGACAAACGATATAGAATGTCCTTTGTTAAAACGTAGAGCTGGTGAGATCAAATATTTCTTTTATAAAGATTTCCTCTGGCTACCTTACCTAAATGATTCGTGTACCAATGATTCGTAAATGGTTTCAATTATCAGCTAGATAATTTCAGGGATCAGACAAATCACTAATATGTTTCAAACTAACAATCTTCAATTGATGATAATTAGCTCAAACTCCTATAGGCTGGAGACCTTTTTGTTGAAGTTCCCGTCAGAAAATGTCTATGAATCAACAACATACTAGTCCTTTCGCATAGATGCTCGGCCTCTGTCCTCTTAATTGAAGTTGCGACTCTATGATTGCCCTGACTCCTGGAATGCTCAGCGCCTATATGCTATCACATGTAGCCTTCCACTACCATTTAGGTATATCCCCGATGCCTTGGATGTACTTCGCCAATAACGCTGAACAGTCTATAAGCTGGAACTCTCCTACTATTACCAAACTCTGGGTCTCTGTCTCAGCTTTCCGATGCTCAGACTGTTTTTGCTATCGTCTATAGCATTCATCTACTGTTAAGGTAAAACTCCTATGCACTGGTCCTATAACTGGAAACCTTGTTGAACTATTCTTTAGTCTATGAACTTCGAACGTCTTCTTTTTTAATAATTTATCCACCCCGACAGTGTAGTTGCAATATCTCCCTTATCAAGGTACTGGGATAAATTATTAGTTGAACCCTCGATGTGTCTTCTTCTATTGCCGGATACAGAATGATCTCTCTGTCATCCATCTACCTATTTATACCTTAGCAGACGTGAGCTTTGATTGATGCTATTTATAGAACGTGTTCTGATTGGTCCAAATTTATACATAGGGTTTGACAACGAGTACTTGCTCTAGCAAATATCTGATTCCCATTTACTATTGTATATGACATAATGTGTGATGCTGGGATCCATCTATCAACATTATGAACCCAAATCAGCCACAAATGACACAAATCCTATTATAAACAGCAATTCAACAATAATTATAGCAATGGCACCATGAAAAGGTAGTCAAGCACTGTCTGTGCTTATGTGTTACGTTATCAATATATCAGATATACAAATTATTCTGACAGCTGTGTACAAGAACCATTTCGGTTTTTCCTTATTTTATCTAATTGACTTGTCCAGGCATTAACTCTAAATGTGCTGAAGAGACTTTATTCAATCTGCATACAAAATTAGAGGACATTAAGAGACGTTCTTGTGTACCAGAACCATAACTTAACATTGCTTTCTTCATAATAACCTTCCTTTAATTAATATTTGTATTAGGACAACTCCAAAATTATTTTAGGGATTTTGTGGAACTTTTTCACATTATGACAAGGTACGTTGAGAGGAAGTGTTGCCATCGTGTTTACTTTTTCCAGTTATCTCCCTTTATCAAATTTATTTGTCCTGAACATTACAAATGGGAAAAGAAGTTTGTATAAACTGCATGCAGGAATAGATACTTTACTGGGAAAGAAAACATAACTCTTATAGGTCCACAGTTAGTCACGTTTAAATTACCCACTTTTAATACATTTTAAAAGATTTTCCAAGAAATGGTTTAAGGAACATAAGTGAACAATTATTCAAGGTATCAAGTTGACATTTTATTTCACATAATGAGAGGAGATACAATGTGCAGGAAACTGTCTATACCAGTTTATACCCTTTTTGTTATATTAAGCCAACAAAGCTCTTGACAGTGAACGTTTTTGTACATGCCACTTTAAGAAATATCTTCCGTTAAATGCAATAGAAGGTTAGACAACAAATTGTACGTTGAAATCGTTTCTATTCTGCGGGGTAAAGGTATTCAAGTTTATATAGCTTACATAACTAAACAAGCCTATATCCTGAATCTTTCTAAAGAGTATGCGTTTATTTGTGTTAAAGCCTTACTTCGGATACATAGAATGAAAAAATACGCCTTACAATTCTGAAAAGAGAAAATAATAATTTATTGGCATTTTTTTCTGTTCTTTCAAATATTAACGTGATTAAATGGATTGTCAATAAAAGTAAGCATTGTTACTTTTATATGCAAGGTTATGTATCTTTTCAGTAGGCAATATGATCATGTTTATTTATATTTCATAGCACTTACTGCGACCTTTGACATATATTTGTGACATTTAAACTGAGAAGCATCTGTGTAATCACAATGGTTGCAATAGTTAGATAAAGGAAATTATCTTAACAAGAAATCAGAAATATTTGGTTAAATAGTCTTAGCCCGAATTAAAACAAGTCACAGCTGTCCGTAAGACAGCGCGCTTGACTTTTCTCATTGCTTGACTCTGAATTAGAGCTTTGCTAGTAAAACTTTATAAAATTTAAACAAAAAATCTAAGTTAACAAGGGACATAACTCTGTAAAAATTCAAATCAGAGTTAGGGAGTTTGTTTCTCCTGGTGTAGACTTTGATAGTAAATAACTATTTAATGTTTCAAGTCAATAGCTTTGATAGTAACAGAGATATTTGACTTTATCAAAATCTTTAACCAAAATTCTTAGTCAAAAAGGGGCATAACTCATCAAAATTCAAATCAAAGTTATGGGATTGTTTCTCCTGATGTAGACTTTGATAGTAAATAACTATTTTAAGTTTCAAGTCAATAGCTTTGATAGTAGCAGGGATATTTGACTTTATCAAAAACTTTAACCAACGGCGACGCCGACTTCGACGCTGGAGCGAGTGCATTAGCTCTACTTTTTCTTCGAAAAGTCGAGCTAATAAAGCATTGAAAAGAAACATTTAAAACTTTACAACATATCCTGCCAGAAGGTGAACTCCAACAGTATTTCATGATAATACAAAATGTATGTATGCAAATATTACATAAAAATTTACTGGGACGTTTTTAATCTGTAAAATAAAAGCTTTTCTAAAATTGTATATAACTAATATATACTAAACAAAATAGCTAAGTGCCCCCTATATTTGTTTGCCAATATCTTCAAAAAGTAACATAAAATACTTCTTGAAATGTAGTGTACACTCAGAACAATATGTTATTGATAAAATGCCGAACTTTCAACAAAACCAAAACACGCCTTCAGATATAGTATTCATTCATTTTACGATTACAACCAATTTTTGACAGGTCACAAAAAGTAAACAAAAATGTTTACAATGTGCATGTACATACTAAAAACGGAAACGTATTTTGGGAAGATAATGAAATAACTTCGTTAACTTGTTTTTTCTAAAAACAGCATTCATCATTTGTGTCATATTTAACCATTCGCTTGAAAAAAAATTATTATGAACAGTTCTTATTCTTACAAATCGTATTCACTTGTTTAATAAAACACAGCTTTTATGTGCTTTTGTGACTTTTTTCAAATGGGGTGTGTTAGTTAATTGAATAAAATTATATGTTAGCGTCACTTTGTTCTAAAAGTGTGCTAAATTTCAAAATTGTATTTACAGAATTTGCAAAGATATTGAAAAATTAGCACTATTTTGTTCGGTATATATACCCTATGACCTTTAACCTTTATATATGAGCATACAATGCGTTTTCGAGTGCGAGTCATAATTTATTAATTGGATACAAGTGTATGGTTTAGAGGGCGTGGACGGTAGCATGCATTTCCACTACCGTCCATGAACAGGCTCAATCAAACCGAGCCTGCAACATTTTCGTTCTTGTCGTGTTGAGCGACCTGTGAAGTTTCCACTTTTCTCTATTTTATTAAAACCTATAACTGTAAACTAATCCTGTATAATGTGAAATTATTCATGAATCATTGCATCAGTGCCGAAAATTATGTGAACATATCAGTTTTAACGCATGACCTTTAGACCTCTATAATTTGCATATAATGGTCATATTTTTTTGGAGACAGCACCCAGATGAACCAGGGATGTTTAAATTTTAATAAAATCTTTGTCTACAAGTATTAACATTCCGGCCCTCATAAATTTTTTTTCAGGGGCTAAAACCACCAGACTAATATGTGAAGAAATTAGGCTGAAAAGATATAAATCAGCTCTTGTTTCTATTGAGCACTAAGTAAATATTTTCAACAGATACATTGTATTGCCTTTCAACATGTTCATAATTTTAGAAGCAACAACTTTATAAATGTCCATTTTACATAATCTGCAAAACATTGTTTGCATGTATATTTTTCATTCTAATATGGCTTGATTTGATTCACAATTAAAAAGAAAAGTAAATCAAGATCTGTATATTCCGCGATAAACAAAGGTTGACACGCGGACCGGTAAAATTGCCGCATGACGTCCGATACTTTACTCCTCGTGTAAATGAAGTCCAACATAATATTTTTTAAAATATGTCATTGAGAAAGTAGGAATGAAAACAATCAAGGCCTTCTTGTGATTTATCGTCAAATTTTACACGGTTCATTGTTGTGGCGATTATGTGGCGAAGATCTCATTTTTTAGATGTTTTGGGAATAAACACAATTTTACTTTATATCACTTTGTGGATACTACTGTGCAGCAGAAATATGAAGCATATGTAAAATGACTCACACAGACTGTGAATGGTACAGGACTTATGTTGCTTTATTTTAATGTTTTCTTGTCTAGGACAGCTTTTTTGGTTTACGTTATGACGTTAGGACATTTTCCAGTGAAAGGTACTTGTTTTCAATAAAAGAATCGACTTATGTTATTGACCTTGAACTTTGCGTGTTTTATTATTGTATTTAGTACATTAAGCCTAGCGGGAGTGTCGCCAATAAATTTAAAGTGGATTTATGTGGCTAGTAAAAATTAGAACCGGGAAAAATGAGTTCTTCGCACAAACGGCATCATTCGCAATCCATACAGAAATATTATCCAAACAAGATTCTGAATCACTGTACATTCCACTTGAATCAGCACTAACTTCACTGTGTTCTTCTGTTATTGACTGACCCTAGATTTAACCTGCCTTTTTAGTTAAAACATGTTTCATTGCAGCAAATAATGAAAATAATATTTGAGGAGACAGACAAATAACAATATTTGGTATCCCTCTCTTGGTATGTCGCAGTAAGGCTGCTATCCCTAATATGTTAACACGTCCATTATGGCAGTATTGACACAATAATTCTGTTGCACATGTTCTGTTATACGAAAGGACAACAAACTACTTATATAATGGCAATATTACACTACCCTGGGAAATTGCAATTGCCACACTGTGATCCCCGATGTTGCTTTCAAAGGCGGTGCTGGTTCTTCCATTTTTCACAACAGAATAATGGGGTCGGATCAGCTTTGAGAATATCCTACAAGTAGATTTCCCATACGATGTTACATCTGTTGAAATTCTTGAAAGAACCTTTACATGTATGGTTGAAGTACCAATGGTGAATTCTCAATAAACCCTTAGTGGGACCCGTTTTCAGTCTGTTCAAGATTGCAGCCCCGCATTAATTATGGATACTTAATGTTACACTCGTAGACAGATTCTCGAGTTATGACAGTAGTTCTAGAATTGTTTCTGACCACAAACTCCCCAACATGGAGGGAACCGGAAACGAATTCTAATTTTTCAGTTAACTGGGCAGGATGTTGAAAATTAACGAAACATGTTTGAATTCTTTTCCAAAAGGATGACAACGTCTCATATGTCAAACGGTAGCCTTCTTGAACAGTTAGGTGAGGTCAAATGTAAAACACAACATGATGTCTACTGATTCATAGTCCTAAGGTATAGTGTTTAGTCCATCTACATTTGTCTAGCAGGTCCCAAATAGGCTTCCATGCTGTTATTGTTATAAAACAATCCACCCGGTGTGATCAAAACCTTATTCTCATCATATGTTATCGGCCTATTTCGCTTTATCTGTTTAGCGATTGCATACAGCGGCTGTTCGTATGCCGTAATTGGAGTCTTGCGGAGACTGAGGCGATGGGCAGTAGCCTTGATAATGTACATCGAGTGGAACAACTTTTCTCTTAAGTCTGCATTACTGTGATTCAGGTTTGCAGGACATTGCAGTGGATGTTTGGCAGTTTCTGGGCATATGAGACAAAGCCTTTTTCATACCCTACTTACCTGGTGTATTCATAAGTAGAAGCCTAACATTATATAGATGTTAATTTTTTCTATTGTAAATGTCATATTGCAAGACTATATGCCATGGTAATAAAATCTGTAAGTCTTTAGATCTTTTGGACGCATAGAATACAACCATACAAAATAATAGCAGACTCGGTTTGACTGAGTCTGTTCATAAAATGTAATGGGTAGTGCAACTCCCCTTACGCCTTCTAGCATTAGCTTTAGCGGAATTATATTATAGCGGATATTGAACGCATTCCACAATCCTGAAGAACTATGAAATATAACAACCGCTGAATCCACGACCAAAAACTAGCCATAATATTACCACTGTTTTATGCTGAAAGAAAATGATTCAAACAGGTCTAGTAATAATTTCAGTAGTATAACAATACATAGCAGCAGGTGGGCAAGTTGTTAACAAATTAATGGGTATGTAAGTAGCACAAATTAAGGATTGCTTATAAACAGAACAATAAATTGATAATAGCACAAATTCACTACTTGATGGTTCTTTCACATTCATATACTATTACAAACTGTATTTTATTGTGATTTGGATATAAAAATGTGTAGTTTACAACTTTTATATACCTTTTATACACATCTGGACTGCAAATTGTATTTTTGTACTATTATAATAATTGGTAAGGAACTTATAGACTTCATGTATACATCTGTGTCTGTGTTGCAAAGTTCATTTTTCCTTTACGTCTCAGCTTTGAAAAAGAAACTATCTAAGCCAATTGTTGCACAATGTTTTGTAATCACAAATTTTTTATACATAACTGTTTAGTATCAAGGAATAAAAGTAAAATAAGATAAAAATATTGTATTTTTAGTCCGCACAATATATATGTAACATTTCTTGTATACGTTAGAAAAGAAAATCAAATGTCAGCATATAATCTATAGATAGAGTCATAGTGCTGGCCATCTTGGAATATAATGACCATTATGTTTTTGTTTCAATATGATGGTCTAGATTATATAAGGGTATATGTTTTTTATACGACTGTTCCCAGTAATATCCTTTTACGTGATGTAATCAATTATTTCGCCATTTTCAAATAAAAGATTATTTTTGGCGGCCATTTTGGATTTTGGCGGCCATATTGATTTTTTAAATATAAATCTAAATATATTCGAAGAGTAAGATATATTCCACTATTATTCCGGAGCTTTATTACAGGATACACACACGTGTTTTGCCATTTTTTTTCATAAACGGAATTATGGCGGCCATCTTGGATAGCCACAAACCGCTTCCCAGTCTTAAATGAAGCGTATTATATTTATGTACTACCGTGCCAAGTTTCATGCTTTTCACAGAAGGTGCACAATTCGACCCTTTTAATGCACGGATTTCTTGGACTAATGGTCGGAAATGTTCGGAAACCTTCGTAAGTATATACGATTCCGATCTGTCTTTTCCGTGAGAACTCCGTTTCTATTTTAAGCCACGAATTATTGCTTTCAGATGTTATCGTTCTTTAACATACAACCGCATATTTCGGGTGTAATATAGGTGGCGCTGCGGTCGGAAAACAGGTTTCCCCAGGCTGTCAATTTGCAGGTAGAAAAAAGTTAGAAATTGTCAGACTGGATTCCCAGGCTAGAAGCCATCAAGCTGGCTTACGGAAGGTCGGTGGGGCTACGCAGGTGCCCGCTCATGATGAAATAATGCACGGAGGGTCACCTGGGATCATCCTCCACCAAGAAAGCTGGAAAGTCGCTATAGGACCTATAATTATGTCGATGTTACATTAAACCCAACAAAAAACACAAAAACGACCCACCCGGAGTCGGGACCGTAGCAGACCAGGATCGAATTTAGCGGTCACTAACTCACGAAATTCGAGTAAGAATAAAAATGCGGTTAGGAAGTCATGGCACTAGAATATTTTCGCGATCATGTTCAAAAATCGTGGAAAATGCTCAAACTGTCCTTTTCTCTTTAAAAAAAAGCTCCTTTGGGGTAGTTGATTTATAATATCATTTATTTTGCGTCTGTAAAAATTTTAGAATCGATTTCATAAGTAAAGTATCAACACACGTGTTTGGTGTTATATTCTACGGAATGTCATATTTTTTACTGTATAAAACAGGAATGGATTAGTTGATTTTTTTCTATGATTATTTGCATTGTATACACGAGCGTTGGAAATATGCAGACAAAAGAGTAATTAATACATGCATTCGATTTTTACAATGGCAATGATCCACGAATGTGTTTATCACTACAAATAAATAGGGATGAATGATTTTTTTTCTGGATCGGATATTCAGATTGAATGTGAAAATAAATCGGAAACGCGCAAGAAGAAATGACGGATTTATTCATGTCTTTGAGTTTATACCTGTTTCTGTTTTAGTCCGCGGATGTTCTTTATCAGTTCATAAAATATTAGTGTTATACATCTATCTCTTTCAATATTAGCATTCAGTTTGCAAACATGTGCAAGTTCGAACACATGCAAAACATTTGGCATTTGAAATGGCCGGAGAATATAATTTTCACTACATATATTGATTGCATGGATTAGCGTTCATAATGACATAAATTGATTGCTTAATCAATCCTAATTGCTTGTATTGAAAAATAAAAAAAAATAAATAAAAAATTGGCGAGAAGAAAGGGTGAATTATTCGAGGTCTTTATTTTATATTTGAGATGGTCCGCGAATGTTTATTTTACAATTTTGGACGCGCAAGAACAAAGAATGAATTATTCCATGCCTTTGATTTTCCGCTTGAATGTGTTTTACTAAAAGAAAACCATCTTTTTCTACCAATATTAAAGGGCATTGAGTCCAGATTTTGGCTAATATCATCTTTCTTCAAAAATGCAAATTGGTCATATTATGTACATTAGAACAAGTTATTTTTTCTACAGTTTTTTTTATAAAAAGAATGCTAAGCCAAGCAAAAGTCTAATATAGAATATGAATGAAAAATTTAGTAAGAAGCAACTTATTCTTTTGCAAATATCGGGACTGGATTCTTTACCTGTATACACTGAATGTAGAAATTATGAAACACAAAGGGATATATATTGTACATTGTAGAAAGTTCGAAACGTGGAAGAAAGGATGAATTAATCAATGTCATTGATTTTTATACGCCCGAAGGGTGCGTATAATGATATGACGTCGTTGTCCGTCTGTCCGTTAGCGTTTCTGCGACCGCTCTATAACTATTGAAACCCTTCAAGGATTTCGAAGAAATCTTGACACAAATGTTCACAATATCGAGACAACGTTTTCATGGCTCGCTTCAATATCAAGGTCGTACATAGAGGTCAAAAGTTATATGATATTGTTTGGCGTCTGCTCTGTAACTACTCTTGAACTGCTTGAAGGATTCAAAGAAACTTGGCATAAATTTCAACAACATCGAGACGACGTGCAGAGCGCATGTTTCGGATTGCTCGCTTCAAGATCAAGGTCACACTTGTGCTTTAATAAAGGCAACTAACATGCACATTTCATTTCAAAGTATATATAAATTTTCTAAAGCTCTGTCATAATTTATATAAAGACAGCAATGTATCTTTAACCCATGAATCTTGCTGCAATTTTAACCTAAGAGTGTCATATACCACTAGCAAAACTTGGTGAACAGAATTTCCTTTTAATTATTGCTCTAACATTTTAATGACCAGATTATTATCATTTGTATTTTTGCCAAACATTTCTAAGTATGATTATATACACATTTCTGAATCCCGTATTTCCGACACATACGGGAAATATACGGAGTTGTATACGAAGAATATACGAGAAATATAAGTCCCGTATTTTCGAAATATACAAATTATTCATATCCCGTATTTCCAGAATATACGGGAAATATACGGGGTTGTATACGAAGAATATACGGGAAATATAAGTCCCGTATTTTTGAAATATACAAATTATTCATATCCCGTATTTCCAGAATATACGGGAAATATACGGGGTTGTATACAAAGAATATACGGGAAATATCAGTCTCGTATTTTCCAAATATACAAATTATTTAAATCCCGTATTTCCGGCATATACAGGCAATGTACGAAGTTGTATACGAGGAATATACGGGAAATACAAGTCCCGTATTTTCGAAATATACTAATTATTCATATCCCGTATTTCCGGAATAAACGGGAAATATACGAGGTTGTATACGAAACATATACGGGAAATATACGTCCCATATTTTTGTAATATACGGGTTAATTTATTCCCGTACAACAGAAATATAAAGTGTTGTATACGATCAGAATAACCCTTTTTTAAAAATCCCCGTATTTCAATGATATATGGTGTCGTATATCAAGAATTCCGTATTTCATGGTATACGGAAATCCGTATTTTACTAGTATACGGACTTTTAAATATACAAGTCCCGTACACGCCCAAATTTTAGTTTTCCCGTATTTCTTCCCGTATATTGGTAATATACGGAATCCCGTACACTCCCGTATATTAACTCTTTTTTCAAAGTGACACAGGGATTCAAGGTATGATATCTGCTTTACTTCAGGTAGTATTATTTCCAGTAGTATCGACCTAGATACTTGGTAGGAAAAGATTTGGATTTTTGTCCAATACGCTAAACATTTATTTCTCATGGATATAAATCATGATAGAAAGGACTAATGTTGACGAATTCTGAACACGTGTATGTGTAGGTAATTAGATATATATCTAAACATATGTATTATATTTACCAGTTCTTTGTAAGTATTGTCGTTTTTCTAACTTTTTAACGCGTCTTGGTACATGAAGCTAACGTCACAAATATAACATAACCAGTATAATATCTTACTGTTTATATGGGAAATATTGATGTTTGCGGTTAAATTGTTATTCAATAGAAAAAGATCATAATGTCAAAACAGACGTCTTTAAAGCTTATGTCAAGTTTTGAAGAAATGAATAAGACAGGCACTTGTTGGCACTGCAGATACAAACAGCCATTTTTTTCGATGTATATATTGGGGAAAACATGCAGGTTGCTATAAAAAAATAAATGTTTATAAATATCGTGCTTTTTGTAACAAACGCATTAAATGTTAGACTAAATGCTACAAAATATTTTATCAGTCGTTGTAAGCGGTTGTGTATATAATTATGCGCATCACCGTGTTCATAAATAGGTTACTTTTTTTTTTATTTTTATTTTTTTTATTTTATGGTTTCATTTGAAACTTTATTTATAGGTTTCCAATCGTGTAAAAGTTTCATGAGGATTAAAACAATACGCCAGCCAAAAAAACGCCGACTGAAACACCTTCATATATACATGTTGCTTATAACTGCAGGGAAAGTAAAGCATTAATTTCATTATGGTATTTGAGGTAATACAATTCTAGTCATAAAGGGTGGTAATCAAATTAAATGAATACAATCATACTTTCGACTACAAAAACCTAAATTGAAACCTTTGACCAATATTGAAGAAAACGTTTACTGAGAATTAACGTGGAATTATTCATTATGAAAATAAATTTGACAGCCACGTAATAAAAAGGCATTGTGAGCTTTTTAAAAGCCTGCGACCCTAGTTTTCCTATATCGGAAACTACATTGTTATATGTTAACATTTATCACTTCTTAGAGTGGCAAACACTAGTTTATTGCTTTCATATGTATCAACGACCTTTTCATATCATTAACCAATCTTTAACAACAATTGTACTTTCACGACATTGTGTTTTATCTGATTAGCTAACATTTCCGTTGTATATGATCTGACACGCGTGAAATTTGAACATATTTTTCCTTTAGAATGATTCACTATCTGAGGTGTATGCGATCTTCCAGTACTCCATTCCTTCCGGCAGAAACGAAAATGGTGAATCATTGCTGAACTGTCTTCAATGTATTTTGATCTAAAGGAAAAATAAAAGGTTTTAGCAGCACAAAATATCATGTAATGCAATATATAACACTGGTACTCGGTTAACTCTTTTGATTACGGACTGCTGAAAATAAGTCTACAACCACCAGTAAGTAGACTAGTTCGAATAGACTTTTCCTGGAACCAGTTCACGTCTTAACACTTTGCTGTCTTTTTTACTTGTATTTTAATTGATAATCAATCTTAATTTCTTATATGTTTACCTATTAATTTAACTAATCCAATATTGTAAATAGAGAGGGATTCATACGACAAAAGCAAATCATTTTGTTCTACTACCATTCTAGTTATAAACAAGAGATCCATCAAGCGTGGCAATATACGCCCGAGGGTTACAGCAGAGGATGGGAGCAAAATTTAAAGAACTTGACTGTTGACGCCAAAAGGACAGGAACAACAAAGGGAAGAAATTTAAAAAAAAAATTTAAATAAAAAAAAAATTCTAAGTCTACAAAAATTATTCTTAGTCCACAAAAAAAATATCCTTACCGGGTACAGGAATGTCAAAATATACCTAAAATTGGAGGTTAGGGTTAGGGTTAGGGTTATATCCAGTTCCTGTGGTTAAATATAGCTTACCTGTTTCTTGTAATTGTAACATGGCTCCGGGACTTTTCTGTAGGACAAACAGATAATCTATTTCAGTTACATTATTAAAATGTATGTTTTTTTACTTTCACACACAAAAAAGGTATTGAAAGCTAAACCATGGGAGCTTTCATCCATCTACTATGGACTTCATCAGCCAACTGATTTTCTTTACATCGACTGAGGATTAAGATTAACACCACCCGAGGGTGAGAGCGATGTTAATGCTGTGTCCCATATGTGCGGTAACTGAAAACGGCCCCCGTCCCTGTTCAGCGCCGGCTTGTATGCTCTGATGTACACCGCCTCCTTGACCCCCTCTTTCAAACCAAGAGGGTTCCCGGTCAAGAATACGCACGGATTCCAATGAGACAGCGTGACCTGGGCTGTCTTGGTGTATGTGGCGTGAAACCTCGCTACTGCTAGAACTAGGTCGTCTATGTTCCGTGAATCTTGCTCTCAGTGTTCGTTTCGTTTCACCTATGTAGACCTTGTTACATTGAAACTTTTCGTGTCCTTCACATTTTATATGGTAAATAGGACCACTGATTTCTTGTTTACTTGTTTTATCCTTTGGTTTAACAAGGATTTGTCTAAGAGTGCGCTGTGGTTTGAAACATACATTTGTCTTGTGTTTATCGAAAATTCTCTTCAGATGTTCACTCTTTCCTTTCATGTATGGGAGGATGACGCTTCCCTTTGAAACTGTACTATCCGATGTTCTCCTTCTACTTTGGTCTTTCTTCTTCAACAGATGTTTCTTAACTTTGTTAATTGCCCATCTTGGGTAATTGCACACATTTAGGGCTTTGTTTACATGTTTTATTTCAGCCTTTAGATCTCTAGGATCTGAGGTCACCACTTCCGCTCTTTGGTGTAAAGTTCTTATAACTCCAATTTTGTGTTATTTTGAGTGCGCTGAGTTAAAATCCAGATACTGATCAGTATGTGTTGGTTTCAGAAATACTATTGTCTTTAAATGACCATCACTGAGTCTTATAGTGTTCGTGTCTAGAAAGGCCAAACTCCCGTTGTCTCCCTTCTCTATGGTGAACTTAATATCCGGGTCAATACTGTTGATGTGATCTGTAAATTCATCAACATACTGCCTCATTTGCTTGATATAAGTGTCGTCCACATAGCGGAACCACCAACCCGGAGGGTGTGGTGCTGTTGAAAGTGCTAACGATTCAAAATGTTCCATGTATAGGTTGCATACTATAGGGGATACTGGTGATCACATGGCTGCTCCGTGAATTTGGAGGCAGTATTGACCATCATACACTGGAGTTCTTACAGTCTAGTTATCCGGTCTGCTGATAGGGGTGTTCTCTGAGAAATGGTCATGTCTGTAGAGAGTTTGTCCTTAATGACCGTCAATGCCTTGTCCACGGGTACACTTGTAAATAGCGCACTTAATCATATGACACCATGATCTCATCCTCATTCGCCGTTTTATCTTTGATAATCCCAGCAAATTGTTTTGAACTCTTAATGTGATGGTTAGATTTCCCCACAAGTGGTGACATAACTTTTGCAAGGTATTTGGCACTGTTGTATGTAACTGATCCTACACTGCTCACAATGGGGCGCAAGGGCATGTTGTGTTTGTGCACCTTGGGTAGGCCATAAAATTTAGGAGGAGTTTCAGTGGTCGGATAAAGTTGCTTACTTAAAACAAAGTCAATTTCTTCATTCTCTCTGAGTTCTCTCAGATAGTATGACAGTTCTTTCTTGTATTTAGTGGTGGGGTCTCTAGGTAACTTTTTATACGTATTTGGATCTTCGAACATAGACTTACATTTCTCTTTGTAAGTGGATTTGTCCATTAGGACTGTGCACCGGCCATTATCGGCGGTTACCGCACATATGGGACACAGCATTAACATCGCTCACACCCTCGGGTGGTGTTAATCTTAATCCTCAGTCCGTGTAAAGAAAATCATTTGACTGATGAAGTCCATAGTAGATGGATGAAAGCTCCAAAGGTTTAGCTTTCAATATATTTTTTGTGTGTGAAAACAAAAAAGATATAAACATTTTAATAATAACTGAAACCACACAGTTGAATTTTCATTCAAATATTTTAGCTACAGTTAAATTTGCAAGGAGGTGGAGGTTAAAACCGTACTCTATCAGAAGGCGGGACTTTATAACTGTTCTCTATCTGAGTACGGGGTCGTAGAGTACAGACTAGCAGCACTGAAAACATTTAAGAATTTTATTGCAAACATTTTTTTATGTACATATTCAATACAGTTTAAAATTTAAAATGAGTTTATAAATTACAGTTTATAGATAAGAATACATACGCATAAAAAGAAATACACTTACTAGTAAAAATTATAAATGTCACTTCTATTAAATTTAATAAAGACCTGCTTTTTAGCAGAAATCTTATTGTTTCGCAACACAACCATATTAACTTAACGAAAAGTTTAAGGGGCAGTTGGTAAAGCAGTTTCTCTTACGCAACGAATTATTTATGCAGACAGACAGTTTAAGACAATGTTCAAGACTCAAACGATTGCAAATCATTCTGTGAACTGAAGTTTCTATATTTCTATACTTTGCCTCTTGATGAATATGAGCATTTAATCTCCTTTCAACAACCTGGGGCGTAGCTCTTATATATTTTCTCACAGCTGTCCCTTGCGATACAGTTGAATCAATTTATATTATTATATATTCATACATGTATACATCACATTAAAACAAGTACATAGAAATGGGCTGGGTCAAAAGTTATTCCAACATTATCTAGGGCCCTCCCGAGAATCTATGATTCTGGAATTCATTATCTCCTGTTCATCTACATTCTTTTCGAACAATACAGTCACTAATGTTTTCCTTCCACTGTGGTCTGTGTATTTCCCTACAGACCATCATTTTAGCTGTTGTTTTCATAAACATTTTGATTTTATTTACTCCAACGGGTTGATTGACATATCGTACTTTACCGGGTTGTACTGTTAACATAGTTATACCATACAAGTTTATAGAAGTAGCCTGTAGCCACTGCTCGGAGATATTGCTCAAAACATATCTGCCAAGCATCTTACAGGAGCAAAAGTCAAAGAGACACTGACGGTTGGCTGAAATAGGGATAATTACTTGGCATGTCCGATCATCCCACTTAGTTTCAACATTCTGAGCCTAGTGGTTCTCCAGTTAGGTTGGCTGAAATAGGGATAATTACTTGGCATGTCCGATCATCCCACTTAGTTTCAACATTCTGAGCCTAGTGGTTCTCCAGTTATGAACTGGAAAACAGTTTTCCATGTTCAGGCCCCTGTGACCTTGACATCTGATCAAGTGACTCTCGAAACAGTAGGGATCATCTACTCTGCATGTCCAATCATCCTATCAAGTTTCAACATTCTGGGTCAAGTGTTTCTAAAGTTATTGATTGAAAAGAGTTTTCTATGTTCAGACCCCTGTGACCTTGACTTTTCATGGAGTGACCCCTAAATCAAGAGGGGTCATCTACTCTGTAAGTCCTATCACACCATAAAATGTGAAAGTTCTATGTCAAATGGTTCTCAAGTTATTGACTAGAGATGGATTACCATGTTCTTTCCGCTGCAACCTTGACCTTTAACAGAGTGACTCCAAAAACAATAGGGGTCATCTACTCTGTAAGTCCTATCACCCTATGAAGTTTCAACATTCTGGGTCATGTTACTTACCAAAATGGATTTCCATGTTCTGTTAGCTGCAACCTTGACCTTCAATAGAGTGACCCTAAAATCAATAGGGGTCATCTAGTCTGCTTTTCCAATCCTCCTATGAAGTTTAAACATTCTGTGTCAAGTGGTTCTCAAGTTACTGACTGGAAATGGTTTTCCTTGTTCAGACCCTGTGACCTTGACCTTTAATAAAGTGACCCCAAAATCAAAAAGGGTCGTCTACTCTGCATGACCAATCATCCTATGAAGTTTCAACATTCTGGGTCAAGTGGTTCTCAAGTTACTGATAGGAAACAGTTTTCCATGTTCAAACCCCTGTGACCTTGAACTTTGATGGAGTGACCCCAAAAACAATAGCGTTCGTCTACGCAAAACGCCCTGCCAACCTATTAAGTTTAAAGGTTCTAGATCAAATGGTTCTCAAGTTATTGATCGGAAATGAAGTGTGACAGATGGACGAAGGGATGGACTGATAGACAGGGCAAAAACAATATGTCCCCCCAGTGGGGGTTGGGGGAGATATAATTCATAAAACATTGGTGCAAGAGTTATGCACTTTAATCCATATGATGCGGGTGATAATGTGGAACAACTACTTTAAGTCTGAATCAAATCCATTTAGGAACAACAGAGATAAGGAGAAAAAAGACAAAGTGCAAAACAAACTTAACCTAGGTGAGGACGCATAAAGATGCTGATGCCGGGTTGAGTGGGATAATTCTCCTTATAGTTGAGCTTAAAAGCAACAAGAGGGTCATGATGACCCTGGAACGCTCACCTGAGAAATATGAGCTACATGTTTCAAATGTCAAACTGATGATTTTTAGAATTTTTTTTGGAATATTTTCCGATGTACAATCAAGTAACCCCTGGGGCGGGGCCAATTTTACCCCGAGGGTCACGATTTCAAAAAAGTTTGTAGAAGTCTACTAGGCAATGTTACATATCAAATATCTAAGATCTAGGCCTTCTGGTTTATTTTTAGAAAATTTATGAAGTTTTCAATCAAGTAACCCCTTGGGCTGGGTCAATTTGACCCTGGGGGTTCAAGATTTGAACAAATTTTGTAGAGGTCCACTAGGCAATGCTACATGTCAAACATCTAAGCTCTAGGCCTTCTGGTTTATTTTTAGAAAATTTTGAGGATTTTTCTATGTACAATCAAGTAAGCCTATGGGGCGGGGTCAATTTGACCCCGAGGGGTCATGATTTGAACAAATTTTGTAGAAGTCTACTAGGCAATGCTACCTGTCAAATATCTAAGACCTAGGCTTTCTGGTTTATTTTTAGAAAATTTTTGAAGATTTTCCTATGTAAAATCAAGTGACCCCTGGGTTGGGGTCAATTTTGACCCCGGGGGTTATGATTTGAACAAATTTTGTAGAGGTCCACTAGGCAATGCTACACGTCAAATATCTAAGCTCTAGGCCTTCAGGTTTATTTTTAGAAATTTTTTCGAGATTTTCCTATGTAAAATCAAGTGACCCCTGGGGCGGGGCCAATTTTACACCGGGGGTCATGATTTGTAGAAGTCTACTAGGCAATGTTACATATCAAATATCTAAGATCTAGGCCTTCTGGTTTATTTTAAGCATTTATGAAGATTTCCCTATGTACATTCAAGTAACCACTGGGGCTGAGTCAATTTGACCCTGGGGGGGGGGGCAAGATTTGAACAAATTTTGAAGAGGTTTACTAGGCAATGCTTCATGTCAAATATCTAAGATCTAGGCCTTCTGGTTTATTTTTGAATAAATTTTGTAGAAGTCTACTAGGCAAGGTACATGTCAAATATCTAAGCTCTAGGGCTTCTGGTTTTTGAGAAGAAGATTTTTTAAGATTTTCCTATGTAAAATCAAGTGACCCCGGGGTCATGATTTGAACAAATTTGGTAGTGGTCCACTAGGCAATGCTTCACACCAAATATATAAGCTCTAGGGCTTCTGGTTTTTGAGAAGAAGATTTTAAAATTTTTCCTTTCGGTTGCCAAGGCAACCAGAGTTCTGCATGGAATTCAATTCTTTGAATTATTTTTGTAGAGCTTCACCCAAGAAACATTCCTGTGAAGTTTGGATGAAATTGGCCTAGCAGTTTATGAGGAGATGTCGTTTAAAGTAAAAGTTTACGGACAACGGACGCCAGATGGTGAGTGATCCTAAACGCTCACCCTGAGCCTTTGGCTCTGGTGAGCTAAAAAGAGAAATCACCAGTACTGTAAAAATTTCTGCTTGTGTTTTATCACTACTTTATATTTTATTGACAATGGTCTTTAATAACACTGTTCTCCAGTAATATCAAGTTTTTGGAGGATAAGTGTCAACAGTCCCTATTGTACACATTTATCTGCACAAAATAACCAAGCATGATGTTACCTTAGTTTTGACCAGTCCTCAACCACTTTTGTTCTAGCCTTCATCATTTGACAAAATGGAGTTTCCTCAACAAGCCTGACCAAGACCTGAAAAACTCTTCCTCATTTACATCACCATGACAACAACCCCATTCTTTACTAGGTCAAGGCTGAGTATCAGATGTTCACTCGCAACTGTAAATATACATTATTATCTGAGGTTAAGTCATCTGTTGCTTTAAATTTTATGCTTCAATGACATGCTCTCTATATCTGACAATGCTTAATAATTTGTTTAAGTTGTACATATCAAAAACTTATTCAATACAACTGACAAAACCGCTGGTCAAATATTCATATCAAATCCATACTTCTGTAAAGTGAGTTACCACAGATATACAATGTAAGATATAAAGAACTAAATACAATATACTTTCATACAGTATCTATCTAGCATTACATAAATGTTTAACTGGTAAAGAACAGTTGTTTTCCCTTTCGTGAATACCATACATTACATGCAGCAACTCATACATTGCTCCCTCACTGAAATAAATTCAATCTCTAAAACAAGACACCCATGGGCAACATGTCAAGCCTACCAGCTCTCATAAGGACTATGGGTTGCACACAACGCTCTAACTCCACACAAAGTCATTCTTGTAGCTGACCTTTGACCTCTAAATGTGAACTTTACCTTAGACCTAGGGACCTGGTTTTGTGCATGACACTCCCCATTGAGGTTAACATTCATGCCAAATATAAACAAGACCAGTCCATGCATGTTCAAGTTATGGTCCAGACACATACACCAAACCACCAAAAGTAACGACTTAGCCGAGCTCACTGCAAGTGGGCTTGACAAAAAACCAAAAATATCCTATGCATCTACACATTAATTTCGAATTCAGACTAAATTGATCCAAAATCAAGAATTTACCTGGGTTAGACATTGTAGTGCTAGGCTGTAAATGCTCCCTAGCCATTTTAGTAAGCACTTTCGATAAAGTTGTGATCTATATAGCACTGGTTGTGTATACGTGCTGCTGTCTGTATCATCAGTTTATTGAACAACTAGGAGGTTGATCCATTTATTGCCCTGGAAACAGCAGATGTTCCATTTCAAAGGCTTTTCATGAAATTGAATGTACATGAAACAATAATGCTAAAGTTAAATAAATGCTGTTTACAAATGTGCAAAAATTTGTCTTGTACGTAGACTTTAATCATTGTGTATGTAGATTTTTATCATTGTATACATAGCCTTTTATCATTGTGTATATAGCCTTTCATCATTTTGCGTATAGCCTTTTATCATTGTGTATTTTATCATTTTGCTATACGCCTAGCCTTTTATCATTTTGCGTATAGCCTTTTATCATTGTGTATATAGCCTTTTATCATTTTGCGTATAGCCTTTTATCATTGTGTATATAGCCTTTTATCATTTTGTGTATACAGCCTAACCCCTCTTAAGCAGCCAGCCAGGGGAAACAGACAATTTGGCTGCTAAGCGAGGTGACTGCTGATCAGATGGGCAGCCAGAATAATTATATATTTCAGACTTCGGACTTGTGCTCAATCATATTTCAGACTTCAGACTAATGTTCAATCATAACTCAAGGCCCATTTCTTCTTCGTTTTACTTTTATCATTTTACCAGAATACACTGATGTTGCATTTAACTTTGCAATTCTACGATCTTCTCAGCAATTCACAACTCCAGTTGTGTTGGAAAAAAAAACTGTCAATTTCGCCATTTCAGTAGAAGGACACTACTCTACGAGCTTTTAGTCTAAACTAAAATCTAAGATCGCTGTTAAGTCCCGTAAAAGAATCAGTAGGTTTATATATCTTTCAAAACAATTATTTTTAGTATCTTTAGTATCTTGAGAAAAAAGAGGGCCAAAATGGCCCTATATCGCTCACATGTCATCATTGCACTTAAGGACAAGAAGGTCAAAAAATCATAATCAAGATCAATCAAAAGAATCATGAGAAAATATAGTTGAAATTTTCTTAAAAGTACAGGTATGTCCAAAATACACCAATAAATTGGAGGTACCATCCATGTTGTACCACAGGAAAGTGGTCTCGGTGTTTCCTTATGGCCAATAATAAAAAAAAGTTACTAAATAAGCTATTTATAGTAACATAAAAGGGAAGTAATTAAAAAAAATTATTGTAAGTAAACAAAAAAAAGGATCTGAATAAAAACAAGAGCACTGCAATGCAGAGCAATATACACACAAAACAAAGTCATATGATCTTTGACCGCTAAGTGTGACCTTGACCTTTCAGTGAGCCATCCGAAACATGCGCTCTGCACATCGTTTCGATGAGGTGAACATTTGTGTCAGGTTTCTTTGAAATCCTTCAAGGGGTTCAAGAGTTACAGAGCGGAAGGGAAATTGCTAACCAACAGACAGACGGACACCGAGGCGATAACATAATACGTCTCTTAGGGCGTATATAAAGGAATCGAGATCTTATGGTGACACAAGTTGTGTGCAAGTTTGGTTAAAATCAAATTATAAATAAAGCTGCTATTGTGCAGACAAAGTCAAAATAGCTAATTTCGGTCCTTTCAGGGGCCATAACTCTGGAACCCATTATGGGATCTGGCCAGTTTAAGAAAGGAACTAAGATCTTATGGTGACACAAGATTTTGTGCAAGTTTGATTAAATTCAAATAAATGAAGCTGCTATTGTGCAGACAAGGTCAAAAAAGCTAATTCTGGCCCTATCAGGGGCCATAACTCTGGAACCCATAAAGGAATCTGGCCAGTTTAAAAAAGAAATCAAGATCTAGTGATGATACAAGTTGTGTGCAAGTTTGGTTAAAATCAAATCATAAATGAAGATGCTACTGCGCAGACAAGGTCAAAATAGCTCATTTTGGCCCTTTCAGGGGCCATAACTCTGAAACCCATTATGGGATCTGACTGGTTCAAGAAAGGAAATGAGATCTTATGGTGACACAAGTATTGTGCAAATTTGTTTAAATTCAAATCATAAATGAAGCTGCTATTGTGCAGTCAAGGTCGAAATAGCTAATTTTGGCCCTTTCAGGGGCTATAACTCTGGAAGCCATTATGGGATCTGGCCAGTGCAAGAAAGGAACCAAGATCTTATGGTGATACAAGTTGTGTGCAAGTTTGGTAAAAAAAAAATTATAAATAAAGCTGCTATTGTGCAGACAAGGTCAAAATAGCTAATTTTAGCCCTTTCAGGGGCCATAACTCTGGAACCCATAATGGGATCTGGCCAGTGCAAGAAAGGAACCAAGATCTTATGTTGATAAGTTGTGTGCAAGTTTGGTTAAAATAAAGTTATAAATGAAACCACTATTGTGCAGACAAGAAATTGTGGACGGACGACAGACAAAGGGCGATCACCAAAGCTCACCCTGTACGAGACAGGTGAGCTAAAAAAAATATAAATAAAATCACAAATCTCTTGATATTAATTAAAGCTGAGTTTTATCTTTTACTGAATAGCAAAACTGACAGGATTTGACATACTAATTGCCGATAATTACGGGCCATTTGATCATAACAAAAAGACGAACACACCTTTTGTTATCGGTTTGAATTTAGAAGCTTCAACGACCGCGAAGTGAGCATCCAGTCATACACTTCCATTTAGAAGACAAAATCCTTGTTAACACATAGAATTTCAACTAAGAGATCAAAATCAGAAATTAATTATTATCAAAATGCTAAAAATGATTGGCCGCTGATAGGGGTAAATATGGTGGCAGTTGACCGCAGATGAGGGATGACTGCCGAAGCGGGTAATAATATAGAGTAACTAGAGATGCTTTTGTGAAAAGCGCATGTCTCCCACAACTGCCCCTATGAAAAATGTCTAGTTTCTCTAGATGGTTTAGACGAGTGGATCCAATTAGATGGTCTGGATGAGTGGATCAAATCAGTAATTCAAGGGCCATAAATCAAAAGTGCCTGGGCGGATTTGGCTAGTTATCGAACTTGGCTAAGGTCTTATGGCCAAACACATTTTTTTCAAGTTTGGTGAAGATCGGATGAGAAATGTTCGACTTAGAGAGCGGACAAGAGTAAAAAGGCCGATTTTTCGGTAATTCAAGGGCCGTAACTCAAAAATGCTTAGACCTATTTGGCTAGTTATCGAACTTGGCCAAGGTCTCATGGTCAAACACATTTTGTTCATGTTTGGTGAAGATCGGATGAGAAATGTTTGACTTAGAGTGCGGACAAGAGTAAAAAGGCAGATTTTTCGATAATTCAAGGGCCGCAACTCCAAAATGCCTGGACCAATTTGGCTAGTTATCAAACTTGGCCGTGGTCTCATGGTCAAACACATTTTGTTCAAGTTTGATGAAGATTGGATGAGAAATGTTCGAATTAGATTGTGGACAAGAGTAAAATGGCCGATTTTTGGTAATTCAAGGGCCATAACTTCAAGACACCTGGACCGATTAGGCTAGTTATCGAACTTGGACGAGGTCTTTTGGTCAAACACATTTTATTTAAGTATGGTGAAAATCGGATGAGTTTTTTTTTTATTTTGTTGGGTTTAACGTCGCACCGACACAATTTTAGGTCATATGGCGACTTTCCAGCTTTAATGGTGGAGGAAGACCCCAGGTGCCCCTCCGTGCACTATTTCATCACGAGCGGGCACCTGGGTAGAACCACCGACCTTCCGTAAGCCAGCTGGATGGCTTCCTCACGTGAAGAATTCTACGCCCCAAATGAGGTTTCGAACCCACATCGATGAGGGGCAAATGGTTTGAAGTCAACGACTCTAACCACTCGGCCACGGAGGCCCCACGAAAATCGGATGAGAAATGTTTGGTTTAGAGTGCGGACAAGCTTTGTGACTGACAGACACACGCACACACAGACTGGAGTAAATCAATATGTCTCCCACACCACTGTGTGGTGGCAGACATAATAATCGACGGGGGCATCACAGACTGACCGTTGGGAAGGGGCGACCGCTGACCAGGGGTGACCATTAGCAGGGGTTAGACTGTAGTGTATTAGACATTTGCGAATTAAGTCTACGTGGACTGTGAACACCTAAGACGATAGATTTTTCAAGGTAGATCCTTTTAGAATATTACATGGAGAGAGTAGAAGATTTACATGGAGGCGTATTAATCCTTTACAACAAGCCAGATTAGATTTTTTTCTAATTACTGAAAATATGTTGAATTTTGTTAGAAGTTCAGATATTTATATTAGTTACAGATCAGATCATTCTATTGTTAATACTTCTTTATGCTTTGAGGATGTCGAACATGGTAAAGGTCTGTGGAAGTTTAACAATTCATTGTTGCTTGATATAGAATAGAGTGTATAAATAATAAAATAGAAGAAATAAAGAAACAATACTGTGTACCAATATATAATTTTGAAAAATTGTCAAACATAGATGATAAGAACTTACATTTTACCATTAATGACCAATTATTTCTAGAGACACTTTTTATGGAAATACGTGGTAAAACAATATCATATGCCAGTTTTAGAACTAAAAATAAAAATAAACAAGAACAAATATTGTTAGAGGAAATAAAGAAATTGGAAAACAATTTAACAACTGAAAACAAAGAAACATATTTAAATTTACAAGATAGATTAAATACACTAAGAAATGAAAAAATAATTTTTCCTTTTTTAATTTTGGTCCAATGATTAGAAAATGGATCACAATGTTCTTAAATAGTTGCCGACAGGGTGACCCAATCTCATCTTATATTTTTATTCTCTGTGCTGAAATACTGGCTATAAAAATTAGAAATTGTTCAAATATCAAAGGTATAGTTATTGATGGAACAGAATATAAGATTTCTCAATTTGCAGATGACACCTCATTATTATTAGATGGTTCAGATAAATCTTTGAACTCAGCACTTGACTTATTGCATGATTTTTCTCTTCACTCAGGATTAAAAGTTAATTTTGATAAGACTAATGTTATTTGGATAGGCTCTCTTAAATATAGCACAAGGTCAATAAAAACAAAATGGAAACTTTTGTGGGGTACAACTAGGTTTAAGCTACTGGGTATTATATTTGATGTTGATTTAAACAAAATAGTAGATCTTAATTTTCAAGATAAAATCAGTAAAATTGTAGAAAGTATATCATACTGGAAGAGAAGAAAACTAACTCCAATTGGTAAAATTATAGTTGTTAAATCATTGTTACTTCCCTTGTTGACACATTGTCTGATATCGTTACCAAACCCAAGTGATCAAGTCTTACAGGAAATTAATAATATTTTTTATGATTTTGTATGGGAAGGTAGAGTAAAAATCAAGAAAACAGTTATCATTAAAGACTATAAAGAAGGAGGCCTGAAAATGATAGACATATTTTCATATACACACAGCTTGAAAGTATCATGGTTCGAGAAATGTGTTAATGGAAGTGAGAGTAGATGCTTTAGATTAGTTAGAACCTTGTTTGATATAGATAAATTATTTAATACTGGTAAACTGTATGCAGAATATACTATAAGAAAACTCATAAATAAATTTTGGATTGATGTTTTAAAATGTTTTATTAAATTAATAGAGTGTACACCAATTGATACAGCTGAACAATTGTTAAATATGCCACTATTCTATAATCATGAAATTCTCTCTGGTGGAAATGGTATCTTTATAAAACCACTCTATGATAGAGGGATTCGATTTGTTAGTGATATTATGTCAGATTCTGTGTCTTTTCTTAGTTTGCAGTATTTAGAAACAATTGCTGGAAGTAAAATAAACTTTTTACATTATGAGATATTAAAAAGAAGTGTAAAAAGTTTTATATTAAGTAAAAATAACAACTTTGTTATTGATTACAATGTGATACATCCTTGTATCAGTAGCTATTTAATGCCTGCAATTCTGAAAAACAATAAAACTATTTATACTATATTTATAAAAAATAATGAAAAACCAACAAGTCAACTAAAATGGAACACTTTGTTTAATATTAGTCTTTTAGATTGGGAATATATATATATAGCTTACCTTTCAAATATACAAGAGATTCATATATTCAGTGGTTTCAAACTAGAATAGTACATAGAACTTTAGGTACAAACTCTTTGTTGTATAAAATGAATATGAGGAACGATAATTTATGTACATTTTGCAGAATGGAAGAAGAAACTTCATTACATTTATTTTGGAATTGTCATATTGTTCAAGAATTACTTAGCGGAATAAAAGACATATGTGCAAATGTTAATATAAATATGGAATGTATGAAACAAGAATGTTTTTTACTTGGACCCTTCAGTTGTAAACCCAGAAATGTTGAATATGATATTTTGTTTCTGGAGATAAAAAGATATATATATTTGTGCAAAAGAAAAGGAATTATACCAACTGTTACTGGAGTTAAGAAGAGCCTTTCATTCGCATGGGAAATTTATAAGAATTTGAACATTACAGATTTAGAAAAACAAAACTGGTCAGTTGTAAGATTATTCATCAGATAAATGTTTGTAATTAGATATTATTTCAATTATACTTTATAATACTAATCCTCAGTTTGTGCAAGCTCGCTCAGCATCATTATATATCATACATGTATAACCGCTTTTTCCTTTTTTTCCACCTTTTTGATATGGTTTTGATATAAAGAATGTTCCTTGGGTACCCGTTTATGACTTTTTATACCATACTTGTAATAGTATTGATAGTATTGTAATATGAAAATACTGATGTTTAAAATAAGTAAATATTACAATATGTTGTAATATGTTGTGTGTAAGGTTAATTAGGGATGGTTCTCTGACCCTAGTTATACCTATGACGGGGAAAATAAATGGGGTTACCCATTTGGGGCCTCAAAAAAAAAAAAAAAAAAAAAATTTCGTTTTTTTTTTTTTTAGTAACAGTGACCCAAAATACAATCCAAAGTCAGTTCTTATATACAAATTTATAAAACCAGCTTTTTGATGATGAAACTGAAAAACAAGAGGACCATGATGGTCCTGAATCGCTCACCTTTTCTCACATGACCCAGTTTTGCATATGACATCGTTTTTCCTATTATTTGACATAGTGACCTAGTTTTTGAGTTCACGTGACCCAGTTTTGAACTTAACCTAGATATCATCAAGATAAAAATTCTGACCAATTTTCATGAAGATCTGTTGAAAAATATGGCCTCTAAGAGAGGTCACAAGGTTTTTCTATTATTTGACCTATTGACCTACTTTTCGAAGGTACGTGACCCTGTTTTGAACTTGACCTAGATATCATCAAGGTGAACATTCTCACTAATTTTCATGAAGATCTCATGAAAAATATGGCCTCTAGAGAGGTCACAAGGTTTTTCTATTTTTATACCTACTGTCCTAGTTTTTGAGGGCACGTGACCCAGTTTTGAACCTAACCTAGATATCATCAAGGTGAACATTCTGACCAATTTTCATGAAGATCTTGTGAAAAATATGGCCTCTAGAGAGGTCACAAGGTTTTTCTATTTTTAGACCTACTGACATAGTTTTTGACCGCACGTGACCCAGTTTCGAACTTGACCTAGATATCATCAAGGTGAACATTCTGACGAATTTTCATAAAGACCCCATGAAAAATGATGTGACCTCTAGAGGGGTCACAAGCAAAATTTTACGCACGTACGACGCAGACGCTGCGCAGTCATAAAAGCTCACCTTGTCACTTGATGACAGGTGAGCTAATAATCAAATATTTAATAAAACTTTTGACCATAGTTTTCTATTTTGAGTTTACCTATGGCATTAAAATGACATTTTGTCACAAAAAAAAAACAATAGAGACCATGATGGTCCTGAATCGCTCACCTGTTATCTATTATTTGACATAGTGACCTAGTTTTTGAGCTCATGTGACCCAGTTTTGAACCTGACCTAGATATCATCAAGATAAAATTCTGACCAATTTTCATGAAGATCCATTGAAAAATATGGCCTCTAGAGAGGTCACAAGGTTTTTATTATTTGACCTACTGACCAAGTTATTGATGGCACTGACCCAGTTTCGAATCTGACCTAATATCATCAAGATGAACATTCTGACCAATTTTTCATGAAGATCCATTTAAAAAGTATGGCCTCTAGAGAGGTCACAAGGTTTTCTATTTTTAGACCTACTGACCTATTTTGACCGCAGCTGACCTAGTTTCAAACTTGACCTAGATATCATCAAGATGAACATTCGACCAACTTTTGCAAGATCCCATGAAAATATGGCCTCTAGAGAGTCACAAGTTTTTCTATTTTTGACACTGACTAGTTTTATAAGACACGTGACCCAGTTTCGAACTTGATCTAGATATCATCAAGGTGAACATTCTGACCAATTTCATGAAGATCCATTTGAAAGTATGGCCTTACTAGAAGAGGTCACAAGGTTTATTCATTTTTTAGAGGACCTGATCCTGACCCTAGTTTCTATGACGGGCACAGTTGACCCATTTGAAGCATTAACAAATAACATCAAGATAGAACATTCTGACAATTTTCATAAGATTTCCTTGAAAAATATGGCCTCTAAGAGGTCACAAGGTTTTTTATTATTTGATACTACCTAGTTTTGAAGGCACGTGACCAGTTTCGAACTGACCTAGATATCATCAAGGATGAACATTCTGACCAATTTTCATAAGATCCATTCAAAAGTATGGCCTCTAGAGAGGTCACAAGGTTTTTCTCTATTTTTAGACCTACTGACCTAGTTTTTGACCGCACGTGACCCAGTTTCGAACTTGACCTAGATATCATCAAGATGAAAATTCTGACCAATTTTCATAAGATCCCATGAAAAATATGGCCTCTAGAGAGGTCACAAGGTTTTTCTATTATTTGACCTACTGACCTAGTTATTGAGGCACGTGACCCACTTTTTCGAACTTGACCTAGATATCATCAAGGTGAACATTCAACATTTTTCATGAAGATCCATGAAAAGTATGGCCTCTAGAGAGGTCACAAGGTTTTTCTATTTTAGACCTACTGACCTAGTTTTTGACGCACGTGACCCAGTTTCGAATTGACCTAGATATCATCAAGGTGAACATTCTGACCAATTTTCATGAAGATCCATTGAAAATATGGCCTCTAGAGAGGTCACAAGTTTTTTAAATTTGATTACTGACCTAGTTTTGATCGCAGTGACCCAGTTTCAACCTGACCTAGATATAATAAGTGAACATTCAGACCAATTTCATAGATCATGAAAAGTATGGCCTCTAGAGAGTCACAAGGTTTTTTTTATTTGACCTACTGACCTAGTTTTTGAACCGCAAGCATTAAAACCAGTTTCAACTTCTAATACATCAAGAAGAAACATTCAGACCAAATTTTCATGAAGATCCTCATGAATTGCCTCTAGAGAGTCACAAGGTTTTTCTATTATTTGACTACTGACCTAGTTTTTGACCAGTGACCCATTTTTGAACTGACCTAGATATCATCAAGATAAACAATTCATGACCAATTTTCATGAAGATCCATTGAAAAATATGGCCTCTAGAGAGGTCACAAGGTTTTTTATTATTTGACCTATGACCTATTTTTGAGGCACGTGACCCATTTCGAACTTGACCTAGATATCATCAAGAGTGAACATTCTGACTAATTTTTATGAAGATCCAAAATATGGCCTCTAGAGAGGTCACAAGGTTTTTCTATTTAAATCTACTGACCTAGTTTTTGATCGCAGTGACCCAGTTTCGAACTGACCTAGATATCATCAAGATGAACATTCAGACAACTGCCATACAGATCCATGAAAATATGGCCTTTAGAGAGGTCACAAGGTTTTTCTATTATTTGACTACTGACCTAGTTTGAGGGCATTGACCCAGTTTCGAACCTGACCTAGATATCATCAAGGTGAACATTCGACCAATTTTCATAGATTTTTAAAATATGGCCTCTAGAGAGGTCACAAGGTTTTTCATTATTGACCTACTGCTAGTTTTGAGGGCACGTGACCCAGTTTAACTAACCTAGATATCATCAAGGTGAACATTCTGACCAATTTTCATGAGATCTTAAAATATGGCCTCTAGAGAGGTCACAAGTTTTTCTATTTTAGACCTACTGACATAGTTTTTGACCGCACGTGACCCAGTTTCGAACTTGACCTAGATATCATCAAGTGAACATTCACCAATTTTCATAAGACCCATGAAAAATGGACTTAAGTGGTCCAAGCAAAAGTTACGCACGCACGACAGACGCTGCCCAAAAAGCTACTTTCACTTTTGACAGGTGAGCTATAATCATTTTTTATTAAAACTATGACATAGTTTCTATTTTGAGTACCAATGGCATTAAAATGACATTTTTGTCACACAAAAAAAACAAGAGGACCATGATGGTCCTGAATCCCTCACCTGTTATCTATTATTTGACATAGTGACCTAGTTTTTGAGCTCATGTGACCCAGTTTTGAACCTGACCTAGATATCAGCAAGATAAAAATTCTGACCAATTTTCATGAAGATCCATTGAAAAATATGGCCTCTAGAGAGGTCACAAGGTTTTTTATTATTTGACCTACTGACCTAGTTATTGATGGCACGTGACCCAGTTTCGAATTTGACCTAGATATCATCAAGAGGAACATTCTGACCAATTTTCATGAAGATCCATTGAAAAGTATGGCCTCTAGAGAGGTCACAAGGTTTTTCTATTTTTAGACCTACTGACCTAGTTTTGACCGCAGTTGACCTAGTTTCAAACTTGACCTAGATATCATCAAGATGAACACTCAGACCAATTTTCATACAGATTCCTTGAAAAATATGGCCTCTAGAGAGGTCACAAGGTTTTTTTATTATTTGACATACTGACCTAGTTATTGAAGGCACGTGACCAAGTTTCGAACCTGACCTAGATATCATCAAGGTGAACATTCTGACCAATTTTCATGAAGATCCATTCAAAAGTATGGCCTCTAGAGAGGTCACAAGGTTTTTCTATTTTTAGACCTACTGACCTAGTTTTTGACCGCAGTTGAACCAGTTTGGAACTTGACCTAGATATCATCAAGATGAAAATTCGGACCAACTTTCATACAGATCCCATGAAAAATATGGCCTCTACAGAGGTCACAAGGTTTTTCTATTATTTAACCTACTGACCTAGTTATTGATGGCACGTGACCCACTTTCAAACTTGACCTAGATATCATCAAGGTGAACATTCAGACCAATTTTTATGAAGATCCATTCAAAAGTATGGCCTCTAGAGAGGTCACAATGTTTTTCTATTTTTAGACCTACTGACCTAGTTTTTGACCGCAGTTGACCCAGTTTCGAACTTGACCTAGATATCATCAAGATGAACATTCAGACCAACTGTCATACAGATCCCATGAAAAATATGACCTCTAGAGAGGTCACAAGGTTTTTCTATTATTTGACCTACTGACCTAGTTTTCGAAGGCACATGACCCAGTTTCGAATCTGACCTAGATATCATCAAGGTGAACATTCTGACCAATTTTCATGAAGATCTTATGAAAAATATGGCCTCTACAGAGGTCACAAGGTTTTTCTATTTTTAGACCTACTGACATAGTTTTTGACCGCACGTGACCCAGATTCGAACTTGACCTAGATATCATCAAGTTGAACATTCTGACCATCTTTCATAAAGATCCCATGAAAAATGTGACCTCTAGAGTGGTCACAAGCAAAAGTTTACAGACGGACGGACGGACGGACGCCGCGCGATCACAAAAGCTCACCTTGTCACTGTGTGACAGGTGAGCTAAAAACAAGAGGGTCATGATGACCCTGGATCGCTCACCTGAATAATATGAGCTACATGTTTCAAATGTCAAACTGATGATAAAATATTAAGAAAGTCAGTAGGTCACATTCATGGTCAATGAAATTCAGTTTTACAATTTGTGGGCAAAACTGTGTATGTCATCCAAATTTCAATGCTGTATCTTAAAAAAAAGGAAGTAGGTCAGTAGGTCAAGGTCACAGTCAAGTGACATCATATTACTTAGGGTCATCAGGTAATTATAATTAAACAGTCTTGGAAATAGGATCAGATGATTTTTTAAGTATTTTTCCTTTATAACTCACATAATAACTAAGTGACCCCAGGGCGGAGCCTCTTTTAACCCCAGGGGCATAATTTGAACAATTTGGTAGAGGACTACTTGACAATGCATCATACCAAATATCAAAAGCCTAGGTTGTAGGGTTTCAGACAAGAAGATTTTTTAAAGCTTTTTCCTATATAAGTCTATATAAAACTTGGGACCCCCAGGGCAGGGCCTCTTTTCACCCAAGGGGTACAATTTGAACAATTTTGGTTGAGGACCATAAGACAATGCTAAAAACCAAATATCAAAGGTCTAAGTGTTGTTGTTTCAAACAAGAAGATTTTTAAACTTTTTTTCCTATACAAGTCTATGTAAAACAAGGGACCCCCGGGGCGGAGCCATATTTAACCCTAGGGGGATAATTTGAACAATTTTGGTAGAGGACAACTAGATGATGCTACACACCAGATATCAAAGCCCTAGGCCCTGTGGTTTAGGACAAGAAGATTTTTTAAGTTTTTCCTTTCGGTTGCCATGGCAACCAGAGTTCTGCACGGAATTCAATTCTTTGAAAAATTTTGAAAGGGGGCCACCCAAGGATCATTCCTGTGAAGTTTGGTGTAATTCTGCCCAGTGGTTTTCAAGAAGATTTTTTTTTTAGAAAATGTTGATAGACGACACACGACAGACTATGCACGACGGATGATGGACTATGCACGACTGACATCAAGCGGTCACAATTTGACCCCGGAGGTCATGATTTGGACAAATTTTGTAGAAGTCTACTAGGCAATGCTACATGTAAATATCTAAGATTTAGGCCTTCTGGTTTATTTTTAGAAAAATTTTGAAAATATTCCTGTGTAAAATCAAGTGATCCGTGGGGCAGGGTCATTTTGACCCCAAGGATCATGATTTGAAAAAAATTGTAGAGGTCCACTAGGCAATGCTACATGTGAAATATCTAAGTTCTAGGCCTTCTGGTTTATTTTTAGAAAATTTTTGAAGATTTTCCTATGTAAAATAAAGTGACCCATTGGGCGAGGTAAATTTTGACCCCGGGGTCATGATTTGAACAAATGTTGTAGAGGTCCACTAGGCAATGCTACATGTGAAATATCTAAGCTCTAGGCCTTCTGGTTTATTTTTAGAAATTTTTTGAAGATTTTCCTATGTAAAATCAAGTGACCCCTGGGGCAGGGTCAATTTTGACCCTGGGGTCATGATTTGAACAATTTTAGTAGAGGTCCACTAGGCAATTCTACATGTCAAATATCTAAGCTTTAGGGCTTCTGGTTTTTGAGAAGGTTTTTTAAGATTTTCTTATGTAAAATCAAGTGACCCCTGGGGCGGGGTCAATTTTGACCCCGGGGTCATGATTTGTACAAACTTGGTAGAGGTCCACTAGGCAATGCTTCACATCAAATATCTAAGCTCTAGGGCTTCTGGTTTTTGAGAAGAAGTTTTTCACCAGAGTTCTGCACGGAATTCAATTCTTTGAACAATTTTGAAAGGGGGCCACCCAAGGATCATTCCTGTGAAGTTTGGTGTAATTCTGCCCAGTGGCTTTCAAGAAGAAGATATTTTTACAAATTGTTGACGGACAACGAACTACGCATGATGCACAACAAACATCAAGCGGTCACAATAGCTCACCTCGTCACTTTGTGACAGGTGAGCTAAAAACGAAAAACAAAAAAAAATCTGGATCTCTGAAATTTGAACTGACACCCTTTCATTCCACAGCACAAAAATCTATTTCTTATTTTAAATATGACCCACTCTTCTATCTTTAATTACACTGACCTTGACCCTGATCCAGGTGCCCTCAAATACATTCCCAACCTTTTGTGTTTGAAGTATTCTGACAATAAGTTTACCCAAACTAAAGATACTGACTGGAAGCCAGTAACAGTGACCCCAAATATCATTCAAGCTAATTTTGCAGATAAGCTTGCCGAACACAAATTTTGGTGGCAGTAAGTAAGTGTAAACTAAAATTATAAAGCAGAAACCATCTTTTTTATGATCACAAAAAAAGAAAAAAAAAGAAGATTATTTTTATCTCCATAGAATTTGAACTGAGGCCCTTCCGTCCCACAGACTAAAAGTAGCTTTTGGTTCAACTGCGGGAACTTCTGTAAAATAAATAGTTTAGTTTGCACTGGTGATTACCGCAAAATAAAGTACTTTCTCCGAGCTAATAAAAAACTGAAAATGTTCAAGTCTGATGAAGAAATTCTAAGAGCATGTCTTCAGTCATTCCTAGGTCCATCCAGTTTAGACCAAACTAGGTTCGTGACATCAACCCAAAAATGGGAAGCAGTGAACAAATTATATCAGCCATGTATGCCTAAAAATTTACCATTTTCTCGGAACTGTTTCAGTAGACTCCATTGTCAGATACTTCAACTGGTTTTGCTGATTCTATACTGATTAAATCTAAGTCTTTGTGTGCTTATCTAGCTAAGGGTACATCTGTGATAAATCATTTGCTAAGAACCGACTCTGTTCAACGCAGATGTCAGACATCACACTATAAGCTAAAGGCAAAATTGTCCCAGTATGCAAGAAATACTCGGCGGTACAAAATACATGAACAGTTACATTATTCCAAGGGATAAAATGACATAACCTTTGAATAGTAGAGTTACAATTCAGCTGTATAGCCTTATACCTTGGACATTGTACAGAAGATATAAAAGTTGATTCAATTCCTTGTTCAGATACTGTGAAAGCAGAAATTTTCACGACTGTTTAATTTTAGCTATATTTACATGGCAAGGCCCTACATCTTGTGAAAATTAATCCTTGTGTAAATATTCATCACTAGTATAATTCAAATTCAAGTAGGATCCCAGTTTTACCATTTTGTGAATATTAAACCTCGCGAACATACTCGAAATTTAAAATTTGTGAAATTTTGACCCAGCGAAAATATGTCAGCATATACCATTATCTTTAATCACACTGTGCATCAAACTACCTGTTACAAGAAGCTGTCCAACTCTGATGTTAACCTGAATGACAGACATTCCGGTCCTTTGGATCTTGTACCTGTTGTATATTGTCTTTTCTAAGGTCATTTTCCTCCTTTGCCTGCAAGACAATCTTAAATATATAACAAAGATACACTTAAACCCTTACCCTACTAAATTTCTATAATGAACTTGTCCATCTTCCAATTTTGACAGTACTATTAACCCTGAAAAGGGTTGCTAACCAAAAAGAATGGCAACCAGTGCAGGTCTTGATCAGACTACACGGATGTGCAGGCTGATCGTGATCTGTACTGGCTGCAATGGCAGAATCAACTTTGTCCAGCAGGATAAGGATTAACTGACAAAATTATATCTTATTTATATATTTCTCTCTTTATTAAATGTGACAGCCTAGAAGCATTAGAGTGACTGCCAACATCATTTAATAAAGCCCAGTGTGATTTATATATGTGCCCTTTTTACATCTCGGTACACAGATATTTTTCTAGATATTAATATAAGAAAACTAGATGCCCATGGGCAACATGTCAAGCCCCTAACTGCGACCAGGCTTGACAAAAAATTATACATGCATATAAGGTTCATGTCTAATTTCATTGTTTTACATATATTAAATATACCTTTCACCAAGCTAGCTTATCCTGTCTACACAACAGGTAAAACGTTCTATCAGGTTGTTGCTTCAAATCTGTACAAATCAGTTGTATTCATTTCATATGGCTACTGAGCAGGCTTGTAGTGTCTGGGATTTCTAGAGAAGCAAACAAACATGTTTAATTTTATTCTAGCTAAATTTAGAGCCTAGTCTAAGAATGCTGAATTAAAGTTCTGATATTTAGTCTCTTATGTTATGCATTTAATCCGCTATGCAATTCCTTATATCGCACAACAAGACCCTGCAAAGACCTTGGCCTGTATGACTAACTTCTAGGTATGTAGCTTTTCTCTCTCTTTGCATTTATGCAGCATCACTACAAACAGAATCCAAATAATCAAAAGAAACACACAAACACTTATAGTTCATTAAAATACTGTATTATTTTATATTTCAATGTGATATTTGCAGAAAGGAAACTGCAAGATTACTATAATAAGATTAGTAAGAAAATATTTAACTGAGTTACTTCCCTTCAATCATACAATCAATTTTCTAGTACTGTATAAAATCAGTTCCTGTCAACAAAAGGAGTAATCAAAGCCTTGATGTCTGATGGTTGCGGGGTTTTTGGTAGATTTATTTTCTGTTTAAATGCCAGTCTATGAATATACATTAATGAGAAACAAATACAAATTTAATGTGCCTCATATCTAAGATGAACTCTGCCTGACCCAGCTTGTGATGTAACCATGGGCTGGAATACCTCATCATTGATAGATCTTATATAATCTAAATGGTCAGTGGGAGTGGATACAGGTTGAACAAGCAAATTCAATGAATTGGAATCCCCCACCGAAAAGGTCAGAGGTGAGGAATGGCAAAAAAATATATCCAGCAAAAAGTTAAGAATGTTACCAAGAAGCAACTATTTCATTAGTCAAAATCAAATTAAAAGAAAATGAATGGTTTGTTTGGGTGGGGGTGGGGGGAGGGGTGAGGATACAACAGTTTACATGTTGATTATAAATATTGATAGAAAACGAAAAATAAAAAAAAAAAAAAAAAAATGGGGGGGGGGGGGGGGGGGGGGGGGGGGGGGGGTAGGTGGGCGGGGGTACTGCGAGGAACCAAGTAAGGGTGGGTGAATCTCAGGTGTAGGTACACAATCACATCAGTTTTATAATAAATGTTCATGGAAAATGAATGAAAGAAGTTTAATGAAATTCTTCCATTGGTTTGTTTTGTTATGTACAGATTATGGATTTTTTAAAAATAAAGGGCAATAACTTAAGAAATTGACCAATCGAAAAAAAACTTGGAAGGGCATCATCGCAGTATCTTGGTTCATGTCTATTTCAAGTTTGATGAAATTCTACCTGCTAGTTACTGAGAAATGGCTGCAGACGGACATTTTTCATTAAATCAAGGGCAATAACTCTGACAGAAATTGACCTATCAAAAAAAAACTTGACGGGCATCATCGCAGTATCTTGTTTCATGTCTATTTCAAATTTGATGAAATTCTACCTGTTAGTTACTGAGAATGGCTGCGGACGGACGGACTGAAAGACAGACAACGCCATTTCAATACCCCTCTCCCGATTTCATCGGCGGGGGATAAAAAGAACTGCTTGTTCATTGATAATTCATCCGCACTGTTCATGAATGGGACTATTTTGTGTAGCACATTAACATCCTTTGGATGTGATTTGGAATCAAATAAAGATGCTATGACTGTCAGAAATACACTTTAACTTTGGTAACGGGATAAACCCGCAACCAAGAACCTAATTAAGCAGTCAGCCAAATGAGTGGCACAATGTGACTGTTTATGGAAGACGGCTGCTGAAGTTAAGTTAGAACAAAATCTCAATTTAGTAAGTCAGCAGACTGGCTGCTATAAAGCAAGCAGTTGCTGAGTACAGGTGGCTTCAAAGGTAATCTTTAGGTTTAGAGTTCTTACTAGAAAATGAATTAAAATGACAAAAAAATCTCACATTAGTTAAATATTTTGTATGACTGTCATGTAAATTTAATGTAACAGGGTCAACTTAGATTTGGTAAGGGAGACAATTCTGTCAACCTTGTATTTCTAACCTGTCAACAGTTACCTGTTTGCCATGCTTTCGAATTGCTTGGAAAAAAAACTTTCAGTATTGTTTTTTACCTTTGGTAAAGAAATTGTATTTCCAATGGGTTGTAGTTTATAAATTGGTTTATAGTACAAGGAGTTAAATATTTGTACAGTGAAACACCGCTCTCTCAAGCATTGATGACTCGAGCACCCAAGCTCGCTTGAGCATTCATATGGTCCTGGCAGATTTCCTTCTATTTTCTATGTGAAATTACCATGGATGGGCCAAGCATCATTAACTTGATTGCTCGAGCACAAAACCTGGTCCTTGTGTATCAAATTACTCTTTGTTGCTTCTGGCAAACTCAAGGTGTCAAAATGTATCGGTTGATCTAAAATTTTTACACGCCATGAAAATGATGTGGTCTATTCCTCGATTAATATCTTACTTGTTTGTTTGTCGGTTTATTTGATTTGATAATGAGATTAATTATTGATAAAGATTGAATAGAAGTTTATATTGAAATATTAAATATTATATCAAATATTGATCAATTACTGTTTGTGTTATATTAAAGCAAGTATGTTATTACTTATTACATCTTTTCTGCTGGATTGAGAAGATAATTATGAGATCTTTATATTTCAACCAGCAGTTGTTTGCATGCAAATAAAGAAAATAATATAGCTTTTTCATAAAATGGAGACGATAATTATGAGATCTTAATTAACAAGAGCTGTCTGTAAGACAGCGAAGCTCGACTATTCGAAATATTGTCACAGAAGCAGGAAATTATTACCCAAAATGTTAAATATCAAAAGAGTTTTAAGTTCGAAAGGGGACATAATTTTACCAAAATACATATCAGAGTTATGGGACTTGATGTTATCAACTTGTTTTATAACCCCGAAGAAACATGTTAAGTTTCAATTCAATATCTGCATTAGTTTTGGGGATAGTAACTTGCTTGTAAAACTTTAACCAGAATTTTCTAAGTCCAAAAGGGGGCATAATTTGCTCACAATACAAGTTAAGAGTTATGGAACTTGACCCAGTGAGGTAGGTAATTGACCTAAAAAAAGAATAAATAAGTTTCAAAGCTATATGCCTTTTGGTAATAGCTGTATGTGCTTGCAGGCAAAACTTTAACCAGGATTTTCTAAGTCCAAAAGGGGGCATAATTTGCCCAAAATACATGTCAGAGTTATGGGACTTGGTGCTATCAACTAGTTTTATAACCCCGAAGACACATGTGAAGTTTCAATTTAATATCTGTAGTAGTTTTGGAGATAGTTACTTGCATGTAAAACTTTAACCAGGATTTTCCAAGTCCAAAAGGGGGCATAATTTGCCCAAAATACATGTCAGAGTTATGGGACTTGAGACAGTGAGGTAGGTAATTGATCTAAAAAAAAGAAAAAATAAGTTTCAAATCTATATGCCTTTTAGTAATAGCTGTATGTACTTGCACGCAAAACTTTAACCAGGATTTTCTAAGTCCAAAAGGGGGCATAATTTGGCCAAAATGAAGGTCAGAGTTATGGGACTTGGTGCTATCAACTAGTTTTATAACCCCGAAGACACATGTGAAGTTTCAATTCAATATCTGCATTAGTTTTGGAGATAGTAACTTGCATGTAAAACTTTAACCAGAATTTTCTAAGTCCAAAAGGGGGCATAATTTGCTCAAAATACATGTTAGAGTTATGGAACTTGACCCAGTGAGGTTGGTAATTGACCTAGAAAAAGAATAAATAAGTTTCAAAGCTATATGCCTTTAAATGATAGCTGTATATACTTGCATGCAAAAACTTAACCAAGGTGTGACGCCGACGCCAGGGTGAGTAGAATAGCTAGACTATTCTTCGAATAGTCCAGCTAAAAACAAATGTCTTAGTTGTTTCTTCACATGTGCCATTTACAAATTACATGTTAAAACGTCTATCTTAGATAATGTTGGTAATACATTTTTTGAAAATGTCATGAATGTGTTATTATTACACATCACCGTTTCCTCTGCAAATGGTCTCGATGACAATTGGTAAATCAAACTTCAACTTTCTTTGTATGTTGGTCAATGTTTGGGTCGCTTGAAACAATGGAGAACTCGAGCAGTTTGCTCATCCACTTGCAACCTTGAGTGAGCGGTATTTCACTGTATTAGATTCACTTGGAGTTTAGTAACTATATGTTCCTGAATTTCATGATTGATGAAAAGTGAGTTTCAGAATGACACTTGTATTTCTCCAATCACATCTCTCTATTCTATTCACTGCTAACATTTAACTTTGCAGAATCAAGTAACAGTAATTGGTTTAAGTGGTGTGAATTTGTACAGTTGTTTGTGTATCATTCATCCCATAGACTGTATGTCACATGATGTGCTATGTGTAACTATATGTGTTATAAGCACTACATACCTTATAGGACAAATAAGGTTATCTGGCCACTATGTTGCTATGTTCTAAATGTGAATATACGTTACTTACAGGAACATGTGCATGATGAATTGTGTATTGCTTTTACTATGTTTGACCATCTATTGACTGTCTTTTAACTTTTGTTTTCAGAGTGTGTTGCTGTTCTATATTAACATACAATGCGGTTGTAATAAACTGGATTGAATCAAACTCATATTGTGTGTGTCAGTATCATTTACCAGTTTCACATGTGGACAGAAATCAAACCCACTGACCCTTAGATCCTCGGGCTGTTATTATACTGCTGAATAACCCTGTAACATTAAACCTGCTATAGCACTATATGAAGCCAATAATGCAGAGACAACATGCCCGACTAATTTGATGATAAAAATTGAAATGGGTCATATCTGAAGAAAGTAAACTAAATTAATTATATTCCTGCCATAGAAAAGTACTCTGTGTCATATGGTATGGGTGATGATGTGAAACAAGTATGAATAGTCTGAATCAAAATTTAATTTAGTAATAATCGAAATTGGGTGAAAATGCTCAATTTTTTAAATTAAAATTAAATAGAATAACTGATAAAAATATTGATGTGAGAGTTATGGCCCTTGTCTCATGCGATGTGCATGATGATGGTGAACAACTATTATAAGTCTGAACCAAAACCATTCAGTAATAACAGAGATGAAATGAAATTGCAAGAAAACTTTCACAACTAAACTGCAGACACGGAAGTCGATGCCAGAGAGACTAGGATAGTACAAAATACAATTTTTACAGTCAAGCAGTTTAGTTGTTACCTTTTTCTTGCAACTTCATTTCATCTCTTATAATAATTGTTCCCCATCATCACTTGCATCACATGAGACAAGGGCCATGTTGATTCGTTTACACATTTTTTTTTCAGTGGGTACATACCTGGTATTCTTACCTTCTTCTATGACAATTCCACTAAGGCCAAACATGTGGAACACAAATCTGTGCAAAACAATGTGAACTTCTTGCTGTGTCTCTGGCATACTGCTGATAGCTCTGCCTCATATGTTTCTCTATAAAAGAAAATTTCCTCATATGATGTACAAAAAGCTAGTTTATTAATGCAAAGAATATAAGACAATATTTGCAATTCAAATGACTGTTTTCTATAAATATGTGTTAGGCCACACCGAACTGATTACTTGGTCTACAGATTTCCCGCTCCACTTTTTTTCAAAATCAAATTTTTTTTTATTTTTTTTAAATCAGCTTCCGCTTGCTTCAGTTTTTTCAGACTGGTTTCAAAATTTCACAGCGGGCCTTTTTCCACTGTTTATGGGCCTTTTTTTTTAATGTGAAGCGACATGAAGTAATAAAATTTAATACTTTTTATCATTATTTTCCATTAAAACACCAGGAGAACATGTTTTAGGCTCTGTATTACACCAGTTTGCAAAACTGACAGCCGATATGACAGTTAGATTGTGTAAATAAATCTTGGAAAGGTCATTATTTTTTGCAAGTCATTTTCTTCTCAAGAGGAACATCAATATCTCATTATTTAAAACAGTGTCATCTAATAATAATTGGTGATAAGAACAAAGGTTTTGCTGTGATCCTTAAAATAATACACATGTATCAGCAATAACTGGGTAGCAGTTAAATGATGAATAGGTGGTATAATTCGATTTGGACTACACATTCAGTGTTATATCATGGAAATTTGATTCTGTATGTGTGATACAATAGTAATTGTTTCAGACAGCTATGATAATAATGATTCTATCATCACAAATTTGTTGCGATTACAAATTATCCCAGCAAGAAGGCAGTAGGTATTGTTAATAAACTGCCAATTTCGCAAAATCTCTTAGCCGTAAAAAAAAACATGACTCGTATCAAATACAGTTTCTGAATATCCTCACATAATTTGTCCATTCTAATATGCCCACCAAAATTATATTGGTTTAGAGTGAATTCTAATTTCAGAGCTTTTAATACTTTTTGTACACATGAGTAGAATCGAGTTACCTACCCAATCCATGATGAATCCATAATGTGTATACCTTACCATGAGACTAAAAATGGGCAAAAACATGTGATAGAACTGGACAAGTCTGTTGTGCAGTCTGTTTGCACATTCTCTGGACAAATATAGTAAAGGGTAATGGAAATATATACATGTGTTTGTGTAATACAATCTGACATTTCCAAAATACATGTTTTTGATTTTATTTAGGGTTTAAGCCTTTGACATCTGCACATTCACCTATTCCAAAAGTTATGTAGAGCAGGAGGCATGAGGTATTTAACTTAGTTCCTATTCTTCATAAAATTTGAAAAATCTAGACAGACTGGACAAAAGTACCAAATTTTGCACAGAAGTAGTTTGGACCAATACAAAACTTTTGGCTGTAAGGGCCAAGGTTACAGCTCTTTGGAATTCTATTTTTAGAACATTCAAAATGACTGCCATTAAAACAAATAGCTATTTTAGTAAAAGTTAGTTTTTATCTTATTCTTGATACATATTTATGTGTAAACTGATTGTACCTACTCTTGCGGTCAAGTAATGCATTTGCATTGAAATGATGTCAATTTTCACATCCGTCTGTCTGTAAATCTGTCTGTCTCTATGTCAGAAATGCCGTTTATAAACAATATACATGTGGTTATAACTATAAGATGACCCCCCTGTAATGTGCAGCTTGACTTTAATTATGTATTGGTGCAGTGGAAAACAATATGTTTGACCAACTTTTGGGTGAAGCATGTTATTATTTGTTCTGTCCGTCTGTCCGTTGAAAAAATCATTTATCTTAGACCAGCTGTTTTGGCTGAATCTGAGGGATTTTTAAAAAGATTTTTGACATTATTTATTCTAAAAATTGTTAAATGCCTATTGCTATTTGTAATATTCAAGTGACTGTTCCTGAAATACCCTGTTAAAAATGCAAAAAAAATGTATAAAACGATTTGTTTTAGCTGCTAAAAGGGCCACAATGGCTTTGTTTACTATGTGACTGCCTCATGTGCTGTTATGAATATAACATATATTAATAACTTGTAAAATCTTACTTTGATACTTTATTAATAACATATTTTTCAAAGGTATTTAAAGTATGATTCACGAAGTAGAAAGAATTACTGAGTCCGTTCTTTTTTATTACCTCCCTTTTATGTAAAAGGATAAATACATGTGCCGTACTGAAAGAAGTGCTTTTCCAACCATGTATGCTGCAATCTAGGCTTTGACTGTTTCATTATGCTATACAATTTTGTTGCATAGTATTTCCATTTATATATTCATAAGGAATATGTCATAAAGGTGCATATACTTCTGATGATATAATTTGTAGTGAAATGAAGGCTATATATTTTTGTCCTTAACAGTAAATATTTAGCCGATACACTAGAAGATGTAAGCTTAGCACTATAATTACTTGCGAAGTGGGGAATATACATTTTTCCATTTCTAAAATAGGCCTAAAGTTATAAAGAGAATCAAAATCCAATGCCAGTAGAATGTAACATATTACAAAAGTCACAGAAAACTTATACTTGGTGTTAATTTATCAACTTCGACATGGCTAGAACCCTTTTATACATATATATAACAGTATTTAGTAATGCTCACACAGTCATTATTACAAGTTTATGCATAACAAGTTGAACAGAGTTGTCATAAATAACATAATCATATGGGAGCTTTTAGTGATAAATGTTTGAGAATTAGCAACCTATATCTCCTTTTAGCTTTTTATCATCATACAGATGAGAATGTCTACATAAAAATAGCAAGCTTTTAAAAGTCACAGAAAACTGACACTTCTTAATTATTTTTTAACTTTGACATTGCTAGAACCATTTTGTATACATATATGAGACAATATAAGTAATGCTCACGCTGTTCTTATATTACAAAATTACTACAAGTTTATATATAACAAGTTAAACAAAGTTGTCATAAATAGCATAATTATGTGGGAGCTTTTAGTGATAAATGTCAACATTCTAAATCTACCTATATCTCCTTCTGGCTTATAATCACCATACAGAAGAGAATGTCTATATAAAAGATGCTTTCTAAAATAAAAGTAAACAAGGCAGTCTGAAAGACAGCTAAATCCCCCGCCACTGGTATGGATAGTGAAAGGGTAAACCTTTGACCTTGAGCTGTGACCTTGACCTTGAACTGACAGGGCTGACCCATGAATTCTGCATATTGTCTAGATGAGGTGATCATTTGACCCAAGTTTCATGAAAATCCTAAAAGGGGTTTAGGAGATACAGAGCTCAAACCTTTTAACTTGAGTTGTGACCTTGACCTTGAGTTGATATGGCTGACTCATGAGTTCTTGATGAGGTGATCATTTGACACAAGTTTAATGTAAATCCTTCAATGGGTTTAGGAGATACAGAATGGACACAAAATGGAAGGCTCAAACCTTTGACTCCAAGTTGTGACCTTGACCTTAAGCCAGCATGGCTGATTCATCAATTCTGCAAATTGTCTTGATGAGGTGATCATTTGACCCAAGTTTGATGAAAATCCTTCAAGGGGTTTAGGAGATACAGAGCGGACACAAAATGGAAGGCTCAAACTTTTGACCTTGAGTTGTGACCTTGACCTTGAGCCGACATAGCTGACTCATGAGTTCTGCACATCGTCTTGATGAGGTGATCATTTAATCTAAGTTTCATAATTATCCTTCAAGAGGTTTAAGAGATATAGAGCGGACACGAAATGGTAGTCTCAAACCTTTGACCTCGAGTTGTGACCTTGACCTTGAGCCGACATGGCTGACTCATGGGTTCTGCACATCGTCTTGATGAGGTGATCATTTGATTCAAGTTTTATGATTATCCTTCAAGGGGTTTAGGAGATACAGAGCGGACGCGAAATGGAAGGCTCAAACCTTTGACCTCGAGTTGTGACCTTGACCTTGAACCGACATGGCTGAATCATGGGTTCTGCACATCGTCTTGATGAGGTGATCATTTGACCCAAGTTTGATGAAAATCCTTCTAGAGATTTTGGAGATACAGAGCGGACACAAAATGGAAGGCTCAAACCTTTGACCTCGAGTTGTGACTTTGACCTTGAGCTGACATGGCTGACTCATGAGTTCTGCACATCGTCTTGATGAGGTGATCATTTAATCCAAGTTTCATAATTATCCTTCAAGAGGTTTAAGAGATACAGAGCGGACACGAAATGGTAGGCTCAAACCTTTGACCTTGAGTTTTGACCTTGACCTTGAGCCGACATGACTGACTCATGAGTTCTGCACGTCATCTTGATGAGGTGATCATTTAATCCAAGTTTCACAATTATCCTTCAAGAGGTTTAAGAGATACAGAGCGGACACGAAATGGTAGGCTCAAACCTTTGACCTTGAGTTGTGACCTTGACCTTGAGCTAACATGGCTGACTCATGGGTTCTGCTTATCGTCTTGATGAGGTGATCATTTGACCCAAGTTTGATGAAAATCCTTCAAGGGGTTTAGGAGATACAGAGTAGACACAAAATGTTATGGAAGGACGGATGGACGGAGACCATACCTATAACCACCCACCACTTGTGGCGGGGGATTAATAAGAAGGATCCCATTATGTTCACAAAATGCATGTGCACACATCTATTCCATCTCTTGTCTATATGAATAACTATAGCTTTTTAGTTTATACTAATTTATTTTTAAGCTCAACTGTGATGAAAGCTAGAAGCTTATCTTAACCACACTCAGAGTCCATTTTCTTGAAAATCAAGTACTGGTGTCATCTGAGAAGACTTGGTCATTGTCCAAGTGGGTATCAAACTCTGGGTTGAGCAGCCAACACCTTAACCTCTAGACAACTGCTTCCCTTACCTATAGTTTCTTGACGATTGACAACAAAAATGCTCCAATACCAGAAGACTCTGGCATGATATGTGACCAGGATAAACATGAATAGAATCACACCAGAAAATGCTGGTTTGATGATTTGAACAGGAAAAATGTCCTGTGTGGTCAAAGCTGTCAGTTGCAAGTAGTGTCAAAATTGTTTTGAGGTAACTATTCATGCAAAAGATGAAGTATCCCATACACATTTAACCCTTTGTCATGTATTTGCAGAATATATTTTAAATATTTGTTTTCTCAGAAACTATATTCCAAGTGATTGCAAAGTATTTGCATCAGATTTTCGCAAACAGTCTGCAAAACGTATCACACTGAAGCAAAGGGTTTGCAAATAAACACTTAGATAAATTACAGACTGCAAAGGTTTTGCAAATAAATACTTTATTAAATTAGCAGACAGCAAAGCATCTGCAAACAAACACTTAGCACATTTACTTAGCAAAGGTATTGCAAATAAACACTTTGTACAGAAATGAAAGAGCAAAGCATTTGCAAATAGTTAACATAGATGAATTTGCTTTCCTGGTAGACTCTAGGTACAGGAAGTAATTAACCATTCTGTTTTCTGATTGGTCTATATTCAAATGGCAGGATTTTTGAAAATATTGTGAGGAAATGTTTACACATCAGTTAGTAGAAATATTTTGGTGATGCAAACTTGTGTTAAACAGATTATTTATATAATATTCTAATTATTTTTTCTGGATATAAACTTTGTTGAATAAGGATAATGCAATACCATGTTGTTAAGCAATTAAGACTTCCAAGAACCAGAGAATATTGCAGCATGTAGAAAGGTAATGTTAATCAATGATAGTTATATAAAACACTTTTTACTCAAGCAATTGTTGAAACTTACATTATTACACGATTTTAGTTATTGTTACTGAATGATCACTGAAATGATTGACTTTTAATATTTATTTAAACTGCAAAATTTTAATGGTTTTGTGAATTTACATCTGTTTTTCAGAAATTAAACAAAATCCTTTTCTTTGGACCTCAGAAATTCATTTTATGCTGTTTGTTACGTATTTGCGAATACTTTGCATATTATTTGCATGCAAGTTGCGATTACTTTGCTATCACTTTGCGATTACTTTGCTATCAGTTTGCGATTTATTAGCCAAAGTTTCAGCTGCGAATTGTAAATTGTTTGCGAAGTATTTGCATTCTGTGTGCGTTGTGTATATTTGCAAAAGCTTTGCAGAATAGTTGCACGTTTCGTTCCATTTCTACTCGTCTGCGGAATATATTCAACAATCATGTGCTGCAACTGTTCTGCAAAGGTTATGGCAAATATTTGGCAAAGATAAAAAGTATATTCTGCAAAGGCCCTGTTTTTGCATGGGAAGGGTGCATATAAATCATGTAAACACCTCTAAATGATAAATCATAACAAGGAACCAGTAAATAAAGACATAATCATTAAATAAACATTTTAACTTACCATTACAATAAAGCTTTTCAAGATACATTGTATATAGATATGACCATATTGATACTTAGCTATATCAAAATAAAACTATTTGAATACAGAGATTTTATACAAATATATGTAATATGTGTTCTATTATGGAAATTACAAAGCTTATCACAAAGCTTATTTAGTCACCATATGACCTAGTTGTGTTGATGTGATGCTAAAACTACCAAAATCAAAAGAACAAAGCTTATTTTATGACTACCGAAGTAACAACAACGGATTTCATGTTACACATTTAATAAACCATTTAAAAACATGTTGTTCCAATTACACAATTTAATGTCAATAAAACGAACGGTATTAAAAGTACACATTGATCTAAGACCTAAACGCTTGATTAGTAGATAGGAGTTGTGTGGCAGAAATGGCCGCGAGAAAAGGTACTCAAGGAGTCACCACTGTCGTACCAAGAAAACCTGCTGCGGGACGAGCGAGCAAGCGCACGCGTAAACAAATAATTTCAAATTTAATGTTAAACAAAAACATTGCCTAGTACACACGCACGAGAAACTAGGAATTACCGAACACTGTCATGGGCAAAACCCTGTTCACGTACTTAAACCAACCAGCAAAACACACGGGTTTACAGGACTTTACACCGTAACCCTACACACGGGTTTTCAAACTTTACACACTGTAAACCTACACACTGGTTTACATAACTTAATGCTGTAACCCTATACACGGGTTTACATACTTTTAAAACCGTAAACGTTTACATTATACAGACACGTACAGGCAGCATTACTAACACGGACCAACCGACATATGTATACGATATTACATGATATCACGGACTTTCTAGCATTTGTATACATTATTACCTGAATCATACAGACTAGCGGGCGTGGACGCTATGCGGGACATAATGGCATTTGCATACTTAAACGGACAAACTTGAAGGTGTACATTACTACTTACAGGGACAAACTGGCGTTGTGTACATACACGATAAATCGACTCCGGGTGATTTATGTGAGGCAATGAGTATTACTGAGATTGTAACGATTTGAGAAGATTTGATGTAAATAACCGCTACCAACTACCAATGGAGAAACCAAAGTATAATAGACAGCCGCAATTTACATAACGAAATAACGTATAAAATTATGGAAAATGATTCCAAATGATAGAAAAAATGACTGATGAAGATTTGATGTAAACGACTGCTACCGACGACCCCTGGAGAGCCAAAATGTCACCGGCAGCCGCAATTTACACGTTGAATGTACAGTTTTCAAAACCTTGAAATGACGAAATATAAAACACGCTTGTCCAATAGTCCCACAGCTAAGCCTTAAATTCTCGCGACAGTATGCTTTGTTGGTTATTTTTTCCAATTAATCAATTTACTGATGTAAAACGATTTACCTTAAAGAGATATATATATATATACACACACATATACATGAAGGGGTCAAAAATACAAATTAAGATACTGGGCATAAGATTACGAAATCTACCTGCAACCCTACGTAACAATAAGCAGGAATGCAAAGCAATCAGCTAAAAATTCAAACATATTCATACAACAAACATTTTAAAACAGATGTCTGAGAAGAATGCACACATTATATCCAAAAGGCCTATATGTCATAAAGTTACTTTGTACATACTAAATTATAACCACCCAAGTGTTTTACAAAATACATGACAAAATAAGAAATTCACTATTCGTTAAACATAGCCTTATCGTAATCACATGCATTGCACCAAAACAAAACTTCCATGTCTATTAGTCACTTTTTCAAAATAAACCCTTTCACATGAAGAGAGTTCCTTTCCCAGCACACCACATGCAATACGAGTACATTGCACCAGCACCTTCGTGTTAAAAAGTTCAATTGTCGCATACGTTACATGTTACTCCAACAAACCTCAATATCGCCAAGAGTAAATTGCAGCACTGATTAGAGCAAACTCAGTCACATAATGTTTCAGCAATTCCAATATTGACAATTTATGACATCACATATTGCAGTTGATTAACCGTCAAAGTAATGTACCTCAATGATAAAATGCAGACACTTCTAGACAATTTATAGTGTAGTTCAATGATTGAGTATTCTTCTAACATCACTTCCTACAAGTTGTTAGGTGCCAAGTAACTGAACATCGGTGATTAAAAAACGGCAGGAATATTCTCCACGACATCTAACGCAATTCTAAAGTAACAGTTTGTGATAATACTAATATCGGCTATTGTAGATAGATAAGTATCCTGTATTGTATATGGGAGTTTAACGCAGTTAATTGTCTAAAGTAGTTCCAATGTTGAAGATTTTCTGACAATACTTCTTGTAGCTAGCAAAGCGTCAAGATATTGTACGTTCAGTATCTTCCGACTGTCACTGTTACATGGAAGTGCCGTTTGTCTTATCTCCCAGTGCTGGCTATTTGGTATCTCCAAGTGCTGGCTATTTGGTGCTTATGACACTTATTCCAATCAATTTCAAACTGAAAGCATACAAAACTCGGCAGCAGAAAAGTGTAAAACCAAACTTCTGACAAGAAACAAACATTTTCTTAGCTTCCTAATATATAAAGCAATCATGATGTGATTGTTAATTAACTATTCATTAAGATACAAACTTAGGGTGTGGTGGGTGGGAACTTTGAAAAGCGATGTTGTCCGTTGGATAGCACGAGACTGAAAGAAATCGGAAACGGAAGTTTGCACAATCAATATACGAATACATCCGAATGAATTACACCGCCAGTAACCATGAGTACGCACGACGCTTCGTGCGCAAAAATAAAAACCATTATTTGCTAATCAGAAATAATGGGTCTTATTTTATGACTACCGAAGTAACAACAACGGATTTCATGTTACACATTTAATAAACCATTTAAAAACATGTTGTTCCAATTACACAATTTAATGTCAATAAAACGAACGGTATTAAAAGTACACATTGATCTAAGACCTAAACGCTTGATTAGTAGATAGGAGTTGTGTGGCAGAAATGGCCGCGAGAAAAGGTACTCAAGGAGTCACCACTGTCGTACCAAGAAAACCTGCTGCGGGACGAGCGAGCAAGCGCACGCGTAAACAAATAATTTCAAATTTAATGTTAAACAAAAACATTGCCTAGTACACACGCACGAGAAACTAGGAATTACCGAACACTGTCATGGGCAAAACCCTGTTCACGTACTTAAACCAACCAGCAAAACACACGGGTTTACAGGACTTTAAAACCGTAACCCTACACACGGGTTTTCAAACTTTACACACTGTAAACCTACACACTGGTTTACATAACTTAATGCTGTAACCCTATACACGGGTTTACATACTTTTACACCGTAAACGTTTACATTATACAGACACGTACAGGCAGCATTACTAACACGGACCAACCGACATATGTATACGATATTACATGATATCACGGACTTTCTAGCATTTGTATACATTATTACCTGAATCATACAGACTAGCGGGCGTGGACGCTATGCGGACATAATGGCATTTGCATACTTAAACGGACAAACTTGAAGGTGTACATTACTACTTACAGGGACAAACTGGCGGTTGTGTACATACACGATAAATCGACTCCGGTGATTTATGTGAGGCAATGAGTATTACTGAGATTGTAACGATTTGAGAAGATTTGATGTAAATAACCGCTACCAACTACCAATGGAGAAACCAAAGTATAATAGACAGCCGCAATTTACATAACGAAATAACGTATAAAACTATGGAAAATGATTCCAACGTGCGCACGCCCCGCGCAACCAATTGAATTTTTGCCGCCACGATAAATTTGTAAAATTTATTCCCCCAAAATTCTAATTCAATTAACTAACGAATATGAAATCAATTATGACTTTTATTGATATGACTAACACGGACCAAAGTATTATAGGTTCTTTATAATGGCATCATTAACAGCATCCAAGTAAAAGGCGAGTCCTACGTCTGACAAATGAACCCCATCGTCTCTGAAGAAGCCTGGTGTTTTATAGTCAATATCAATGGACACAATGTCATGCTGCGGATGAAGACTGACCTGCTGCCTACCCCAGCGATTAATTCGCTTTCTGATTGACTCAATTTCCTGAATTCCGTATTTGTCGGTTCTCCATGACAGGCGTTGTAAAATATTTACCCAAATTAGTTTGGAATCAGGCATAGCCTCCCTTAGATATGTGACCTCACATTGAATTATCCCTCTTAATTCTGATACAGGCATTTTGGTTATGTCATTACCACCTAAATGTATAAGAATCATTTTAGGGGGTTTACCTAGCAAGACATTTACTTCTATCGAATGGCGAAAGTCTTCCCAGGACATCCCCCGTATGCCCCACCAGCCAATCCTGATACCCGCAGGTGCCTTCAGGTCTGGGGTACTTAACTGCTGGGCTCTCACGCCAGCCCAATAAGGCAGCGAGTCACCAATAATCCAGATATCTATAGAGCAGAAATAAATTCACATAATTAGTATGATAATTGGCAGGATAGAAAATAATTTGGTATTTATTTACGAATATATGACTTATAAGCGTCAGACGACCAGCGACCCATTTTTTGAATAGCCGACACTGGCATACCCAAAATTGCCAAATCTGTTGCCCTGCCTATACGAAAGCTATGTGATGTAAATTGCCCACTGTTATAGCCTGCACTGAGAATACACTTTTGTAAAACTGAAGAAAATTGATGTCTTGTTACTACCTTCCCGTCAGAATGACAGAATAAAGAACCACCCATCTTAGGACGTATTAATAGGAAACTTGTCAGTGCTTGAACTGGACAAAATTTCTGATCTGACTCCGCTGTAATCTTTAATATAGTTGGCTGGCTGTACTGATTTGTCTTAAATTTGCCCAAAGTTAGGGCAGCAAAATGTTTGTCATGTGAAATGTCTACATCTTCGAGTTTTATACAATAACTTGATCCTACGGCGTGGCATGCTACTAACTCACTTATCCGAAACAAACCGAAATAAGCCAACAGCCACATTGAAGTGAAAAAATTTTATTTCGTAAACGTTATAACAAATTTTTGGTAATTCTGTCAAAATACTAGACAAAATTTGCCTTGTGATGGGTGCTCTTATATCTTTTGTTTGCTGTAAACGAAAACAGCCTTCCAATAATTTCGATATCAAAAAATGATCCGTTACAGGAGGCCATGAATGAATTCTATGAAAATAATCTATACCTGCAATGTAAGTTCTTACAGATTTTGGGGGCAACCCTTTATGAAACGAGTACGCAATGAAGAAAATGATTTGTTGTGAGGTTGCAGGCCATTGTTCACCAAAGTTATAAGAATTTCTGAACTTAGAAAATACATTAAGTGCTGTATTGTAAGTTTGAAAAGTATTCGCTGCTAGACTATTCTGCATAATAACTACTGCTGTACCCTGAAGATGTTCCAGAGATACTGCGGGACTGGTGCCGGGTACGAATCTGCTTCGGGGGCTAGTTCTCTGAACCTTGTTTCCTGAAATCGAGATAGAGCATCACAAATATTGTTCCGACTTCCCGGAATGTGCTTTGCTCTGAACATGATATTCAGCTCTAAACATTTCAGTGTGAGAGCTCTAACTAAGCACATAACCAGGTCTGATTTTGACGTTAATGTATTAAGAATATACACCACCGCCTCGTTGTCACAATTGAATCTTATCTTTTTATTCCTTAAATCTTGTCCCCAAATACTTATCGCAGCTAAAACTGGGAAAAGCTCCAAAGCCGTTATATTATCAGTAATTTTCTCAGCATGCCACGACTCTGGCCATTTTGCGTTACACCAATGATTTGAAAAAAGATGCCAAAACCAAGCCCCTTTCCTCCTGCGCTATCAGTGAATAATTGTACATCCGAGTTCGATAACCAATATCTGTCATGGAAAACGGAGATGCCGTTATGGTTTTCAAAAATGACAGCCACATTTGCAAATCCAGCTTTATGCCTGTATTGATTCTGATGTGATAAAATGGCTTAGATAGGCCACAAGTTGCATTGATTAAACGCCGGCAAAACGTCTACCGGCAACAATTGCCCGGCAGCAGAAGTTAAGCGAACCAATGAGGGATTGCATTTCGCGTAAAGTCACTTTGTTTTTGCCTAAAATGATTTTAATTTTACCGACTACCTCCTCGATTTTTTCTATGGGGATATGCACCTGCATTTTATCTGAATCAAGAGTTAATCCTAAAAATACAATAATTTCAGACGGACCCTCGGTTTTCTCGTCTGCTAACGGTACGTTTAAATCCTTCATGCAATTTGTAAATGTATCCATGACATATTTACATAAAGGCATTGTTCTGTCTCCACCCAAGAAGTCATCAAGATAATGAATCAGCTGCCCTGACGTCAGCTTGTTTTTAACGACAAATTCCAAGAAGGTTGAAAACTGTTCGAATGTTTTGCAGCTTACAGATGCGCCAAAAGGGAGTGCTTTATCTACATAATAAAAGTTATTGAATTTTATACCAAGTAATTTAAAATCTTGCACTCTTATTGGTAACAAGCGAAATGCATTTTTGAGGTCCATTTTGAAAAGTTTACAGTGTCTGCCAAATTCCTGAATCATAGTCACTGCTGCGTCAAAATTAGTGTACGTCACGGAACAAAATTTTGTATCAATATAGTCATTAACTGATTCTCCCTCTGGAAATGAAAGATGGTGGATAAGTCTGAATTCCCCATGAGTTTTCTTAGGTACCAGACCCACAGGCGAAACTATGAGATTTGAAAGAGGTTTTTCTAAATACGGGCCGGCCATTCTTCCAACGTTTATTTCTTTATCTAATTTTTGCTGAACGATATCAGGATTCGATAAAGCAGATCGTAAGTTTTTGCTTTCCCTGGACACTACCGGACCCTCGTAATGCATATTAAAACCATTAAGAAAACTGCTCAACAAAACTTCAGAATCTTTATGTTTGTACTCTGATAAATAACGACGCAATGCGGACAAATTTATTGGCGTATAAGCTAAGTTAATCAAATCTAAATTTTGAGCCAACCTCGCCGATTTACTTTTTAATGGGCGCTCTGAACTGACCCCTGAACTGACCTCTGAATGCGCCACGTCCCCTGGGATTGGAAAAACGAAAATTTCCGGTCCGAAAGTTTTGAGGGTAATTGTTGAATTGTGATGTATTATTTATTCTGTTTCTTGGGCAGTGTATAGCTGCGTGTAACGCACCGCACTTGGAACATACATGTGGAAATCTACACATTGGCCAGGTACACCTGCCCTCATTGAAAGGATTACATGAAAGATGATTACGCGGTGTTGCCGGCCTTTCAGATGGCAAGTACTGCGGCCTAGTTTGTACGCATCTCCACCAGAGGTCATTATTAATTGATGCCCAAGATGTGGGTCTGATAGCCTGTCTTAGCCTAAACTGTTCGTCATAATCTCTCCATGACAAACCGCCTTGCCTAGCTGCGCACTCCCTAATCAACCACATATAATGCAAAATCTCATATGTTTTTTCCACGTGCGATGACAGATAAATGGATGCGTAAATCAAAAAAGCGTCGGTCCATTTTTCAATGCTATTTATTTTGTCTTTGCACTGTTTCGCTTGAGTTTCGATTTTACCATCCGATCCTATGCGCAAAATGCTACCCTGGCTATAAAAGTCGGCTAGCTCAATAGCACCTTTCAACAACAAGGCTAAATTTATATACTCGCGCCCTTGCGATCAGCTGTTTTAATGATGATGGCACGTGCGCCGCGATATCGTCATTTGCTAAGGGAACTAATTCAGGCGTGACGTTTGACAATTGAACGCTCTGTTGCGCTCCTAGTAAAGGATAAGCAGACGAATTAAATTCATGCATATGTGTAGGACTCTCAAGATTTCTGCATTATTTGTTTCGGGCAAGATTTGACCTGACCTAAATTGGTCGCTACCACCACACCCTCATTTTGATTACTTCCATCCGAAATGTTATTTTTAAACAAATTGTTTTGTTCAGTATTTGCATCTGTATTAGGAACGGGTAAAATACCCGAAACTCTCATAATTTCCTCGAAATCAATGACATTAGAACTTGAATTAGAGTTACCTGGATCTGGCTGTAGCAATCTGGAATTTTCAGAATCTGCTGCTCGTGTTTTCCTCTTCACGCCTTTGCCTCTGCCCGGCATGATTCTATATCAAGAAGGGTGGTTTATAACGTAGATTTACTTAGATATTTTTATAACTTTGAAAAGCGATGCTGTCCGTTGGATAGCACGAGATTGAAAGAAATCGGAAACGGAAGTTTGCACAATCAATATACGAATACATCCGAATGAATTACACCGCCAGTAACCACGAGTACGCACGACGCTTCGTGCGCAAAAATAAAAACCATTATTTGCTAATCAGAAATAATGGGTCTTATTAATAGATACATAATGTAAAAGAACCATGAAAATGAATGGTATCTCCCAATATGGCTTTATTTCAATAGAAGGATGAATGGAATTGCCATCTGCATGTCATCTTAGGGCAAACATTTGCACCAAGTTACTAGCAGACATGAAATGCTGCCTTTATATCATTTGATCTACAATGTACAACAGTAATATAAATCGGATGTTGCGTTCCACATGTGGTCTCATTATGACTAAAAATACAGAGCGGACATGATTTTGCGACAGACAGATGGACGGACGAACAAAACAAAAAGGAATATATCTTCTATAAAAATTTAGTCGTTACACATACTTATCACCTCTAGATCAATAAAATTCAAGCAGCACATTACAGAGCTTATGGTTTTAAAAGCGTATGGTTTTAAAAAAGAAGACATTTTTCATGTAGGTACAAACGAATGTTCCGACAGAGCATAATGTAGCACGACTTTATGCAAATGCATCACTTGACCCTATGAGAAGGTACGAATCAGTTTACACATTAAATTTGTATCAAGAATAAGATAAAAAACTAACATTTACTAAAATAGCTATTTGTTTTAATGGTGGCCATTTTGAGTGTTCTAAAAATAGAATTCCAAAGAGCTGTGACCTTGGCCTTTACAACCAAAAGTCTTATATTGTCCCAAGCTACCGTTGTACAAAATTTGGTACTTCTGTCAAGCCCGTCTAGATCTTTCGAAATTTGCACTCTACTAATTCATAACTTGTAAGAAATAAAGTATTGTTGACATAACTTTGATTTCTGTTATACACTGCACGAGAGTAACAACTTTCTTATTCTCATGTAGTGACATAGAATCCCAAGGAGAAACCCTTTGTTTATGTGGCTAGGGCACTGGTTTGTCTAGGATGCAAACTTTGCCAACACATTAGTTCTATACACTAGAAATATGATTAAATTGCCAGATTTTCTTGTACCCACCTGTTGTCCTTTTAGCTTGTTTACATCTCTCAATGTCTGTAAATATTACAATGTAGCATTTCCTGGTTAACATAAAGATATATTGGAAACAGTTGTTGAGTGACTGCCATGTATTTTTGGGACAGTTCGTCATTAAACCTTCAGTATGTAAGGATCTTTGGTTCTTTTATGTACTTCCAAGCCTTTTTGATATGTTTTGGAAGTGCTTGTTGATTCTTGTGACAAGGTTTTTTATTTTTTTCTCCAAATCACTCCTCGCCAACTCCAAAAATAGGTGAAATCAAAACAAATATTTCGCTCCCCTACTAAATTTTTTGGAAAAATTCCAATGACCAAGAAATAAATTTGGTATGGACTTACCTATAAATGCAAGTCTACATCAATTATATATGGAATTTTAATGGCTGTTAAGTTGGGAATATTTCAAGGGTTATGAAGCTCTGCTGGTGGGTTACATATCTCAGTGTCATATCAGAATTGTGTATTGTGGCAGTTGTTCAAAGTGTGTGATGTGACACCTTGTTAAAAAACAATTAATATTCAGACAGTAGCTTTCTTTGTTTTCAATTTTGTTCTTTCTGAAACTGACAGCAGCATTGGACCAACTGAAACAAGTGACTGAAGAATTGCTGATCAGCAATAAAGAAAACAGGAAATTACACAAAACAAGACAGCCATAGTAGCCCTCAGTCACTCACCTGACCTTAACTATATGATCTTGAATATATGAACGACACTTTGATCCATGAATGGTAACAAATGTGTTTAGACAGTATAAATACATAAAACAGGTTTAAGTACCCATATTTGAACAAACATGAAGGAGGACCTTACAAAGATGCTACTGATCCAAGTTTACTGAAGCTCCCCAAAGCAGTTCAAGGAATAGTCATATAGAGACATTTCTATTTTGAGCTCTAGTGTCCCCTTTAAGGGGCTAAGTGTCGCTTTTTGAAGAAATTAAATAGAAGACTTTTAATTATAAGAATACTACAGCCCAAGTATCATGAGAGGAAGTTGTTTAGAATTATTTCTATCTGTAGCTCTAATTTCCATATAAAGGGCAAAGCACCCACATTTGTACAAGATAAAGAAAGGACCTTTTAATATTGCTATGTACAGTTTGATGAGGACATAATTGTCAAGTGGTTCACAAGAAGAAGTTGTTTAAATGTATTTCTATTTTTTGAACTTTCGTCCCCCAAAAGGAGCAAAGCATCCCAATTTGATCAAATTTGAAAGAGAATCTAATTATGATGCTACAGACTAAGTTTGATCAAAATACACTCAGCAGGTTCTTGATGAAGAACACAGTTAAATATTTTGCTTTTTTTTGAGCTCCAACAGACCCTCAAAGGAGTCAAGTGTCCGGATTGAAACATATTTGAGAGAGGATATTACCATGATGGTACAGAAGTAGTTTGATGAAAATTCATTCAGCACTTCTTCTAATGTTTTTTTTATTTTCAACTCTGGTTGCACCTTAAAGGGACACAAAGCTCCCAATGGAATAAATGCAAGAGAAAACCTTATAATGATCCACCAAGCAGTTCATAAAAAGAATTTGTTCAATATTTTTTCTTTTGTTTTTTTAGCTCTGGCAGCTCATTCAAGGCGCCAAGTGCCCCCAACCTTTTCCTGTCTGAATGAATTTGAGAAAGGACCTTACAATGATGCTACAGGCAAACACTGATGAAGTCAGATCTTTATACAATTAATGAGACAAAATGTTTAAATGTTTCTTTTTCTATAATTAGCTCTGTTAGCCCTATAAAGGGACAAACTGCTCACATTAGAACAGATCTGAGAGAAGATGTTACAATGACAATACAGAGAGAATCTTATAATGATCTATCGGCCCAGGTTGATGAATATCTATCAAGCAGTTCATGAGAATAAGTCCTTCAAAGTTTTTCTTCTATTTTTAGCCCTAGCAGTCCCTCAAGATTTCAGCAGATGTGATGATCTTTCAAACAATTCATCATGTCCTCCCACTATGACTGCCATAGTAAAATGAAGTATTATTCAATTCTTTTCTATTCTACCTCAGTATGGAATAGTACAAAGACATCTTTTAAGTCTGAGTCAAATTAAGGGCCATAACTCCAGTAACAAGTGCTGTCCGTAAGACAGCACGCTCGACTTTTCTCAGTGCTTGACTCAGAATTAGAGCTTTGCCAGTAAAAGGGGCATAAATCTGTCAAAATTCTAATCAGAGTTAAGCAGACTGTTTCTTATTGTATAGTCTTTGATAGTAATTAACTATTTTAAGTTTCAAGTCGCTAGCTTTGATAGTAACAGAGATATTGGACATTATATAAAACTTTAACCAAAAAATTCTAAGTTAAAAATGGGCATAAATCTGTCAGAATTCAAACCAAAGTTATGGGGATTTTTCTCCTGGTGCAGACTTTGATAGTTAATAACTATTTAAAGTTTCAAGTCAAAAGCTTTGATAGTAACAGAGATATTTGACTTTATCAAAATCTTTAACCAAAAAATTCTAAGTTAAAAAGGGGCATAAATCTGTCAAAATTCAAACAGAGTTATGGGGATTGTTTCTTCTGATGAAGACTGTGATAGTAAATAACCATTTCAAGTTTCAAGTCAAAATCTTTGACAGTAACAGAGATATTTGACTTTATCAAAAACTTTAACCAAAAAATTCTAAGTTAAAAAGGGGCATAAATCTGTCAAAATTCAATTTAACGAAAATAAATGATCTGAAGGAATCTAGTACGGGTCACCCGAGGAATATTCAAATCAGACCAGGACTTTCCCAATTAGCCATACTAAGAAAACTTGCACTGCCCCCTGACAGTCATGTTGTTTTTAGACACATCAACATGGCTTGGAGGAATTCTGAAGATCGAGTGTTGCCCATGAACCATTTATCCCAAATTATATAGAAATCTGGGTAGTGGTATGGAGAGAAGATTCCAAAATTTTACGTACAGCCTTGAAGAGAAACTAGCCCCACTTCCTGGCAGTCATGAATTTTAACGAAACACAAGAGCATCGTCTTGTGGGTGCAGACGCTCATCTAATTTTTTTGTCTCTGTATAAAATGATGTCCAAAAGGGGCTATAATTCTTGCAGAAAGCAATGTAGAGTTACGATACTTGCTGCGCAGAGTCAGCTTTTAATGGCGAATAACTGCTCCAAGTTTTAAAGCAAGAGCTTTGACGGTAAAGGAGAAAAGTTGACTAAAACACAAAACTTAACGAAGTAATCTGATTTTCTAATTCCAAAAGGGGCCATAATTCTTGCAACAAGCAAGATGGAGTTATGTTTCCTGCTGTAAAGAGTCAGCTTTTGATGGTGAATAAGTGTTGCAAGTTTCAAAGCAATAGCTTTGATAGTTTAGGAGAAAAGCTGACCCAAACATAAAACTAAACCAAGAAATCTGATATTTTTAAGTCCAAAAGGGGCCATAATTCTTGCAAAAAGCAAGATGAAGTCATGTTTCTTGCTGTACAGAGTCAAATACTGATGGTGAACAAGTGTTGCAAGTTTCAAAGCAATAGCCTTGATAGTTTAGGAGAAAAGCCAACCTAAACATAAAACTTAACCAGGCAACGCCGACACCAATGCCGACGCTGATCAAGTGATGACAATGACTCACCTTTTTTCCCCCAAAAAAATCAGATGAGCTAAAAATGACTTGAAGGAATTTGGAAGAGGCCACCCAAAAAGCATTTCCTTCGAATTATTTTCAAATCCAGTCAGATTTCAGATGTCACAATGAGAAAACTAGCTATGCCCTCATGGTTTTTAATGAAACAAGAAGGTCATGATGACCCTGTATGCTCACCCGAGTAATATGAGCTACATGTTTCAAATGTCAAACTGATGCTAAAATATTAAGAAAGTAGGTCAGTAGGTCACATTCACGGTCACTGAAAGTCAGTTTTAAGACTGGTGTGCAAAACTGTATGTCATCCAAATTTCAAGGCTGTATCTTAAAAAACAAGCAAATTTGATGAATTGGTATCCCCCGCCGAAAGGGTTTGTGGTGAGGAATGGCAAAAAAATATATCTGTCAAAAAGTTAAGGATGTTAATAAGAAGCAAATAATTTCATTAGTCAAAATCAATTTAACAGAAAACAAATGTTTAATTAAAGAGTACACAATAAATGTATGATACTTTGATCCTGACTAAAGAATTTATTTTGAATGGGATATGCTTATTGTAATAAGCTTAGCTTTTAAAATTAAATGCAGTTAATTGAAATGTGAGCTTGAAGTTTAACTGGAACGAAATATTGTCTTTGAGTGGTTTGGCACCAGGTGTTGCTGATTAACATGTACATTTAAGTTCAAATGTCCTTAAGAGAACACAGGTAAGATATCTTGAACATGGCTGAGGGCAAAGTTTGTGCAGTCACAACTTAACATGTTGAAGGTTTGAACATTTAAAAAAAAAAAAAAAAAAAAAAAAAGGAATGGAAATATAATTATATATGTATATATTTATTTTTTTAGGGGGTGGGGGTGCGGGGGAACGGGAGAGGAAACAAAATTTCACACGTTGATTATAAATATTGATGGAAAATTAAAAATGAAAAAAAAAAAAAAAAAAAAAAAAAAAAAAAAAAAAAAAAAAGGGGGAAGTTGGGGGGGGGGGGGGGGGGGGGGGGGGGGGGGGAGGATGCATGATTAGTGGTGGGCATGACTGTATGGAGGAGTGAGGTGGGGGAACTTGCATGTTGATAAATAATCATGGAAGGTTTGAAAAAAAATCTAAAATGAGGAATGAAAAAAAAAATTATTATTTGTTTTTTTTGGGTGGGGGGGGGGGGGGAAGGGGGGGGGGGGGGGGGAGGGGGTGTGACCAAGGCAAGTGGGTGACCAGGTGTAGGTGCGCAACTTCACATGTTTCTAATAAATGTTCACAGAAAAGAATGAAAGAAATTTAATGAAATTCTGCCGAATGCTAAGTTTGTTATGTACAAATATGTAGATTTTTTTTTTTTGGGGTGGGTGCAGAGGATGCATGATCAGTAGTGGGCATGACTGTATGGAGGAGTGAGGTGGGGAAATGGTACAACTTGCATGTTGATAAATAATCATGGAAGGTTTGAAAAAAATCTAAAATAAATGAAAAAAAAAAATTTTTTTGGGGGGGGGGGGGGTTGGGTTGGGGATGGGGAGGGAGTGTGACCAAGGCAAGTAGGTGACGAGGTGTGGGTGCGTAACTTCACATGTTTATAATAAATGTTCACAGAAAAGAATGAAAGAAATTTAATGAAATTCTGCCAAATGGTAAGTTTGTTATGTACAAATATGTGGATTTTTAGACAATTAAAGGGCAATAACTCTGAAATCCGTACAAAATTGTGTGTGCACAACCACATTATAGTGCTCTAAATTCTGTTAAAGTTTCATAGTTCAAGGTCAAATATATCAAAAGTTATGATGCAGAAATTGCCATATCTATAGATCTAATTAGTACCCTATATTATAGTTAACACTAGAAATTTCTAAGGGCCATAACTCTGGTGTTACTTGGGCAATCTGTCTGAAACTTGATGGGCCCCATAACCTCATAGTGGTGAACATGTTTATGAAGTTTGTCTGAAAAAAATGTAAAATAATGAATTTTTTTTTTTTTTTTGGGGGGGGGGGGGGTTCGGGGGAGGGGTGTGATCAAGGTAAGGGGGTGACCAGGTGTGGGTACACAACTTCACATGTTTACAATAAATGTTCATGGAAAAGAATGAAAGAAATTTAATGAAATTCTACCAAATGGTAAGTTTGTTATGTACAAATATGTGGATTTTTATACAATTAAAGGGCAATAACTCTAAATTTACAAATAAATCCAAACGAAATTGTGTGTACACAACCACATTATGGTGATCTAAATTCTGTTTAAGTTTCATAGTTCTAGGTGAAATATATCAAAAGTTATGATGCAGAAATTGCCATATTTATAGTACCCTATATAGTTAACACTAGAAACTTCTAAGGGCCATAACTCTGGTGTTACTTGGGCAATCTGACTGAATCTTGACGGGCCGCAAGAACTCATAGTGGTGAACATGTATATGAAGTTTTAAATAAATATTCCCAACCATTTCCTAGATATGGCTCCGGACGGACGGAAAGATGGACGGACAACGCCAAAACTATATCCCTCCGACTTTCGTCGGGGGATAACAAGAAAGTAGGTCAGTAGGTCAAGGTCACAGTAAAATGACCCCTACTTTAGGTCATCAGGTAATTATAATTAAACAGTCTAGGAAATATGATGTGATAATTTTTGAAGTATTTTTTCCTATATAACTCATATAACAAGTGACCCCGGGCGGGGCCTCTTTTCACCCAAGGGGCATAATTTGAACAATCTTGGTAGAGGACCACTAGGCAATGCTACATACCAAATATCAAAGGCCTAGGCCTTGAACTTTCAGACAAGACAATTTTAAGTTTTTTCCTATATAAGTCTAGGTAAAACTTGGGACCCTCGGGGCAGAGCCTCTTTTCACCCAAGGGGCATAATTTGAACAATTTTGATAGAGGACCACAAGGCAATGCTACATACCAAATATCAAAGGCCTAGGTCTTGTGGCGGGGCCTCTTTTCACCCTAGGGGCATAATTTGAACCATCTATAAAGAGGACCATAAGATAATGTCACAAGCCAAATATCAAGGCTCTATGTCTTGTGGTTTTGGACAAGAAGATTTTCAAAATTTTCCCTATATAAGTCTATGTAAACCACGTGACCCCCAGGGCGGGGCCATATTTGACCCTAGGGGGATAATTTGAATAATCTTGGTAGAGGACCACTAGATGATGCTTCATACTAAATATCAAAGCCCTATGACCTGTGGTTTAGTTTAAACATATTTGACCTGTGGTTTTGGACAAGAAGATTTTTTAAGATTTTCCTTTCAGTTGCCATGGCAACCAGAGTTCTGTATGGAATTCAATTCTTTGAAAAATTTTGAAAGGGGGCACCTAAGGATCTAAGATTGGCAAATTGTGACCCTAGAGTGTTAACAAGCTTTTCTTTGATTTGATCTGGTGACCTAGTTTTTGACCCCAGATGACCCAATATCAAGCTTGTCCAAGATTTTATTGAGGGTAACATTCTGACCAAGTTTCATTAAGATTAGGCTAAAATTGTGACCTCTAGAGTGTTAACAGTCAAATTGTTGACGACGACGGACGACTGACGACGATGACGGACGACTGACGACGGATGACGGACACAGGGCGATCACAAAAGCTCACCTTGGTGAGCTAAAAAGGTTTGCACGTATTATTCTTGATAAATCAACTGATGCTCCATCTGAAGAACTGTTCACTCAATTAAACTGGATGACTTTTCCTGACAGTGTAAATATCAGGGGAACCTTTTCTAGTGTACAAATGTACACAAAGTCTGACATTTAACCATATATGTGAACTTTACTTTTGATGTAGGAATGCATGTGCATGCCTTTTACATTCAGTAATTACATTTCACTATCCTATGACGTATCACAGCAGTATCTTGAATGGCAATTGAGAAGTAGATTTTAACAAAACTGAACTGAAAATTCAAAGATCGCACAACAGGTATTAAGTTAAATGTACCTTTTGTGAAATCAATTCAATATTTATTTATTGTCTGTAAACAATATCATTGTTGAATATAACAAGCAAATTCGATGAATTGGTATCCCCCGCCGGAAGGGTTTGTGGTGAGGAATGGCAAAAAGATATATCCGGCAAAAAGTTAAGGATGTTAATAAGAAGCAAATAATTTCATTAGTCAAAATCAATTTAACAGAAAACAAATGTTTAATTAAAGAGTATATAATAAATGTATGATACTTCGATCCTGACTAAAGAATTTATTTTGAATGGGATATGCTTACTGTAATAAGCTTAGCTTTTAAAATTAAATGCAGTTAATTGAAATGTGAGCTTGAAGTTTAACTGGAATGAAATATTGTCTTTGAGTGGTTTGGCACCAGGTGTTGCTGTTATACATGTACATTTGAACTTAAAAGATCAGATGTCCTTAAGAGAACACAGGTAAGATATCTTGAACATGGCTGAGGGCAAGTTTTGTGCAGTCACAACTTAACATGGAAAAAAAAGGAATGGAAATATATATATCTATATTTATTTTTTTAGGGGGTGGGGGTGCAGGGGAACGGGAGAGGAAACAAAATTTCACATGTTGATTATAAATATTGATTGAAAATTAAAAATGAAAAAAAAAAGAAGGTAAAAGGGTGAAGTTGGAGGGGGGTGGGGGAGGGGGGCAGAGGATGCATGATCAGTGGTGGGCATGACTGGGTGGAGAAGTGAGGTGGGGGAATGGTACAACTTGGAAGGTTTGAAAAAAATCTAAAATAAGAAATGAAGAAAAAAATATTTTTTGGGAGGGGGGTTGGGAGGAGGAGGGAGTGTGACCAAGGCAAGTGGGTGACCAGGTGTGGGTGCGCAACTTCACATCTTTATAATAAATGTTCACAGAAAAGAATGAAAGAAATTTAATGAAATTCTGCCAAATGGTAAGTTTGTTATGTACAAATATGTGGATTTTTAGATAATTAAAGGGCAATAACTCTGAAGATACAAAAAGAAATCCTTACAAAATTGTCTGTGCACAACCACATTATAGTGCTCTAAATTCTGTTAAAGTTTCATAGTTCTAGGTCAAATATATCAAAAGTTATGATGCAGAAATTGGCATATCTATAAACCTATAGTACCCTAGATATAGTTAACACTAGAAACTTCTAAGGGCCATAACTCTGGTGTTACTTGGGCAATCTGTCTGAAACTTGATGGGCCCCATAACCTCATAGTGGTGAACATGTATATGAAGTTTGTTTGAAAAAAATAAGGTAAGGGGGTGACCAGGTGTGGGTACACAACTTCACATGTTTACAATAAATGTTCATGGAAAAGAATGAAAGAAATTTAATGAAATTCTACCAAATGGTAAGTTTGTTATGTACAAATATGTGGATTTTTATACAATTAAAGGGCAATAACTCTTAATTTACAAATAAATCCAAATGAAATTGTGTGTACACAACCACATTATGGTGATCTAAATTCTGTTTAAGTTTCATAGTTCTAGGTCAAATATATCAAAAGTTATGATGCAGAAATTGCCATATTTATAGTACCTTATATAGTTAACACTAGAAACTTTTAAGGGCCATAACTCTGGTGTTACTTGGGCAATCTGACTGAAACTTGACAGGCCGCAAGAACTCATTGTGGTGAACATGTATATGAAGTTTTAAATAAATATTCCCAACCATTTCCTAGATATGGCTCCGGACGGACGGACGGAAAGACGGATGTTCCTACATATGGATACTTATGTGGCTACTCCTTTGTTCTCTCTATTGTTCTTTTAGCCACGTAAGTATGCAAATGTGAGAGAAAAATAGTCACATAAAAGCCTTACGGAATGAATGACATCAAAGAAAAAGTACAGTTATCTATTGTTCCTATAGCCACATAAGTATGCAAATGTGAGCTCGGATGGACAGAAAGACGGACGGAAGGACGGACAACGCCAAAACTATATCCCTCCGACTTTCGTCGGGGGATAACAATACAAACATATTAAAGCTATGTATATTGTATAGCTTTTGAGTTTGGTATATTAGGGGTGGGGCTTACACTATAAATTTTACATTTCCTTTTAAGTCTTTTTTATACCCAGTAGTATAATACTCTCCACTGGGACTTGAACCCAGACCTCTTCCTACATGGTGTAAGAAGCATTCTTACATTGAAATATGGAGAGGATTTAGCAAAATAATGTAAAACTTGAAAATACAATATCAGAAGAATTCAAAACAAATGTATACACATTATAATGGTAGAGTGAAAACGTATAGTTATGCCTACATGTGTTTTCCTCCATCTATTTTATTTCAAGAAATTGAAAATCATGAGATTAATCCAAAATTAAATTCTTCAACCAAATGCAAGTTTATGAAATTACCTATGTAATTATTTTGAAATAGGATGAGAATATCATTTCTTCATAAATACTTTAAGGTCTGTTGTGCAGCATTTTTTAAACTTTTAGTTCTTTTGTAAAACTACAAATGCTTCAGTCACACTGGTAAAATCACTAAAACTGAGCTGTAAGAACATACAAATTGGACACTCTGTTTTTGGCAATCAGGAACAGAAAGCAAAAGCACTTAACTGCAGTGCCACCTGCAAATTCAAAGGTGAACATTCATGCCAAGTTACATCAAAATCCAACCATGCATGAAGAATAATTTCTATTTGAAATATGAACCCCAACTGTGACCTTGACCTTTGAGATAGGAACATGGAGTTTATGCATGTCACATCTTCTCACTTAGGTATAAACATTCATGCTAAATATAAACAAGATGCATGTAAAAGTTATGATCCGGACAAAATCTGACGGACGTCCAGATGCACAGACGCACACACACACACCTACTCGCCAAAATGATGACTAAGTCCAGCTAGTCGAGCTCATTGCAAGCAAGCTCAACAACAACTCATTTCTGTTGTTCAGAAGCTTATTGTTTCTTTTATATTTTTGCTTAATCTGGAATTAACACATGTTCACTTAATGTTTACTCAGGAACCAATGCTTTTCTAAAATCTTGTTTCAAATGAAAATTTTGTTTGCACATTAAGTATCAAATTATCTTTAGTAAATAGCAGGTATCAGTAAGTTTATTCATTAAGAGAGCCATGTCATGAGAAAACCAACATGTGGCTTTCTGACCAGCATGAATCCTGACCAGACTGGACGGATTTCCAGGCTGGTCTGGATAAGTGGTGGTTGCAAACGAACTAAGTTGGTTTTCTCATGGCATGGCTCAAGAAATTTATTACTGGACGGCTAGAAAATTCCCTGGCTGGGCATCCAGTTACTGGACAGCTAGACACTTCCTTTGATAGTTGCCAAATTCGCCATTGTATTTTCACCATTATGTTTCCTGTAACTTTCCACATAAATGGACAAGAAAAAAGTAGGAGAGCAAACTTGAAATCATCGCCCAATTTAAAATAGGAATGGGATGGTTCCTTGGTTAACTGGACCCGATTTGATTACTAGGTGAAACCAGTTTCAATTTTGCAACTCAAACAATAACAAGGTCATGATGACCCTGGATCGCTCACCTGAGTAATATGAGCTACATGTTTCAAAGATCAAACTCATGATAAAATATTAAGAAAGTTAGTAGGTCACATTCATGGTCAATGATATTCAGTTTTAAGATTGGTGTGCAAAACTGTGTATGTCATCAAAATTTCAAGGCTGTATCTTAAAAAACAAGCAAGTAGGTCAGTAAGTCTAGGTCACAGTCAAGTGACATCATATTACTTGGGGTCATCAGGTAATTATTATCTAACAGTCTTGGAAATAGGATCAGATGATTTTTTAAGTATTTTCCTATATAACTCACATAATAGCTAAATGACCCCAGGGCAGGGCCTCTTTTAACCCCAGGGGCATAATTTGAACAATTTTGGTAGAGGACTACTAGACTCTATAGTTCTCACTCAGTTTTATTAACGTTTCGGCCTTAAGGCCTTTATCAAAATGACAAATTCCGAGACTACTAGACAATGCATCATACCAAATATCAAAAATATAGGTTGTATGGTTTCAGAAAACAAGTTTTTTTTCCTGTATAAGTCTATATAAAACTTTGGACCCCCAGGGCAGGGCCTCTTTTCACCCAAGGGGTACAATTTGAACAATTTTGGTTGAGGAATATAAGACAATGCTACAAACCAAATATCAAAGGTCTAAGTGTTGTGGTTTCAGACAAGAAGATTTTTAAAACTTTTTTCATATATAATAGGGTTATTATAACAGTAGCTTGATCTGGGATGCAGTATTTGGCTCGAGTGGATTTTGCCAGATCGGATCTCACGAGGCGCGCAAGCGCCGAGTGTGATCCGACCTTGCAAAATCCACGAGAGCCGAATACAAAGCCCCAGATCTAGCTACTGTTATAATGACTCTTTTATTATATACCTTTACCATTTTGATTCTTGTTTTGTTCTTGAACGAAATTTTCAATGTTTATCGATATTAAATGGAACTTAGTGAAGTTTTTATGTGCGCTATTTATAGAAATGTGTCGGGTTATGCATATTAATGAAAATAGTCCGGCAGCATACAATACGGAAGGTACAATACGGAATTTAAAAGGTACAATATGGAATTTTTGTCTGTTTGTTCATATTTAATTGTGAAATACAAGCCGATTTTTTACAGAATTTATATAGGTATATAATAAAAGTCTATGTTAAACTTGGGACTCCCGGGGCGGGGCCATATTTAACCCTACAGGGAACAATCTTGGTAGATGATCACTAGATGATGCTACATACCAAATATCAAAGCCCTAGGCCGTGTGATTTTGTACAAGAAGATTTTCAAAGTTTTCCCTATATAAGTCTATATAAACCATGTGACCACAGGGGCGGGGTCATATTTGACCCTAGGGGGATAATTTGAACAATCTTGGTAGAGGACCACTAGATGATGCTACATACCAAATATCAAAGCCCAAGGCCATGTGGTTTTGTACAAGAAGATTTTCAAAGTTTTCCCTATATAAGTCTATATAAACCATGTGACCCCCGGGCAGAGCCATATTTGACCCTAGGAGGATAATTTGAACAATTTTGGTAGAGGACCACTAGATGATGCTATATACCAGATATCAAAGCCCTTAGACCCTGTGGTTTTGGACAAGAAGATTTTTAAAGTTTTTCCTTTCGGTTGCTCCAGCTAGCAATTTTTAGCAGGGCGCATCGCCCGTTTTGAAATTCGTTCCGCCCTGTTGCCCCGCCTGGCAACCTGCCCGTTTTACAACCATTCATTTCCTTTTTAGCCAACCTTCCCTTTTTTTTGCCTCAGTGGATATAATAAACCTTTTTATCGAATTATACACGCCTGGGGGGGGGGGGGGGGGGGTGGCATTGACATAATTGGCAAACAATTACCTGCTGTGATCGGCCCCATTTAGTCTGCTACACCAGCATTAAAATCACTGAAGCTTAGTGTTAAAACAATATCTAACCAGTCTGAAAATTATCTTCATTTTCACGCCGCTTGTCAAACTGTATTTTCGTTTTCGGTCACGGACGTTAATGTCCGTTCATACACAATTAAAACTTAAGTCCAGACAACAGACATTTAAATCTAATTGATAAAAATCGACCACAATCAAATTTAAGTAGGAAAATTTTTACCTTGATCATTTTAAAAGTTTTTGAAATCGAAAGTAGATCGTCGTCTGCTGTATAAAATTGCCGATTTTTCGTGAATATTTCTTTGAAATAAGTTTAATAAGATATGTACTTAGGTCACTGTCAGATACTGTAAAATGCTGTTTAACTGTCTGCATCATAATAATTTTTCAACAAGAGGACCACGATGGTCCTGAATCGCTCACCTGCCCCCACATGAACTGAGTATGACGTCGTTTTTTTTTTCTATTATTTGACATAGTGACCTAGTTTTTGAGCTCATGTGACCTACTTCTGATCTTGACCTAGATATCATCAAGATAAAAATTCTGACCAATTTTCATGAAGATCCATTAAAAAATATGGCCTCTAGAGAAGTCACAAGGTTTTTCTATTATTTGACATAATAACCTAGTTTTTGAAGGCATGTGACCCAGTTTTGTATTTGACCTAGATATCATCAAGGTGAACGTTCTCACCAATTTTCATGAAGATCTCATGAAAAATATGGCCTCCAGAGAGGTCACAAGGTTTTTCTATTTTTAGATGTACTGACCTAGTTTTGATCGCATGTGACCCAGTTTTGAACTTGACCTAGATATCATAAAGGTGAACATTCACACCAATTTTCATGAAGATCCATTGAAAAATATGGCCTCTAGAGAGGTCAAAAGGTCTTTCTATGTTGAGACCTAGTGACCTTGTTTTTGACCGCAGTTGACCCGGTTTCAAACTTGACCTAGATATCATCAAGATGAACATTCAGACCAACTTCCATACAGATCCCATGAAAACTATGGCCTCTAGAGTGGTCACAAGGTTTTTCTATTATTTAACCTACTGACCTAGTTTTTGACCGCTTGTGACCCAGTTTCAAACTTGACCTAGATATTATCAAGATGAACATTCTGACCAATTTTCATGCAGATCCCATGAAAAATATGGCCTCTACAGAGGTCACAAGGTTTTTCTATTATTTGACTTACTGACCTACTTTTTGACCGCACGTGACCCAGTTTCGAAACTGACCTACATATCATAAAGATGAACATTCTGACCAATTTTCATACAGATCCCATGAAAAATATGGCCTCTACAGAGATCACAAGGTTTTTCTATTATTTGACTTACTAACCTAGTTTTTGAACGCAGTTGACCAAGTTTCAAACTTGACCTAGATATCATCAAGATGAACATTCTGATCAATTTTCATGCAGATCCAATGAAAAATACGTCCTCTACAGAGGTCACAAGGTTTTTCTAATATTTGACCTACTGACCTAGTTTTAGACCGGACGTAACCCAGTTTCAAAGCTGATTTAGATATCATCAAGATGAACATTCTGACCAATTTTCATGCAGATCCCATGAAAAATATGACCTCCAGAGAGGTCACAAGGATTTTCTATTATTTGACCTACTGACCTAGTTTTTAATGGCACGTGACCCAGTTTCAAACTTGATTTAGATATCATCAAGGTGAACACTCAAACCAACTTTCATGAAGATCTTGTGAAAAATATTGCCTCTAAAGAGGTCACAAGGTTTTTCTATTTTTGGACCTACTGACCTAGTTTTTGACGGCACGAGACCCAGTTTCGAACCTGACCTAGATATCATCAAGGTGAACATTCTGACCAACTTTCATAAAGATCCCATTAAAAATGTGACCTCTAGAGTGGTCACAAGCAAAAGTTTACGGACGGACGCACGGACGGACGACGGACGCAGTGCCATCACAAAAGCTCACCTTGTCACTTTGTGACAGGTGAGCTAAAAATATTGTTTAACAAGAGGACCATGATGGTCCTGAATCGCTCACCTATCCCCACATGACCCAGTGTTGAACTGAGTATGACGTCGTTATTTCTATTATTTGACAGTGATCTAGTTTTTGAGCATATGTGACCTAGATATCATCAAGATAAAAAATTCTGACCAATTTTCATGAAGATCCATTGAAAAATATGACCTCTAGAGAGGTCACAAGGTTTTTCTATTATTTGACCTAATGACCTAGTTTTTGAAGGCACATGACCCACTTTTAAACTTGACCTAGATATCATCAAGGTGAACATTCTCACCAATTTTCATGAAGATCTCGTGAAAAATATGGCCTCTAGAGAGGTCACAAGGTTTTTCTATTTTTCAACCTACTGACCTAGTTTTTGACCGCACATGACACAGTTACAAACTTGACCTAGATATCATCAAGCTGAACATTCTCACCAGATTTCATGAAGATCCATTGAGAGATATGGCCTCTAGAGACATCACAAGGTTTTTCTATTTTTAGACCTACTGACCTAGTTTTTGATCGCACGTGACCCAGTTTCAAACCTGACCTAGATATTATCAAGATGAACATTCTGACCAATTTTCATGAAGATCTCTTGAAAAATATGGCCTCTAGAGAGGTCACAAGGTTTTTCTATTTTTAGATCTACTGACCTAGTTATTGACCGCACATGACCAAATTTCGAACCTGACCTAGATATCATCAAGGTGAACATTCTGACCAATTTTCATAAAGATCCCATGAAAAATATGGCCTCTAGAGAGGTCAAAAGGTTTTTCTATTTTCAGACCTACTGACCTAGTTTTTGACCGCACGTGACCCAGTTTCAAACCTGACCCAGATATCATCAAGGTGAACATTCTGACCAATTTTCATGAAGATCCATTGAGAAATATGGCCTCTAGAGAGGTCACAAGGTTTTTCTATTTTTAGACCTACTGACCTAGTTTTTGAGCCCACATAACCCAGTTTCGAACTCCACTTAGATATCATGAAGGTGAACATTCTGACCAATTTTCATGAAGATCTCATGAAAAATATGGCCTCTAGAGAGGTCACAAGGTTTTTCTGTTTTTAGATCCACTGACCTAGTGTTTGACCCCACGTGACCCAGTTTCGAACTTGACCTAGATATCATCAAGGTGAACATTCTGACCAATTTTCATGAAGATCCATTGAGAAATATGGCCTCTAGAGAGGTCACAAGGTTTTTCTATTTTTAGACCTACTGACCTAGTTTTTGACCCCACGTGATCCAGTTTCAAACTCGACCTAGATATCATCAAGGTTAACATTCTGACCAATTTTCATGAAGATCTCATGAAAAATATGGCCTCTAGAGAGGTCACAAGGTTTTTCTATTTTTAGATCTACTGACCTAGTTTTTGACCCCACGTGACACAGTTTCGAACTTGACCTAGATATCATCAAGGTGAACATTCTGACCAATTTTCATGAAGATCCATTGAGAAATATGGCCTCTAGAGAGGTCACAAGGTTTTTCTATTTTTAGACCTACTGACCTAGTTTTTGACCCCACGTGACCCAGTTTTGAACTTGACCTATATATCATCAAGGTGAACATTCTGACCAATTTTCATGAAGATCTCATGAAAAATATGGCCTCTAGAGAGGTCACAAGGTTTTTCTATTTTTAGATCTACTGACCTAGTTTTTGACCGCACGTGACCCAGTTTCGAACTTGACCTAGATATCACCAAGATGAACATTCTGACCAACTTTCATAAAGATCCCATGAAAAATGTGACCTCTAGAGTGGTCACAAGCAAAAGTTTACGCACGCACGCACGCACGGACGACGGACGCCACGCGATCACAAAAGCTCACCTTGTCACTTTGTGACAGGTGAGCTAAAAATGAGTATTATTAAAAGTGTAACCATACCCGGATATAAAATTTTGGATACCAGGAATACGTTCTAATGGAAGTGCTAAACTTGCATTTAGTCTGTTGTAAGCTAAAAACTTTGCCTTATTTCATTTATTTAAGTGAAAGTTTAAACTTTATCTTCTGTATTTTACACATATAAATTTATAAATATCAAGTACATGGAGAAGATGTGTTCTGAAATTTTAACAAGTAATATGGGTCTAAACAAAACAAAAGTTATTAAATTTTATACTAGCTACAGAAATGATTTCAAGCTTTTATTTCTTTAACCCACAAATATTGTTATTAAATAAACAATTACAAAGAACAGGCCTGTATTCAGGGCCGGGCCAAGGGAGCCTGTGCCCCACCAGCTGGCTGAGAAGCGACAAACTCATCAAAAATGCACCCTACTATTTTGACAAAAGAGTATTTTTTTCTCAAAATTTAGACCCAGAAACGAAGCAGAGGCCACCATTTATTACCTGTATTTCAAAATTTTCCAGGGGAGAGCCCCCTGACCACCCAATTAAGAGGAGACTGAGTAACATACTCCTGCAATACCTCGAAATTTAGACCTAAAAATGCACCTGAGGCCACCATTTCTCGCCTGTATTTCAAAAAATTTCGGGAACTGCCAAGTAAAATACGAACAACAGCATTCTAAGTATATAAGAGATGACAAACTGAGCCTATCAAAGCACAAAGTATGCCTAATACCATGCCTAAAGTGTGCCTAATATAATGCTAAAAGTATGCAAAATTCCTTGTCTAAAGTGTGTATGTTGAAATGCCCCTAATGCATGCACAAGTTACAATTTTATGGGGGGGGGGGGGGGGATATGCCCTCGGAACCCCCACTCCCTAGAAGAATGAAGTGCTCTTCTCATTGCCAGCACTCTGCCCTTTTTTAATCCTAGCTGGAGCACTGATTGAAATATGATGAACAACATGAATTTTTAAAGTAAACTGTCATAGTCACATTGTTATTTCCGGCCACAATTAACACCTCTGTGATATACATATGTTGTGTTTTATTACAAATGACCACTTAGTGTGACATATAGATATCTGACCTTAGTTAGTAATATTAAGATGCTATCTAATAAAACATGTTGCTAATCTAATGCAAAACCATTATTTTCTACCAAACCATGCATATATGTATTTTTTTAATAAGGAAATATTTGACGGACACCAACCAGAGCTGACAACAGGATCATCATCAAGTTAGCAGGACATATATTATTCAGAGACTTGTAAACTAGTATTGCTTTATTGTATCTGACTCTGTCAGGAAATTTCATCCAATTCAGAACTTTAAATAAATCTTCAGAAGGGGTGTCAAAATTTGGGTTAAGTACAATTCTGGCTGCTCGTTTTTGAAATTTAATCACAGTGTCCATTTCTGCAACATTACAAATATAGCAGCAGTAATCTAGATGTGGCAGTATGTAAGCACTGAAACACATTTTGCGGACAGGTAAATCTAACAAACATTTTATTCGTTGTAGAAAATATAACTTAGAGTTGCATTGTTTCATTACATTGCCTACTTCGTCTTTCCAGTTAAGATTTTTGTCTACTTGTACTCCGAGAAGTCTTTTATTTTTATTTCCAAGGTAAAGTTCAACAAGAGCACCACCTTGCGGGTACTGACGCTCATCTGATTTTTTTTGTATAATAGAAAAATTGTCCTACTCATGATTTTCTAAGTCCAAAAAGGGCTATAATTCTTGCAAATAGCAGGATGGAGTTATGTTTCTTGATGTACACAGTGAGCTAATGATGGTGAACAACTGTTGCAAGTTTCAAAGCAATAGCTAGAGTAGTTTAGGAGAAAAACTGACCTAAACATAAAACTTAACCAATACATCTGATATTTTCTAAGTCCAAAAGGGGCCATAAGTCCTGCAAAAAAGCAGGACAGAGTTATGTTTCTTGCAGTACATGGTCAGCTTATGATGGAAAACAAGTGTTGCAAGTTTAAAGCAATAGATTTGATAGTTTATGAGAAAAGCTGACTTTAACATATTACTCAACCAAGAAAACTGTTTTCCAAGTCCAAAAGGAGCAATAATTCTTAAAAAAGCAGGATGAAGTTATGTTTCTTGCTGTACAGGGTCAGCTTATGATGGTGAACAAGTGTTACAAGTTTCAAAGCAATAGCTTAGATAGTTTTAGAGAAAAAGTTGACCTAAACATAAAACTTAACCAAGAAATCTGATATTTTCTAAGTCCAAAAGGAACCATAACTCTTGTAAAAAGCAAAACAGAGTTATGTTTCTTGCTGTACAGGGTCAGCTTATGATGGTAAACAAGTGTTGCAAGTTTTAAAGCAATAGCTTTGATAGTTGAGGAGAAAAGCTGACCTAAACACAAAACTTAACCACGAAAACTGATTTTCTAAGTCCAAAAGGGGCAATAATTCTTGCAAAAAGCAGGATGGAGTAATGTTTCTTGATGTACAGGGTCAGCTTATGATGGTGAACAAGTGTTGCAAGTTTCAAAGCAATAGCTTTGACAGTTTAGGAGAAAAGTTGACCTAAACATAAAACTTAACCAAGAAATCTGATATTTTCTAAGTACAAAAGAAGCCATAAATCTTGCAAAAAGCAGGATGGAGTTATGTTTCTTCCTGTACAGGGTCAGCTTATGATAGTCAACAAGTGTTGCAAGTTTCAAAGCAATAGCTTTGATAGTGTAGGAGAAAAACTGACCTTAACATAAAACTTATCCAGGCAACGCAGACGCCGACGCCGACACCGACACCACTCATGTGATGACAATAACTCATTTTTTTTTTCAAAAAATCAGATGAGCTAAAAATATCATTTGCTCTGGATTTGTTAGTGGTCTGAATTGCCATTGCTTTTGTCTTTTTAGCATTTAAAAACATGGAGCTATTTTGGCATCAAGTGAGAATTTTGTTCAGTGCAGTTTGAAGAGAATTTTGTACATCAGTGTGTGTTTTACCGGTTGCTGTTATTGTAGTATCATCAGCAAATATGTCTGTAAATATGTCTTTTAGTTCAGCTGGAAGGTCATTTATATATAACACAAATAGCAGAGGCCCAAGGACTGATCCCTGAGGCACTCCAGACTGTATATGACCTAGTTCAGATAACTTACCTGAGACACTGACCCTTTGGTACCTGTCTGACAGGTAAGATTTAAACCAAAGTAATGCAGAGTCACTAAGATTAAAAATTTCTAACTTTTCAACGAGTTTTTCATGATTTACAAGGTCAAATGCTTTTGACAAGTTCAGAAATACTGTTCCTGTTACTTGTTTTGAATTTATAGCACTTATCTACCTGTCAATAATCACTGTCAAGGCAGTTTCACAAGAATGGTTTGCTATAAATCCTGATTAATATTTGAACAGGAAATCATTTTCTTCTAAGAAGTGTTTTAGACTATCTGAGATATGCCGTTCAATTATTTTGGAGAGAATAGGGAGAACTGAAATTGGCCTAAAGTTATTCTTATCACTTTTAGAACCTTTTTTATATATAGGTGTTATTTTTGCAATCTTAAGCTGGTCAGGAAATATTTTATTTCTAATACTAAGATTTAGTACTTGAGTTATAGGCCTTCCTATAACATTAGCTGATAGTTTCAAAAATTTAGCACTTAATCCATCCAATCCAGTGGACTTTTTGGAATCAATATTGAGCAATTGAGTTTCCACAAATTTTTCGGTGATCAGTGGTGTTTCATATTTAGGTCCAGAGTTGTTTGTTTGATGAGTATAATTTGTACTCTGAATTTAAATTCTGTTCCACAGATTGAAATACGTTTAGGAAATATTCATTAAAAGTATTTGCAGTCCTTTCTGGATCAGATATTAGGTGTCCAGATGATGATATAAAATTGGTCTGGGACTTGGAAGAATCTCCAGTTAAATCTTTCAAGTTTTTCCAAAGCAGCTTAGCATCTTTTTTATAGTTACTATTAATGGTATCTGTAAAAGATGATCTTTTTTCTTTATGTATCATTTTCTTGACTTTAGTACGCCAATGTTTGTATTGGATATTGTTTTCTGTATGTTTAAAATGATCTCTTTGTTTGATTGCTAAATGAATTTCTTTTGTAAACCAGTTTGGTTGATTAGTATGTTTTACATGTTTAGTTTTCACTGGTGCATGGTAATCAAGAGTCTTTAGGAATAAGCTTTTAAAATTATCAAGAGCATCATTTGGGTCGTCATATATGTTGATTGTACTCCAAGGCTGGCATTGTAAATCACTTAGAAAAGAATCTTGATTAAAATTTTTGACTTTCCTGTATGATATAATTTTTTGCATGGGATCATCAGAATTTGAGGAAGTTTTCCTAGTTAAACATACTGTAAAGTGGTCACTAATTGAGAGCTGGGGTACAAAAACATGTTTTATGTTACAAGGCAAATTTGTGTATACATGATCTATCAGAGTTGAACTTGAGTGTGTAACTCTTGTATAAGTTTTAACCAATTGACCATACTGAAAGAGTCTTTCACATTTATCCAATTTTTCACAAGAGAGTTGGTGTCCAAGAGATTAATATTAAAATCACCTAGGATAAGTGTTTCTTTTTCTTCACAAATTAACTTTTCAAGAGATTTTTCATACTCATGAGTCCAAGATATTAAAGAAGATTGTGGCCTATAAACATAACCTAAAATAAAAGGTTTTTGTTTGAATGGTCTTATTTCAAGCCAAATAGTTATTGTTTCATCTTTTTTATTTTTTCTGTTAACAGGTGCGACAATTTTATACAGCTTGCATGTTACTTTTTTTTTTTCATTCCCTTCGAAATTTACTGAATTGGTGATTCCTAATATATAGAAAACGTGGGATAACAGAACACGGGAGTGTGTGATTAAGGTTGTATCATGTGCAAAAATATCAGTAAAACAGTCTTTCAGATGTTGGGGCAGATCATTAATATATAAAATAAAAAGCAGAGGGCCAAGCAAAGAGCCTTGAGGGACACCAGACATTATTGGCTTTGATTCAGATATATTTCCAGAAATACATAATTTTTGAAATCTATTACTTAAGTTTGATTTAAACGAATCTAGTGTTTCCTTACTAATGTTATATATTTTAAGTTTTGCAGCAGTACTGAATGGTTGACGAGGTTGAATACTTTAGACAAATCTAAGGATATTGTACCAACTAGAATTTCACTTCAATGTACAAAAACTGACATGAAAATAACATCTTAAAACAAAAAACTAAATTAAATCTATTCTTCTATTTATGAATTACTGAAATGTTGAACTTTTTTACATTGTTATCTATTAACTTACATCTCTAGAAATAACCTCTTACAGATCAAACATTAAAAAAAATGATCTTTATATTAAACATGTTAAACAGAAAAGTGTTTTTCAAACAAACAAAATGTACCTATAACTCATTTCTCTTAGTTAGGCTATACGTGTAATATAAAATGTAAGATACGAACTAATTTCCACAAACCTGATATGCACTACAAATTCTATATTTCGTCTATAATAGACCTTTAAACAACTTTGCTACGAACTATACGATTCTTTTTCTTGTATTACTATCTTTGAATTGGACTATACAGGTTTACTGAAATCCAAATTTTAAACAAAATATATATAAACACGATTCTCTTTTAAGGTATTGGACCTCTAATAGTAATGTTTTAAAAATTGCATTTGCTTGGTATATTCTTAAAGTTGACTATGTCTCGCACTATATTGCAAATTTTAAACAACTTTTACCGTGCTGTTTTTTTGTAAATTTTGTATAATTTATGGTATTTCCACAAGCTCAAGTAGAGACAAATTTCAATGTGATGGCCACTATCTAGAATGTTTGCAAAGAATTCTTAACAGCATTAATTTTGATAAAAGAAACATCAAACTATTGTTAAACAATAATAAAACACAAAATAGAACTGTAAATATCATTTTTCCTAGGGTGCCTCAAGTAAACTGATTTAATGAGACAGAATTCTAACTCCAGCACTGAAAAATAAAGGTTGCATCCAGGGGTCTGTTTTGAATTTTGCTCACTTCATTCAAAAATAACCTTGGGGCAGAAGTAAAACCTACCTGAATTTCTTTCATAATATGTAATCTAAGAGAATGAAGGCAAAATAGAGAACTTTTACCGCATGTAACTCAGTATTTTTAAAGATGTCTAACTCTACCCCTCCTGATTCAGAGGTAAATTCACTTTGAACAGCAAAGAAATCGCTTATAAAATGAAAATTTTCCACTTTTGTACATTACATCCATAATAAGTCTTGAATGAAGTAAAAACTTACTGGGGAAAAAAAAGAAAAATATGGAAAAAAATTTTGGTCCCAGTGGGGCTTGAACCTACGCCCCCTGAAAATTGCAGTCAAAGTATAATGTTTATGGTAGGAATTGAATACTCTTCAAAAAGGAGGTACTCTATTACGGGTCCAATACCTTAAATACCATACACGAGTTTCATGAAAACAACAAACTACCTAGTATTTTCCTTGTTAAACCAGTACTTTCAACAATAACTTGAAATGTACATGTACTTTAAGTAACTCACTATAACATTGATATATACAGCAACACTGTTACTTTATGTCCCTAGACAGCGAATTTATTTGTCCGGAACCGGTTCTCTAGCCAAAGTACCGTGCATAGGCTAGGGAACCGGAATTTTATTTCTATGCATAAAAGTTGCGAAATTCACTTTGTTTCTTTTGGTAAGTATCATGTGCATGTTTTTATCTTAATTAGTTAATTAATGTTACTATTTCAGCAAGCTATGCCCTTTTATTTATTTGTGTTTACTGTGTTTCCAGAAGTGTACTCGCCGCATACTGTTCCCCATACCGATAAAATAAACTAGTACCAATAAATGCGAAATCGACGCCGAAATAAACTTGAAATTTAAACTTAAAAGGCGTAAGATAATAAAAGAAACGATTTAAAAACAAATTAAATAATTTCTGTTAGTTAGTATTGATTACATATCTTTGAACATGAAATGCCGAGGTGTTACAATCAAGTATTTAAAGTGATCAAAGAATCTGTATAAAGTTTTAAGGGCAATTAAATTAATTTGTTCATCTATAAACATGTAATGAAGCAAATACAAACCAATATTATTTTATATTTAAATACAGTACAAGTTTAAAGCAAAATTTAACTAGAAAATGCTTTTGTAAAAAAGCGCATGTCTCCCCCAATGCAAAGTCCTATAGGCAAGAAGTCAATAGGGGTCAGGAGCGAAAGTCAAAGAGACACTGATGGTTGGCTGCAATAGGGATCATCTACTTGGCATGTCCAGTCATCTCGCTAAATTTCAACACTCGTGGCCTAGTGGTTCTCAAGTCACTGTTCAGGCTCCTGTGACCTTGACCTTTGATTAAGTGACCTCAAAATAAATAGGGGTCATCTACTCTGCATGTCCAATCATCCTATTAAGTTTCAACATTGTAGGTCAAGTGGTTCTCAAGTTATTTCCAAAAAATGATTTTACATGAACAGGCCACTGTGACCTTGACCTTTAATAAACTGACCCCAAAATCAATAGGGGTCATCTACTATGCATGTTCAATCATCCTATGAAGTTTCAACATTCTGGGTCGCGAGGTTCTCAAGTTATTGATTGGAAATGGTTTTCCATGTTCAGGCCCCTGTGGCCTTGACCTTTAACAGAGTGACCCTAAAATCGTTAGGGTTCATCTACTCTGCATGACCAATCATCCTATGAAGTTTCATCATCTGGTCAAGTGGTTCTCAAGTTACTGACCGGAAATGGTTTCAATGTTCGGGCCCCGTGACCTTGACCTTTCACGAGTGGCCCAAAATCGTTAGGGTCATCTACTCTTTATGATCAATCATCCTATTAAGTTTCAACATTCCGAGTCAAGTGTTCTCAAGTTACTGACCGAAATGGTTTTCAATGTTCAGGTCCCTGTGACCTTGACCTTTAATGGAGTGACCCCAAAATCGACAGGGGTCATCTACTTTGCATGTACAATCATCCTATGAAGTTCAACATTCTGGGTCAAGTGGTTCTCTAGTTATTGATCAGAAATGGTTTTCAATGTTCAGGCCCCTGTGACCTTGACCTTTGACAGAGTGATCCCATAATCAATAGGGGTCATCTACTCTTCATGACCAATCATCCTATCAAGTTTCAACATTCTGGGTCAGGTGGTTCTCTAGCTATTGATCGGAAATGGTTTTCAATATTCAGGCCCCTGTGACCTTGACCTTTGACGGAGTGACCCCAAAATCAATAGGGGTCATCTACTCTTCATGACCAATCATCCTATGAAGTTTCAACATTCTGGGTCAAGTGGTTCTCTAGTTATTTACCGAAACAAAAGTTAAATTGCCAAAACCATTTTTGGAACGCCCGCTGCCTAAATAATTGTTAAATAGAACAAGTACATCAAATTTTTTCAATTAAAATCATTAATTTAATTATCTTAAAAGATATCCTTTCTATTAAAAAATTTTAAAAAAGTGTATTATTAAATTGTTTGCCCTTTTGAAACTGGGATGAAGGGGGTTTTTTTGGCCCTTTTTGAACTAGGAAAGGGGATTTTGTCCTCCTGTAAATAGCACGAAGGGAATTTTGTCCTCCTTAAAAAATATCAAAGGGGGGTTTTGTCCTCTTGAAAAATTTCAGCAAAGGGGGTTTTGTCCCATTGAAACAAGAGATACAGAGTGATCTTGGCGCCCCCCAAAGTGCCATTTTTGGGTTTTCCCAAATTTTTTCAAGACTTACTGACTACTAAAGGCAATTTCTTTTCCCCTACACAACATTTGCATGTGGTCCAATTCAAAAGCTGACTTGAAAAAATTAAAAGTGGGGCCCAAATAAATTTCAAGAACAAACGTAAAGGTCACTGGTCCAAAAACAAGGTCAATTACACTTAAACACAAAATTTTTGAGGGGTCCAAATTTAAAGCCTTAACCTTAAAAATTAAAGTGGTCACTAGGTCAAAATCGGGCAAAGTTTTTTTCGGTACACAAACCCCACATGTGGGCAAAATTTTAAGCCCGAGCTAGAAATGTAAAATAGGCAAACAAGGTCAAAGTTCATTTCGACAAAACTTGCAAGGGTCCAAATTTGAGGGTGTAGCTCGAAATGGAAAGTTGTTTCCCCCCTAGGTCAAACAAGGAAAATTTTTTTCGGAACACAGAAAAAGCATGGTTTCCAAAATTTAAACCTGTACCTTCAAAATGTGAAAGTAGGTCACAGGGGCAAAGAAAAATCAAAGTTTGTTTCGGTCAACAAAACAATTTTGGCCAATTTGAAAAGGGTGTAGCGAGAAATGTAAGTAAAAGGGGGGTCAAAATCAAGGGAAAATTTCCATTTTTTGGAAAACGAAATATGCATGTGGCAAAAATTTGAAGCCGTACCTCAAAAAAATTTAAAAAGGGCACTAGTCAAAGTCAAAGGCAAAGCTTTTCAGGCAAAAAACTTGCTGTGGCCAAATTTGAAGGGGTGAAAATACAAAATGTGAAAGTAGGTCCTAGGGCAAATCAGTTTAAATCAAGTCAAGGTTTACGCCCCCCCAAAACCATACATTGGTCCCCCAAAAAGAAAGTTGTAGGTTTTTTACAAGAAATTTTTTAAAATTTTTCCCCATATAAGTCATAGAACCATGTGAACCCCCCCGGGCGGGGCCAAATTTTTACCCTAGGGGGGAATTTGAAAAACTTTGGTAGAGAAACCCCTAATAGCTACATTTCAAATGCCAAAGCCCTACTTTGTCATTTGGGGCAAGAAATTTTCAAATTTTTCTTATACAAGTTAGTAAACCATGTGAAACCCCCGGGGGGGGCCCCTATTTGACCCCAGGGGAAATTTGAACAATCTTTGTAGAAGCCACTAAAGATGTCTAACAAAAAAACAAGCCTACCCTGTGGTTTGAACAAGAGGTTTTTTTAAAGTTTTTCCCTATATAATCTAATAAACCAGTGACCCCCGGGCAGGGCCAATTAAACCCCCAAAAAATAATTTTAATCACTGTAAGGACCATAAAAATGTTCATACCAAATACAAAACCCTTTGGGCCTTTGGGTTTTTAACAAGAAAATTTAAAAGTTTTTCCCTTTTAAAAAATTAAATTTAGAAATAAACAAAGGGCCATAACTCACTAAAAAAATTGTTAAACCAGTCTGATTTTCAGGGGGACACAACTAGGTTACCAATACATCCAGTCTGACAAGTTTGAGTAAAAATCCCCGGTAGTTCTGCGGAAGATGCGATAACGAGAAAGTGTAACGAAAGGAAGGACGGACGGACCACGGATGACCGAGGATGAATAGCCCACCATCTGCTGATGGGGGCTAAAAACATAAAGGGTTGTTTTGTTCCGCCGATGCCCAAAAATGAGAGAAGGGGGTTTTGTCTGCAGGGGATTTGTCTACACTCAAGTTTCCTTTTTAAGTTGAAGTGTCTTCTAGCTCTTCTTCTTGAAAGAATAATAAAAAGTTCTCAAATCTAGGGACCATATACGTAATTTATTTGGGAAAATAAAGTATTTTGATTATTAAGTAAAATTATCAATAATTTACCAAACAACGTTTTGCGCTTGACGGAGGGGTTATGGAAAGGCCGAAAAACTAATACTACTGAAGTTTAAATCGATTGTTCAAATTATGTTTGTGAAAGAATGAAGAAGTTATAAGTTGACCAAAAATTTGTATATACAACCCCCCCCCCAATTACATTTATGAAGAGAATTTGTTGGTAGGAATACCCGGCATAAACATATTGTCACCCAAATTGACCTACGGGCTTATTTTATCCTGTAGTGTAAATGGCAGGTATTGCTCATCTTTTGTTAAAGTTTTGAGTTATTGAGGTAATGTCAGATTTTCACGCATTTTAAAGACCTCTCATATTTTCTGTATTTCAAAAACTTAAATTCCATGTAAATTTCATTAAAATTCTGTTCAGTAAGAAGAAAGTTGATTTTTATAAACTTCAGTAATTTATGTTTTTATCCCACCAAAACCACTAGAATGGGCCTCAAATTGTCAACTTAAATCCGCGCCAAGTAGTTAGGATGCCCCGGCATATATCGTGAATCCCGTGATGGAATTAAGATAGTCAAGAGTATTTTACGCGCATAGGTCGTGATCCATGACTGAAATTTAGTATTTGGCGGGACTTACCCTTTAAATAGACTGGATAGAATATGCATTGCAGCAAACCACCTTACGACTTATAGAGAATCTATGTCTGAATTATTTTCTTGCTAGGAAAAATTTATGCTCGATCGAGGTAAGAAATATTTGTTAGATTTTTTTGTATGATTTTTTACATTACGATTTTTAGTTGGTAATTTTGTTCATTCTACAGGAATTATGTACATTTACTTTTCGGCATTGATTTTAGCTAGTTCGGTATGTCAGGATAATTTATTAAATTTTCCGACTTGTGTAAAATTTATTTACGAAAGAGGAGTCTAAACCGTTTCGTTTATATAAGATGTTAGATTTGTACTGAAATTGGTAACATGATATTTATAACAGTACTTTGTTTCAAAAAACTATCGTCAAACACATTTTGTTCATTATGGAACGCCATTACTGCATTGTATTGTTATGTATAATCTAATATGGCAAGTCTAGTACCATGTATGTGAAGTATGTAATGTGTAAGTGTGGCCAGTCTTAGCACATCTAATGAATGTACGTTGTAGTGTTATGGCATTTGATATTATATGGATGGCCAACTATTCATATAACGTTTGATTTATATTGAATTGTTAATTGTCGTTAATAATGGTGCAGTTTATCATGTCGTAATCTATAATGTTTCATCCATATACTTTTCGTTATCTTTTCATACTTTAACTTTAGTCTTTTAAGTAAGTAATTTTCGTACTAATGGAAGTAATTAGTGACGTATTTTAATCACGTGATCCGTCTGAACTTAGCTAGCACATATTTGTATAAGTAGCACGTATTATTTATGGCGAGCCTACGGAGGTATGGGGATGTACCCAAGGAGCAGTTTATTGCCTGATTTGTTTGAATGGGTGCTTACCAATTTATATATTTAGCTTCTTACGCCAGACGATTTCCTGGTGATGTCTCAACACGGAAAGTACAATGCCAGGGTTCACGTGTCTTTCAACTCGCCTGGATGTGATTATTCCCAGGCAGAGCTTTCGTCCCATGGTTGTGCCGTAAAACGCAACAAGACGATGGATTTTTGTTATCCTCTGAAGTCAGCTCAGGATTGCAATAGACCTCCTACCACCTAGGGAGCCCAACACGGAATCAACGTTTCACGGTTTTTAAGGGGACTGAATTTAGAAAGCTACGTTTTGTTGTTGCTACTTTAAAGTTCGCAAGTAAAGTAAAGAAAACGTACCACGTCAGATTAGAATGGAACGATAAAGAACTTTTGTATCAGAGATACGAATTTCTTTTTTTTCTTTCTTATAATCAGTTTTTTTTTCTTTTCATCTCATTCATTTAAATAATCATCTTATGTAAATACATTTGTAAATATGTAAAGGGTGTGCTTTGTTTTGATGGTTACTGTCGCCGGTTGCCTTTACTGTCAATGGGTGTCAGAAGTGGGATTGGTCGGACCCAGACCACAGTAGCTATTCGAACATTATAACACATTAACTGCAGCAATATGTAAAAGATTCCTCTTGTTTTGTTCTAGTGTTCACATAGATAGTTTATCAATTGTTCAGAGTGAAGGTTACATCAGACAAGGACAAGACAGATCCATAGCTTCAGCTAACCGCTTTAGTGGTCACCAGAACTGATAGACAGTGCTTACGACACTTGGATTCTGGGGTGAGGTGAGTTCGTTCCTTTTATTTTCTTTTGGGTTATTGTGTCACTCTTGATTAAGCCACCATATATTTGTCTGGAGTTGACCGCCCCTGACAAGGAGAGTTATCCTACTCACTCTTAATTGTGGCGTTAGACCCTATCTCACAGTGATCCTATTATAATAGTGTTAATGCTATAATACTAGATACAGGATGTTAATTTGTGTGTTTGTACAAGCTGTTTTACCTTGCATATTTACTTTACACCTACTTTTAAAGTTTAGTGCTTACACAGTTGGGTTTATACCTATACTTTATATTAGGATAAGCACTTTGGTTTATTTGTTTTATTTGTTACACTAAAGTGTTAACACTATTACAGTTGATGATATTTTTGATAAGGCTTAGGGTTTATTGGTGCAGCCTAACTGTCACTGTACATTGTTTGATTGTTGCCTATGCAACCTTGATTGACACATAGTAATGTGCGCAACTAGTGTATATTATTTTAGTGAGGACGTTTGGGGTAGTATATAAGTAGTGTATAGAATTTGTTTTGGCTTCAGTGGAACTGTATAGCCTTAGTGGTAAAATAGTGTGTCTAGTATTCCCTCAGTTTGCTTTACGTAGTGTCTCAGGTTGTGATAGTAGGATGTCGTGCGGAGTGTGTATAGTGTGTAACGTAGATGAATCATTTAAACAGGACAGTGTAGTAGAGTTAACGAAGGTAGGTAGGACAGGAGTTAGGTTATGAAGGAGAGGAGGTTACCGTAATTTTGGTTAAGGAAAAGAGCAGGCTAGGGAACGTGAGGAAAGACATAGATAGATAAGAAGACAGAGAAAGATAGAATTAGAGTTAGAGCTAGGTTGCAGGGGGGGAAAGAAAAAGATTAGAATATGAAAAACAAAGAGTAGTTTAGAAGCAGAGAGATAAGAGTAGAAGCAGAAAAAGAACAGTTAGAAGCAGATAGGGAGATTAGAGTTAGAGGCTAGGTTTGCAGAAAGAAAGATAAAGGGATATGAACGAACTTAGTAGTAGTAGAAGCTGGAAAGGAAAGGTTGAGTTAAAAACGTAAGTTAGAGCTAAATAAGTTGAATACGGACGTAAGTTAGAAAAGATAAGTTAGAAATGGAAAAGAGACGTTAATGTAGCTAGGAAGTTAGAAACAGAGAAGGAGGAAGCAGAAAGTAGGAATTAGAAACAGAGCCTTAAGTGTAAGACAAACATTAGAAAAGATGAGTAAGAAGAAAAAGGTAAAGGTAAGATGTCTCCCTTTGATGACGAAAATTGATTCCATGGATGAGTACTTGAATGTGTACGAAAACCGTTACGTGTTTGGCGCAGGATTGGGATAAAGAGATATGGTCACTTAATTACCGTTCATCTTAAGGGTACGGCAAGAGAGGTTTTTGATAGAAATTCCGTGGAAGATATGAAGGATTATGATAAACTGAAAAAAGCCGCTGTGCTTACGTCAGTTCGAACCTTTTACAGGACGATGACGCTAAGAAAAAAAGTTTGAATGAAGGGCCTAGGGATAATGAGACATTTGTGATGTTCTAGCCAGAATAAGTAGAATATTTAAGATGGTGGCTTAGATTGAGTAGGTAGAGAAAAATACGAAGATTATTAGATTTTATTCTTAGGGACCAAATTTTTAGATGTCTTTTAATGAGAACTATACCAGGCATTTGAGTAGTAAGAGGTTGTGAAGTAGGGAGTTGTAGCAGACAGAAGATGCAGATTGGTTTGCAAAAGGGACTCGTGGAGGTCACCAAGTATGTCGTGAATCGACCAATAAGGACCGGAGCTATAAACCATATGAAACACCTCAGAGGACAGTATCCTATTAGTCGTAATGTAGGCACTAGTAATAGAGGTTTAGTAAGCCATGTGCAAATAGAGGTAGAGGTTATCAAACCCTTTGGGGTACTGAAGGTTGTCATTGTGGTCGTATAGGGCATAGGTCATATTACTGTAGGAGTGGGAAAGTACGGCGGTAATACTGCTAGCAGCAGCAGGTTAGACAGTAGAGAAGGGAACAGGAAAGTAGTAAAGGGGAGAATAGGAAATAGTAAGGCAATAGAAATATAGGTAGAGCCGTGACGATCTAGGAGTAGAGGTAGAGGAAGAAGAAAGAAGAAATAAGAAGAAATAGAGAGAGAGATAGGTTGAGTAAGTCAAGTAGTCAGAGAGTGGAAATAGTTATTAGACACTAAGTTGATGTTGTTTAGAGGAGTTAGGTATGCTAGTGGTTAAGGTACATGTCCTACACAAACCCGGTACTGGTTAATGGTGGGATGTAATCGGCTACTATGCGGGGTACAGGTTGGAATGTGTTGTGTGGATGTTTGAAACGGGATTAGAGAAGCAAGTCAGTGTTTTAGAAGCAAACCGTCGATGTAAGTTACATAGATGGGACGTGAACATAGGTCGATCGTAGCGAAGTAGATATTGATTGTCCGTAGTTCAAGGGTACAGTAGAGGAGTTGGTTTGTAGATAATCCTTACCAATGATGGTATAATTGGTACTTGTAGAGGGAGCTGTTAGAACCTCAGTTTAGTAGCTTAGCGTCAGCAGTAGAAAACTAGGGGCAAGCCAAAGTTAAAGAAGCAAGTAAGCTTAAAGTTCCGTCTAAGATTTAGATATATCTAGGAGGAATTCTTAGAAAAGCAACAGAAAGATAGCACTTTAGATTTGGTAGAAAGAAGCTGAGGAAGGTACGATTAAGCAAGGTTGTGTAGGGTAAAGGTCAGTTAGGTTTGCGATTAGGAATAGATTGTTAGATAGAGAGTATACCGCCCAGATTTAGACAAAAGTAGAAGTTGATTTACCTAAATGTCTTAGAGAAACTGTGATGACAGTTGCAAATTGATTCGTTACTGTCAGGGCCATTTAGGTATAAGGAAGGCAAAAAACTTAGTGATAGGGTATTAGGCGAATGTTATGGCCAGGGTAATGGCAGAGGTTTTTGAAGGTACTGTCAGGCATGTAGATTTGCAACGTTACTATAGCTAACGGGTATAGAGTAAGTAAGTAAAGTTCGTTAGGAAAAATGGCCTTTGATTGATACTCCGTTAAGAGAGTGCTGTCGTATCGTGGTCCGATCGAAACCTATGGATGATAGGAAACCTAGGTTACTTTTGACCTATGGTAGATTCTGCTACTAGATATCGGAAGACATAGCATCCTAGTATTGAAAAATGAGAGAGGTAGCAGAGGCATTAGTAGATATTGTAAAGTAGATAGGAGTGCCAGAGGAAGGCTTACCGATTGTGGAGATCGCGGTACGTCAGAACTTCTGACAGAAAGTAAGTAGGTATTGTCATTAAGGCAGTTAAACTACAAACACCGTATCCACCCTATGTGTAACGTTCTTTAGTAGTAGAGAAGTTTACTTTAACGGTAGTTTGACGCACAATGTTTGAAGAGTATGGTAGTGAGAGACCTAAGTTGGGATAGGTATTTGATGCTATGTTGTTTGGCTACCGTGACAGTTCCGCAAGAACGTTTGGGATTTCTCCCTTTGAGTTACGTTATGGTTATGAACAATCCGGTGGACGATCACTGTGCTAGAGAGTTATGGGCTGGTAAGAGGAGAATGATGAGGTTAAAACCACTACCAGTATGTTAGGGATTTGCAAGAAGAAAAGTTGCGAGGATACTTGTAGATAGCCTCAGCAAACCGGTTAGCAAAAAGTAGTTGCTAGATACAAGAGTATTCCCAATAGGGGAAGGCTAGAGATAGGAAGTTTAAGGCAGGTAGTAAGTTACCAAAGGGGGGGGTTTTTTTTTTTACAAAAACCCCCGTTGTTATTGGTACCTACGAACAACATATATAGTTGTTGTTACATGGAAGGGTTCTTCGTAGTAGTCGAGGTAGTAAATAGATAGATTACAGGATTAGGTTAGATGTAGACGGAAAGTTGAAAAACTTTTCAACGCAACATGTTGAAACAGTACTGTGAAAGAAGGATGATTAGTAAGGGTCTATACCAGATAAGGGTATAATTAAGTAAGGTTGGAGCAGTCTATTGTAGAGGAGGATCAGAGAGATTTTATGAACAGATTAGATCGATATGAAAAGTAGTGATGAGTTTTCGAGTTAGTAGAGTGAAAAAGGAATAGTTTTGTCGTCCTATAAAGCAGGCGTACAGAAACGTTACAAAGATGTAGAGATAAATCCGGAGTTACTCAGTAGAATGTAAGCAGGGAAGTAGTAGACTTGGTAGAAAAATTCTCCGATGTACTGACAGATACTTCCTGGAAATTACTAAATTAGTGAACGATGAATTCAGTGTCAACTACAGATCCGATAAGAGTAAAGGGTTATCCTATTCTTTGCATTCGCGCCAGTGTGAAAGAGGAAGTAGATAAAAATGTTTGGGAGTTGGGAGTAATCGAACCCTCAAATTGCTACCATTTCCTCCCCATATGGTCCTAATAAGGAAAAAAGATAACAGATAAGGTTCTGTATAGATTTTTGCCAGGTCAAAAAAACTGCACGGTTTTCGATGCGGAACCTAGTGCCAAACATGGAGGAGGATGTTTCAAAGCATCTAAGTATAGGATATTTTTCTAAACTAGACTTGGGCAAAGGTTACTGGGGCAGGTTCCTTTGTCTGGAAAAGGTAACCCTGGATGCTTTTTGAACCCCGAAAGGTTTGTTGTTTCAATTCCGTAAGAGGCCCTTTTGGATTAGTTTTATTGCACCAGCAACGTTTGTAGACTGTTGGGAGGTTTTTTGAAGGACTAGGGCACGGGATAGCTTCATTGATGATATTTCCTGGTGTATACAATTACATGGCCCAGAACAGAACAATGTAGTAGTATCACTTTCTGCGTTGTTAACCAGATAAGAGAGGCTAAGTTAACAGCAAAACCGACTAAGTGTTTTTATTAGGTTTCAGAAGCTAGAATGTTTAGGGCACATGATAGGAGGATGTCAGACCCGTGAACCAGTTCACCAAAATAAAGTACAGGGCTATACAGGATTGCCGAGGAGAGAGAGAGACGAAAACCAAGGGGGCAAACGTTCATCTTAGGTTTTGTAGTCGGATTTTACAGAAAGTTTATTCCCAATTTGCCGCATTGCGTTCGCTCAAAGATTTGACGAAAAAAAAGGGTTCAGGCAAAAATCTTGTAGAGTGGGAGTGATGAAAGTCAAAAAAGATTTTCCAGAGTTTGAAGGCTAGTAAGGGTCCGTTTAGCGATGTATGGGAAGTCAGTAAGCTAGTTTCCACCGCGTATTTGTTCGGTAAAGACTTTGTATTAGAGACAGATCTCAAGCCGCTTCACTTATTTAGATAAAAGCGAAAATGAGCAATTCCAGGCTGATGAGATGGGCAATTGATTAAAGCCATTTTATAGGATCAGTTATTAGAGAATTCATGGTGAGAGAAAATGTAGGCGCAGATTATTAAGTAGAGTGTAGACAGGCTGGCTATATTATATGGTGTACAGTAGCGACAGTGTGTTTTGTTTTGTTGTGTTGCTATTTTCAGTATGTCATTTCTTTTATGTTAAGCAAAATTATAAATTTCTTGTAAGGGGGGAGTGTGTCACAAATTGACATACGGGCCTTATTTTTATCTGCTAGTTGTTGTAATCTAAATGCAGGTTATGCATCATCTTTTTGTAAATTTGCCGTTAGTGCGGTAATGTCAGAGTTTCACCGGCATAAAAGCCTCTCATATTGTTCTGTTATTTCATAACTTAAATTCCATGTAAATTTAATTCAAACTTCTGTTCAGTAATAAGAAAGTGTAGCATATTTTATTAACGTCAGTTACTTTATGTTTTTATCCCAAAAACCACCTATATGGGCCTAAATTGTCCAACTTAAATCCGCGCCAACGTAGTTAGATTCCCCGCTATATCGTTGAAATCCAGTGGAAATTACAGATAGTAAGAGTTACGCATAGGGTCGTGAAATCCCATGAAATTTAGGTATTTGGCCGGGACATACCTTTAAATCGACTCGCGATAGATATGCCTGCGCACCACCACCTTCCGACTTTATAGACGAATCTATGTCTGAAATTATTTCGTGCTAGAAATTTATGCTCGATCGAGGGTAAGAAATTTATTTGTTAGATTTTGTATGATTTTTACATTACGATTTTTTATTGGTAAATTTTTGTTCATTCTACAGGAATTCTGGAAACATTTACTTTAGGCATATGATTTACTAGTTTCGGTTGTAGGATAATTTATAAAGTTTCCAGACTTTTGTAAATGATTTAGACAAGAGGAGTCTAACGTTTTCGTTATATACGAGGTAGATTTGTACTGAAAAATTGTAACATGTATGTATAAAGGACTTGTTTCAAAACTATGTCAAAACATTTTGTTAATTATGGAAACGCCTACTGCATTGTTATTGTTATGTTAAATCTATCTTATGGCAGTTAGTACCATGTATGTAGTTTTATTGTAATTTGTAATTGTGTGCCAGTCTATAGACATCTAATTAATGGCCGTTGTAGTGTATGGCATTTGTATTAGATGGATGCAACTAATAATATAACGTGATTTATATTGAATTTTGTGAATTTGTAGTTGTAAATAATGGCCTGCAGTTTCTCATGTCCGTATTTAATGGTTCATCAGGATACTTTTAGGACTTTTTCAGTACTTTAACTTGTCGTTTACAAGTAAGTAATTTTGTACTAATGGAAGTAATTATTAGTGGAAGTATTTAATCACGTGACGTCTGAACTTAGTAGCCACATTAGCAAAATGGTTTGATAAGATAGCACGATTATTTAGGGGAGAGGCCTACGGAGGTTAATGGTGTCCCAAAGGAGGCAGTTTTTAGGCCCTGATTGTTTGATTGGTGCTTACCATATGTTATTATATTTTAGCTCTTCTTCTCCGCCAGACGTTTTGCCTGGTGATTCATAAACCCGGAAGTACAATGCCCGAGGGGTTCACTTGTATTCACTACGCCTGATGTGATATTCCCAGCGCAGAGCTTTCGTACCACTGGGTCCGTGCCGTTTACGTTAAACCGACAAAAGGACGATGATTTTTGGTATCCTAATGAACGTCACAGTCAGGAGGATGCTGCAATGCCTACCACATAGGGAGCCAACACGAATCAACTATTAAGGTTTTTTTGTAAAGGGACTGATTTAGCACGCCTCCAGTTTGTTGTGCTACTTTAAAGTTCGCAATAAGTAAAGGAACTGTATCAGTACGTAGATTAGAATGGAACGCTAAGAATTTTGTATCTATAGATCGACTGAACTCTTTCTTTTTTTTTTTCTTTCTTTATAATCAGTTTTTTTTTTCTTTAATATCTATCATTGTAAATACTCACTCTTATGTATCAAATAATTTTGGTAAATACTGTAAAGGGTGTTGATTGTTTTGATGGTTACTGTCCCGGGGTCGGCTTTACTGTCACAACTATTATTACTGACAACATTACGCAACTTCGCCTAAATACAAGCGTAGTCTAAAAGGGTACTCATTTAATGATCTCTTCCCAATTAACATTGACAAAACATTCCGTTCAATCTTTTGTTTGCGGTTACGATTTTATTGTTATTCTTATTTTCTAAATATTTATTGTAAAGATTTTGTTAGGTTTTCAACTGCATTATTTTATTAATAAGATAGTGTGCGTCTCCACGTGTAAAGTGTACTTTTTGATTTTTTTTTCTTTTCCAGCAGAGGGGAATATTTAATATTAAAGAGGAATGTTAATGAAGATTATGGTGATTTCCCAATTCCATAAAGATTTTGAAATTCCTCAAAGTTAAGAATGTTTTGTTCATAGATATACCCAATCTTTAATTATTTTATCCCTTTCTCCCACCATGTTTTGAAGAAAATTAGTTTTACCCGATATTTTGCTCATCACAATTATTTCAAAAAATTAATTTTCTGGTTTGGGATCCTAGCGTTTTTAATATTTTTTTCAAAAATTAATTTTGACCCAGCTGAACTAAGTCTTGCTTTAAGGAATGTGTTTCTTAATTTTGAAGTAATATCGGAGTCAATGAAGCATTTTTCCACCGAATGATTAATTTACACTAAATAAGATGATTCCCAAGCACCTTTATTGTTTTGTTAAAATTCGTTTCACCCCCTAAGATAGATTTTATCGCACTTTACAAATGATTCTGCCACATCACTCATTTGTGAACACCCCCCCCCCATTTTTTTTTTTCCCCCCCCCTTATAGTCTTTACAAATTGTTTTCTGAAATGATTTTGTCGGTTTTCATCCCAAAAGAAAACACGTAGAGGCCCGTCTTTGTCCCATTCAGAAAAATCTTATCTGTGGGGTTTTCTAACCAATGTAGGGAGGAAAAACATTTTGGGAGACAAACGTTCTTCATTACTATTATTTTTCCGAACAAACTCAATGTATTTTTTTTCCGGTTACTTAACACGAATACATTTCTTCAAATTTTTTATCATACATTTGAATTTTATTTGTACAGTTTTGTTACTTTGTACAAACAACTTCCTAGGTTGTTAGATTGGTCTGATGTCCATTTAAATGGGTTCACTTTTTACAGGGGGGATATTTTTTTCAGAGAGAACGCAAAGGATCCTCTCTAACATGTTGATATTTAAAAATTTAGTTTTAGCCCTGATATGAGACTAAAATTTTCAATGACAATGCAAGTGTAGAGCATCATGGTTTGAACCATCTGTTATAAATGTGCATCGTCTGCAAATAAGGATTTTTCATTTACTCTTACCGCATGTATTGACCTTTAACTATTTTTTCCATTTAAAATGGTAGAGACAAAATTTCTAATTGCAATTATGAACAAGAGTAACAAGGGGTCATGATGACCTGGATCGCTCACCTGAGTTATATGAGATACATGCTTTATTTAATGTCAAATTGGAGCTAAATATTTAGAAGTCCAGTATGGTCACATTCATGGTCATAAAATTCCGTTTTATGATCAAGAGTCGTGCAACAATGTGTATGTCATCCAAATTCCAAGGCGGGATCGTGAATGCAAAAAACAAGACAAGTAGGGTCACAAGATCACGGTCAGTCACAAGTGACATATAATTAGGGTCATCAGTAATTATAAATAAAATAGTCTGGAATAGGATCAGATAATTTTTTAAATAGTTTTTTATACATACACATCTATCAATAACTATTGACCCCGGGGGTGGGCCTATATAACCCTAGGGGGACTAATTTGAATTAATTTTGTTAGGGAATATCTAGGAAATGATTCATTGCAAATATCAAAAGCCAGGTTTGTAGTTTCAGACAAGACGATTTTTTAAAATTTTTTCTCCTATACCAAAGTCTATTTAAATTTTGGGACCCCAATGGCAAGGCTCTTTTTTTAACACCAGGAGTACAATTCGAACAATTTTCGTTGAGGGACCATAGGGACCTACAAACACAATATCAAAGGGCCTATGGCCTCTGTGGTTTGCAAATAAAAGTATTTTAAACTTTTTTTCCTATATCAAGCTCTATGTAAAAAATTCAGCACCCACGGACAGAGTGGGGCAGTATTTGGACCCTAGGGGACTATAATTTGAACAATCTTGGTATTCAGAACACACTAGATGATGCTACATACCAAAATCCCAGCCATTAACATGTGGTTGGTACAAGAAGAGTGTTAAAGTTTTCCCTCAAGTAGTCTATACAAAACCATCTGATCCCCGGAGCAGGGAAATATTTGACACCGACTAAGGTCGATAATTCTGAAACAATCTCGTAATTGGAGGACCACTAGATGATGCTACAAACCGCATATCAAAGCCCTAGGCATTGTGGGTTTTGGCAAGGAAGATTTTTTTTTAAAGTTTTTCCTTTCGGGTGCCCATAGCAACAAGAGTTTATTCTGAATTCAATTCTTTGAATAACTTGGAAGGGGACCCACCCAAAGGATAATTCCTGTGACAAGTTGGTGTAATTTGACGAGTGGTTTTCAAGAAGATTTTTTAAGGACAAGAGCGGTCATGATGACCCTGAAATCCGCCTCACCTGATAATATGAGCCACATGTAAAAATGGTCAAACTGATTGTTTAAAAAATTTTGAAACGTAGGTCAGGAAGGTAAATATTCATGGTCCAATTGAACATGAAAGTCAGTTACGATCAGTGTCGCAATACACTGTATGTGTTGATTCCGAATTTCAAGGCCGTTATCTTACACAAGAGGGGACCACGATGGGCCCTTTTTCGATCACTGGTTAATGGTTGCAATGACAGCATTTGCATTTCAAGCTTGAACCGGAGGGTCATGATTGGAACAAACTTGTAGACATCCACTAGGCAATGCTTACCACACCAATATCGTAAGCTCTATGGCCTTCTAGTTTTTCTAAAACCTTTTTTGGCGATTTTCCTATGGTTCTCATCCAGTAAACCCCCGCGGCGGCGGCCAGCAAATTTGTGTCTGTTGGGTCACTGTTTGAACAAAATTTTGTGTGAGACTGTCCTCTACGGTAAGATACATCGTCAAATATGGACAGCTTAGGCCCGTCTGGTTTTATTTGTAGAAATTTTTTGAGGATTTTCTGATATACAATTAAGTTACCACTTGGGCGGGGTCAATTTTACCCCGGGGAGTGGGGTGTCATGATTTGAACAAAGTTTGTAGAAGTGTACTAGGCAATGTTACATATCAAATATCTAAGATCTAGGCCTTCTGGTTTATTTTTAGCAAATTTATGAAGATTTCCCTATGTACAATGAAGTAACCCCTGGGGCTAGGTCAATTTGACCCTGAGGGGGGTCAAGATTTGGGCAAATTTTGTAGAGGTCCACTAGGCTACATGTCAAATATCTAAGCTCTAGGCCTTCTGGTTTATTTTTAGAAAATTTTGAAGATTTTTGCTATGTACAATCAAATAACCCCATGGGGCAGGGTCAATTTTGACCCGGGGGTCATTATTTGAACAAATTTTGTAGAGGTCCACTAGGCATGCTACATGTCAAATATCTAAGCTCTAGGCCTTCTGGTTTATTTTTAGAAATTTTTTGAGGATTTTCTGATATACAATTAAGTTACCACTTGGGCGGGGTCAATTTTACCCCGGGGAAGGGGGTGTCATGATTTGAACAAAGTTTGTAGAAGTGTACTAGGCAATGTTACATATCAAATATCTAAGATCTAGGCCTTCTGGTTTATTTTTAGCAAATTTATGAAGATTTCCCTATGTACAATGAAGTAACCCCTGGGGCTAGGTCAATTTGACCCTGAGGGGGGTCAAGATTTGGGCAAATTTTGTAGAGGTCCACTAGGCTACATGTCAAATATCTAAGCTCTAGGCCTTCTGGTTTATTTTTAGAAAATTTTGAAGATTTTTGCTATGTACAATCAAATAACCCCATGGGACAGGGTCAATTTTGACCCCGGGGGTCATTATTTGAACAAATTTTGTAGAGGTCCACTAGGCATGCTACATGTCAAATATCTAAGCTCTAGGCCTTCTGGTTTATTTTTAGAAAATTTTTGAAATTTTTTCTATGTAAAATCAAGTGACCCCTGGGGCGGGGTCAATTTTGACCCCGTGGGTCATGATTTGAACAAATTTTGTAGAGGTCCACTAGGCAATACTACATGTCAAATATCTAAGCTCTAGGCCTTCTGGTTTATTTTTTTTTAAAAATTTGAAGATTTTCCTATAGAAATCTATGCAAAATCAAGTGACCCCTGGGGTGGGGTCAATTTTGGCCACGGGATCATGATTTGAACAACTTTAGTAGAGCTCCACTAGGCAGTGCTACATGTCAAATATCTAAGCTCTAGGGCTTCTGGTTTTTGAGAAGATTTTTTAAGATTTTCCTATGTAAAATCATATGACCCCTCCGGCAGGGTCAATTTTGAACCCGAGGTCATGATTTGAACAAATTTGGTAGAGGTCCACTAGGGAATGCTCCACACCAAATATCTAAGCTCTAGGGCTTCTGCTTTTTGAGAAGAAGATTTTCAAAGTTTTTCCTTTCAGTTGCCCTTGCAACCAAGTTCTGCATGGAATTCAATTCTTTGTATAATTTTTGTAGAGCTTCACCCAAGGAACATTCCTGTGAAGTTTGGATGAAATTGGCCTAGCGGTTTATGAAGAGATGTCATTTAAGGTAAAAGATTACGGATGGAAAACGGACACCGAAAGACAGACGCCGGATGATGAGTGATCACAATAGCTCACGTTGAGCCTTTGGCTCAGGTGAGCTAAAAACAAGGAAGTAGGTCAGTAGGTCAAGGTCACAGTGAGGTGACTCCTAATCACTTGGAGTCATCCGGTAATTATAATTAAACAGTCTAGGAAATATGATCTGATAATTTTTGAGGTATTTATTCCTATATAACTCATATAACAAGTGACCCCCTGGGCAGGGTCTCTTTTTACCCCGTGGGAATAATTTGAACATTCTTGTTAGACATCCACTAGGCAATGCTACATACCAAATATCAAAGGCCTAGGCCTAGGCCTTTCACTTTCAGACAAGAAGATTTTTTCCCTATTTAAGTCTATGTTAAATTTGGAACTCCCAGGACTGAACCTCTTTTCACCCCATGGGCAAAATTTGAACAATTTTGGTAGAGGACCTCAAGGTAATGCTACATACTAAATGTCAAAGGCCTAGGTCTTGTGGTTTTAGACAAGAAGATTTTTAAAGTTTTTTCCTAAATAAGTCTATGTAAAATTTGGGACCCCCGGGGCGGGGCCTATTTTCACCCAAGGGGCATAATTTGAACAATCTTCACAGAGGACCATTAGATGTCACATGCCAAGTATTCAGGCTCTATGCCTTGCGGTTTTGGACAATAAGATTTTTAAAGTTTTTCCTTTCGGTTGCCATGGCAACCAGAGTTCTGCATAGAATTCAATTCTTTGAACAATTTTGAAAGGAGATCACCCAAGGATCATTCCTGTGAAGTTTGATGTAATTCTGTCCAGTGGTTTTCAAGAAGAAGATTTTTTTTTGAAAATGTTGACGGACGGACGACGCACGACACACGACGGACATTGAGCGGTCACAAAAGCTCACCATGAGCCTTTGGCTCAGGTGAGCTAAAAGTGTTGACGGACACAGGACACACGATGGATGCTGCATGACTGACGACAGACACTGAGCGGTCACAAAAGCTCACCATGAGCCTCTGGCTCAGGTGAGCTAAAAAAAAAAAAACAAGAGGGCCATGATGGCCCTATATCGCTCACCTGTTATCATTGCACTTGAGGACAAGAAGGTCCTCAGAAAAAATATCTAAGTCCAAAGGACAGGAACAACAAAGGAAAGAAATTTAACCAAAAAGAAAAAAAAATTCTTACAAGGTACAGATATGTCAAAATACACCTAAAAATTGGAGGTACCATCCATGTTGTACCACTGAAAAGTGGTCTCGGTTTTTTCCTACGGCCAATAATAAAAAAGTTACTAAAAATAAACTATTTATAGTAACGTAAAAGGGAAGTAATTCAAAAGAAAACTGTTGAAAGTGACGAAAGAAGGATCTGCCAAATAAATCTATTGACATAAATGAAATTTCAGATCAGTATCTTCATTAGTTACGGAGATATACCCATTTTAATTTGAAATAAAGGGAGGTAATTTGACATAAAATCAGTCCATGGTTATCTACCCTCATTGGCTCAGACCAACTAATGACAATAATGAAATTTCAAATAAGTCCTATAAGTACTTACTGATATAAATCCATTTTGACTACAATCAGGGGAGGTAATCAGATATAAAATAACCTACAATTGGATCTGATTTGTCATAGAATCCAAGATTTATTGTTGTTGAAGATATTTTGGAAGTTTGTATAAAAAGAAACCATAAATGAAGTCTCTAAATGGCTGCAAAAGCCAAAATAGCCAATTTTGGAACTTTCAGGGGCCATAACTCTGGAACCCATGACGGAATCTGGCCAGTTCAAGAAAGGAACCAAGATCTTCTGGTGATACAAGTTGCGTGCAAGTTTGGTTAAAATCAAATCATAAATGAAGTTGCTATTGTGCAGACAAGGTCAAAATAGCTAATTCTGGCCCTTTCAGGGGCCATAACTCTGGAACCCATTATGGGATCTGGCCGGTTCAATAAAGGAACTGAGATCTTATGGCAACACAAGTTTTGTGCAAGTTTGATTAAATTCAAATCATAAATGAAGCCGCTATTGTGCAGACAAGGTCTAAAGAGCTAATTCTGGCCCTTTCAGGGGCCATAACTCTGGAACCCATAATGGGATCTAGCCAGTTCAAGAAAGGAACCAAGATCTTATAGTGATACAAGTTGTGTGCAAGTCTGGTTAAAATCAAATCATAAATGAAGCTGCTATTGTGCAGACAAGGTCAAAATAGCTAATTCTGGCCCTTTCAGGGGCCATAACTCTGGAACCCATAAAGGAATCTGGCCAGTTCAAGAAAGGAACCAAGATCTTATGGTGATACAAGTTGTGTGCCAGTTTGGTAAAAATCAAATCATAAATAAAGCTGCTATTGTGCAGACAAGGTCAAAATAGCTGATTTTGGCCCTTTCAGGGGCCATAACTCTGGAACCCATAATGGGATCTGGCCAGTTCAAGAAAGGAACCGAGATCTTATGGTGATACAAGTTGTGTGCAAGTTTGGTTAAAATAAAATTATAAATGAAACCACTATCGTGCAGACAAGAAATTGTTGACGGACGCACGCACGGACGCACTGACGACGGACGACGGACGAAGGGTGATCACAAAAGCTCATCTTGTCACTATGTGACAGGTGAGCTAAAAAAAACAACAGTAAGGAAGTCAGTGCATGCTCAACGCTCAACAGCCAAAAATAATTTATTGGTTCAAAATCTTTTGCAAAACCAGTCATTACCCGTCATAGCACTTCCATTGCCTCAAGTGACATACCTTATATTTGAATAATATACCGAAAGCAAAATTTTAACATTATTTTTAAAACTTAAAAGGGATTCTCTTACAGTAAATCAACTTTTTGAATAAGTACTGGTGCACATATTAAAACCAACAAACATTAGGTACAGGCCAAGTCAGGAAAAATACCATCAGTGCAACCAAGTGCCTGTGATCATGACATAGACATAGGCGTTACCCCACCCATCATTTTATACATATATACAAATGCAAAACATGACAGAGTAAAGAAATTAGTATGTCATTCATTGAAAATGATTTAACAATAACTGCAAGTCACCATATAATGAAAATAGTCATTTAGTGTTATATGTGATCGTTACTTTGTTCAAATTTCGATATTTTTCCGAGAAAATACTTGCTGGGATAAAATTGCTGAGGCATTGTTTTCTATGCACTGTGTTACCTAACTAGTCTAAAAGCCAACGCGTGTGACTTTGGTACCGTATAGTCGGCAGGTACTCCTCATTATTTGACGGATTTTAATAAAATAAAAGTGATTTACGCAACATGAAGTTTCTGCCAAACATTCTCAGTATTTTTAGAGTACTCTGTCACAAACATTATCATTAAAAACATCACCAGAAAGCAGAAAAATATGATTTTGCAGAAAGAATACATTTTTGTGCCCTTTGCAGCCGCCTTTTAGATCAGCTACTGGTCATGTGACCACAGCGCATGCGATCTCGCGGAATGAACATTACGGCTACAAACTGTAACTTCTTGCATTGTCACTCTGAAAAAGTACAGCAAGTTTCAACTGAATATCTTAACCCTAATCTACAGGGGCCTGATTCTGGAATATTAAAGATAGAGTTACACATCTTGTCACACTGATGTACACTGTCACGATGACCAGTACAGCAAGTTTCAATTGAAGATCTTATGTCATGAAAAATCTAAGTTTAGAAGGGGCAAAGAAATATCTAATGCAGATGCAGGAACCGACACTGGACCTTGTTATTCTATGAACAGTCAAGCTAAAATTTAGCTGTAAAACCTTGTACCTTGGACACTGTACAGAAGAAATGAAAGTTAATTTGATTCCTTGTTACGATACATTCAGCATATACCATGATAATCTTTAATTATGCTGTGCATCAAACTACCTGTTTTAAGAAGCTGCCTAACTCTGATGTTAACCTGAATGACAGACATTCCTGCCTTAGAAAAACGTACCTCTTGTGTCTTGTCTTTTTTAAGATCATTTTCCTTCTTTTCCTGCAAGACAATCTTAAACATATATCCAAGATTAAGACTGCCAAAAATATATCTCATTTACATATTTCTCTCTTTATCAAATGTGACATCCTTAAAATATTACAGTGACTGGCAACAGTGTGTGATTTATATATGTGCCCTTTTCCCATCTTCACAAACTGTTATCATTCCTACATCATCTTAATTTAGACAAGTAGTGTAAAGAAAAAAAATATGCATGCATATCAGGTTTATGTCTATTTTCATCATTGTTTTATATATATAAAATATACTTTTTTATCAAGCCAGCTCATCTTGTTTGCAAAAAAGTGAAATCTTTCTATCAGAAGGATGTTAGTTCAAATTCCAAGGAAGGCGTTTATTTGGATATCTGTAAGACAAAACATCAATGTGATGTTTACTCCCTAGTTCATGTGAAGAAGTTCTCATTTACTTGCAGAAAACAATTAACTACTGGTAGGCAATTAAGTAATACTGGATAGGTAAACTTAAACACAATGTATATATATGAATGGAATTCTGTTGAAAGCAATGTTAACATTAACAATACCAAACAAACAATTCACTCATCATCATTCATATATTTACCTAATTCATGTGGCTATCAAGCATGCTGGGATTTCTAGAAAAGCAACAAACATGTTTAATCTCATTCTACCTAAATTCAGAACTTAGTTAAAGACCACAGAACCAAAATCCTGACTTTTTAATTTAGTCTCTTATTTTATGCATTTTATTTGCAACTCAACTCCTTATATCTTACAACTTTATATCTTTTTGCATTCATGCAGCATCACTACAAAAAACAAAAAAAATCCAAATAATCAAAACAGACACACAAACACTTATAGTTCCTTAAAACATTATTTTATATTTCAATGCGATATTTGTGGAAAGAAAACTGCAAGATTACCATACGATTAGAAAGAAAATTTTTAACTGAGTTACTTCCCTTCAATCATAGAATCAATTTCCTACTTTTTTTTTAAAATCAGTTCCTGTCTATTAAAAGGAGGAAAAACTTAATTAAGCAGTCAGCCAAAGGAGTGGCACAATGTGACTGTTTATGGAAGACGGCTGCTGAAGTTGTTAGAACAAAATGTCAATTTATTAAGTTAGCTGACTGGCTGCTATAAGGCAAGTGGTTGCTGAGTACAGGTGGCTTCAAAGGCAAGTTTATGTGAGTAATCTCTAGGTTTAGAGTTCTTACTAGAAAATGACTTTAAATGAAAAAAAAATCTCACATTTAGTTAAATATTTTGTAAGACTATCATGCAAATTTAATGTAACTGGGTCAGTTTTTATTACAGTCTTAGATTTGGTAAGGGAGACAATTCCGTCAACCTTGTATCTCTAACCTGTCAAAAGTTACCTGTTGGCCATGCTTTGGAAAAAAACTTTTAGTTTTTGTTGTTAAGACGTGTTTTTACCTATAGCCCAGAAATTGTATTTCCAATGGTTTGTATTTGTCCTGTTGTAGTTTATTACTCGGTTTATAGTACAAGGAATTAAATCTTTGCATTAGTTTCACTTTAAGTTTAGCAACTTAAAGGTCCAATACTAAGGAAAGTGAACATTTTAATTTCTTTTAAAAAGCACAGAAACTATCTCATTTTATTGGAAAATGAAAGTTGGTATGTAGAAATTCGAAATAAATCGCAGTTTATGTACAATTATTTTTCTATGAAATATGAAGAAAGTTAAAAAGACCTGGGGGGTCATTCTGTCGATTCATTGAAATTTCAACATAATACACATACATTTCTTTGAGTTCCAAAGACCTTCTGTAAATTTTGACCTGCCAATCTTCATTATTTAGTGTCTTGCAGAAGTCTATGCATTGGCTATGAAAAAAATTGCCAACTCACTTTCCCTTAGTAATGGACCTTTAATAATTGTGAATTTCAGGATTGATGAAAAGTGAGTTTCAGAATGACACTTGTATTTCTCCAATCACATCTCTCTATTTTATTCACTACTAACATTAACTTTGCAGTATCAAGTAACAGTCACTGGTTTGAGTGAAGTCTTAAATTGTACAGTTGTGGATCGTTCATCCCATATATGGTAAGTCATATGATGTGCTATGTGCTATGTGTAACTATATGTGTTATAAGTGTTATATACCTTATAGAACAATTAAGGTTATTTGGCCACTATGTTGTTATGTTCTAAATGTGATTATAGGGTACTTACAGGAACATATGCATGATGAATTGTGTATTGCTTTTACTATGTTTGACCATATATATTGACTGTCTTTTAACCTTTGTTTTCAGTGTGTTGCTGTTCTATATTAACATACAATACGGTTGTAATAAATTGGATAGAATTCAACCTATATCATGTGTGTCAATATCATATACCAGTTTCACATGTGGACACAAATCGAACGCATTGACCCTTAGAGCCTCAGGCTATTATTATAGCCCCCAAATAACCTGGTAACATTAAACCTGCTATGACACTATATGAAGCCAATTATGCAAAGAGACAGCATGCTTGATGAATTTGATGCTAAAAAGTGAAATTGGGCATATCTGATGAAACTAGAGCTATCACTGAAGTAATTGGGCATATCTGATGAAACTCAGTGAAGCAATAAAGCAGAGGAAACAAAATAGTGTATGAATGACATTTCTGACAAGATAAAACTCTAGTAAGTGGAGAAAACTACGGATGGTTGTGCCCCAAATCTTTGTCAAACCCAGAAAAAGCAAGAGCTGTAAGAGGAGAGAGCAAGCATGACTATTTCCATGCTTGATAGCAAAACAGGGCATACCTGAAGAAACTAGAGCTATCACTGTAGTGATTAATACCCCCAGTGTAAAGAATGATACTGGACAACTATTTGAGTCAAATCCATTTAATAGTCATATAACCAAGGTAAAGTGCACCAAAACATTAACCAGAATTTTTCAGTACCAAAAAGGTACTTAATTATATTCTTGTGCCATATGATGTGGGTGATGACGTGAAACAACTATGTGGAGTCTGAATCAAATTTTATTTAGTAATAATAGAAATAGAAAGAAAATGCTCAAAATTTTTTAATTAAAATTAATAAAATGGTGACATAATTCATTCATGTAATATTGGTGTGAGAGTTATGGCCCTTTTCTCGTGATGTGAATGATGATGGTGAACAACTATTATCAGTCTGAAGCAAAGCAATCAAGTAATAACGAGATGAAATGGAATTGCAAGAGAACTTTAACAACTAAACTGCAGACGCGGAAGTCGATGCCAGACAGACTAGGACAGCACAAAATACAGTCAAGCAGTTTAGTTGTTACCTTTTTCTTAAAATTTCATTTCATCTCTTATAATAGTTGTTCCCCATCATCACTTGCATCACATGAGACAAGGGCCATGTTGATTCGTTTACACATTTTTTTTTCAGTGGGTACATACCTGTTAGTCTTACCTTATTCTATGACAATTCATGTGGAACACAAATCTGTGCAAAACAGTGTGAAGTTCTTGATGTGTCTCTGGCATACTGCTGATAGCTCTACTTCATATATTTCTCTACAAAAGAAATTTTCCTCATATGATGTACAAAAAGCTAGTTTATTAATGCAAAGAATATAAGACAATATTTACAATTCAAATGTGTTACCTATAAATATGTGTTACCTATAAATGCAAGTCTACATCAATTATATATGAAATTTTAATGGCTGTTAAGTTGGGAATATTTCAAGGGTTATGAAGCTCTGCTGGTGGGTTACATATCTCAGTGTGTTATATCACACACTGGATAACCGGCTATCCTGACGCCCGCTGGAAATGTAACCTAGCTGGAAATGTAACCCAGCTGTAAATCGGTAGGTAAAGTTTTTCATTTATTTCTAACGAATTCAATTCTTGCAAATCAACTTGACAGTTTTGTCAAGGAATGACCACGGCTTACATTTACAATTTCTGGGCCAAATACGATCGTTACATTTTGAGATATTCGCTAACAATTTCTTCAGTTTGAAAAGTCGAGCAAAAAGTTTTGCACAAATTGTTTTGTTTATTAACAACCTGTGAAAACTTTTATCATCTGGTTTAACAGGTGTCCTTTCGGAACACCTGTGTAAAGTTTCCGGGTTCTACGTTATTCTTGAAAAAGTATATTACCCGTTAAATAGGCATGGTTGAGAGAAAAAGACTGTCGAAAACGGCCGCTGTATTTGAAATAGGCAGTCGTTGAAGTCAGCTGTCGGCTATCGAGAATACAGCTGTATAAAAGTACAAAAACTGTCTTGTAGACATATTATATAAAGTTGATTTGCAAGAATTGGCTTTGTTTTAATGGAAATAAATGAAAAACTTTACCTACCGATTTACAGCTGTGTTACATTTCCAGCTGAGTTACATTTCCAGCGGGCGTCAGGATAGCAGGTTATCCAGTGTGTATCAGAATTGTGTATTGTAGCAGTTGTTCAAAGTGTGTGATGTGACGCTTTGTTAAAACAATTAATGTTTAGACAATTACTTTCTTTGTTTTCAATTTTGTTCTTTCTGAAACTGACAGCAGCACTGGACCAACTGAAACAAGTGACTTAAGAATTGCTGATCAGCAATACAGAAAACAGGAAATTACACAAAACAAAACAGCCATACGGGCCACAGTAACTCACCTGACCTAAACTATATGATCTTGAATATATGAATGACACTTTGATCCATTTTGGTAACAAATGTGTTTAGTATAAAAACATAAAACAGGTTCAAGTACCCCTATTTGAACAAACCTGAAGGAGGACCTTACAAGAATGCTACTGATCCAAGTTTACTGAAGCGCTCCAGTTCATGCAGTTCAAGGAATAGTCATATACAGACATCTGTATTTTTAATTCTAGTGTCCCCTTTAAGATGCTAAATATCCCTTTTTGAAGAAATTAAATAGAGGACTTTATAAGATTGCCACAGCCCAAGTTTGATGAAGGTCCAATAAGCACATCATGAGAAGAAGTTGTATAGAATTATTTCTATCTTTAGCTCTAATTTTCTATCTTTAGCTCTAATTTACATAAAAAGGGCTAAGCGCCCTCATATGTACAAGATAAAGTGAGGAACTTTTAATATTGCTATGAACAGTTTGATGAGGACATATCAAGTGGTTCACAAAAAGAAGTTGTTTAAATGTATTTCTATTTTTTGAACTTGCGCCCCTCCAAAAACTTGAACAAATTTGAAAGAGAACCTTTATGATTATGATGTTACAAACTAAGTTTGATGAAAATACACTCAGCAGGTTCTCGAGGAAGTACACAGTTAAATATTTTGCTTTTCTGAGCTCCAACAGACACTCAAAGGAGTCAAGTGTCCAGTTTGAAATATATTTAGGTTATAACACACTAAATAGCCAGCACTATATATTCTATATAAAATAACAAGTTTTCACAATGCTGCAGTACACACCTAGACCCATTTTAAATTTCTTTCACTTACATTTTCTTGTAGAGCAACATTTATACTGTAAAAATATCCAAAGAAAAGTAGGGGTCATGTTTGATGCAAGAAAAATATTTCTGGTCAAACGGACACACCATAATTTTTACACTGAAATGACAATCACAATTCAGTGTAGGGGTGTATGAATAAATTTCACATGTTAAATCAGTTAGGAGTCTTTTTTTCAACATGCAAATGCTACCAGTATGTCAAGTATAGGCATGCTGTATGATTTCAACCAATAGATAGCAATGATTTAAAGGAAAAATCCTTCTTACAGCAAAATGAACTGAGAACTATTTGAATCCGCCGTTATTATGCGACTACCATTTTTTCACAGGTACTCAGGCTATTTAGTGTCTGTATGCCTATAAGGAAATACGAATTTTTTTTTACAGCTTTTTTGCTATGTGAAGTTTCATCTATACTCAGCTTATAAAACAAGTTTCAGCCCAAACAAACCAGTAGTTTTCTCAAAATCACTATTTTTGTACAGCCATCATTTCATCCAAAGACTGCAGTTTAAGCAGTACAATTGGGCTGAATCACATACAGTCATTAAACGCTGTTTTTTTTTCAAAAAACCCGTAAGATATTACATAAAATATACCACCAGCAAATGCGGAATAGACAACTACACTAAAACAAAAACTTCTAATTATGCAACTATGCAAAAACATAGAACAAAGTTAGTGTTTAGTGAATTTTTTTGTTAAAAAAAAAAGTTTGTGGGTGGGGGCGGGGGGGGGGGGGGGGGGGGGCGGATGCATGATCGGGGTGGTGGGCGTGAGTGGAGAGTGAGGTGAGGGAATGGTACAGCTTTGCATGTTGATAAAATATTCATGGAAGATTTGAAAAAAAAAATCAAAAGGAATGTTTTTTTTTGTGTTAGTGTGTGTGTGGGGGGGGGGGGGGGAGACCAAGGCAACAACTTCACATGTTTATAATAAATGTTCATGGAAAAGAATGAAAGAAGTTTAATAAAATTCTACCAATTGGTTGGTTTGTTGTACAAGTCTGTGGATTTTTTAACAATTAAAGGGCAATAACTCTAAGGGAAACTGAATCCCCACCAAAAAAAAAATTGAAGGGCATCATAGTGGTATGCTGGTTCATGTTTATTTCAAGTTTTATGAAATTCTATCTGATAGTTACTGAGAAATTGCTTCAGACGGACATTTTTGGGCATTTTTCATTAAATCAAGGGCAATAACTCTAAGGGAAATTGACCAACCCAAAAAAAACTTGACGGGCATCATCGCAGTATGTTGGTTCATCTTTATTTAAAATTTCATGAAATTCTACCTGCTAGTTATTGAGAAATGACTGTGGAAGGACATTTTTGGGCATTTTTCAGTAAATAAAGGGCAATAACTCTAAGGAAAATTGACCAATCAAAAAAAAAAAACTTGACAGGCATCATACCAGTATGTTGGTTCATGTTTATTGCAGACGGATGTACGCACAAACACACGGACGGACAACGCCATTTCAATACCCCACTCCCGATTTCATCGGCGGGGGATAACAATACTGCATCTTTTTGCATTTTATAGCCAAAGTTCTCTCCAACTATTCAAGCTATGTCAAAATGTAACTAAAAAGGTGTTGATACTGCACACCTGGTCTCTGCTCAAAAATGTGTGAAAATCCTCAGGTTCAGTACTGTCGTACACAGGAATCCTCCTGAAATGTTAGTTAAGTTTCTGCATGCCTTGTTACTAACACATATAATTTAGAAAATAAAATAGAAAAAAACAGGTTTAGTGTAAATAATCCTTTTGTTAAGAAATAAGCCGCTCTTCAAGTGAGATGCCACGGAAATTTTCCAGTAAAAGTCATAACAGACTTGTTGGATTTAAAAAGGGGGTAATTCATGAAGGTAAAACTAATATTTCTTTACTTAGTCAGACAAGTGTTACTGTAAAAAAGTATGTTAGACTTACAAAAGAGACTTTTGAGTCAAGGGTTAATGATAACGAAGGTTTACTTAAACTAAATGATGTAAATGTCTCTGAAATTATTGTCGCACCTCTGTGGTCACTAAACAGCTGTCCTAAGTTGGCGGATGAGTACAGTACACCAGGAAACACTGAGGCTCACCCTGATCTCAGAAGTCAGACAATAACAGAAGTTGATGTCGGCCTTCGAAAAATTATTCTTATATAAATACGAATGTTTCGTACTCTGCATGATTTGACCCCAGACCTGCAAAAATCATAGAACTGCGAATTGCCTCATCTAAACGATGCATTCTTAAAAACGAGTCCATATCTAAGTAAGACATGAAGCAACTAATACTAGCCTACAAACTACTTACTTACTACTGTAAGTGTTAGTTACGCCCTTATATGAATTATACATCTTTTGAAACTACACACCAAGGGGCATAATTCTGTTAAAAATGTTTTGTCACAAACTGCTGTGTTGACTAAAGTCACCAATAATAAAAGCGCTTAAGTGAAAGGTTTTTCAGAATCATAGTAATAGAAGGGCGTATCTGCACTTAATTGTTTTACCAGAAAAATCCACTTACACCCCTAAAATTAGAAGGGCGTATCTGTCATAGAGAGTTTATTTCGTTTTGCCGAAAACTATGATTTTCCACTTACGTCCTTCTACTTCTGAGGCGTCGATATACTAGAACAGCTAATCCTCTAATATGTTATTGGCCCTTTGTACTAAAATATGTTTTGTGAAATATTTTCCTGACATAAGACTGTATTCCTTATAAGTATATAATTTTATATTTACAGATTACAGATCATGGATGAATCATATGTAGATGCAATGGACCCATTGAATGGATCATTTGTGGAACTCCAAGACTCGCCGTATGAATGTTACATTTGTGGGCGGACATTCCGCAGAAAAGGCACACTTAAGAGGCACCTAAAGTCCACGATGAAAGTAAAAACAAGTGTTCAAAATGTACCCCTTTTTTAACAATCAGGAGGAATTAGACCAACACAGGCATGACGTGCATGTCAAAAGATTGCTGTGCACGATTTGTGGGCAGGTGTTTGAGAAGTAATGTACACTCAAGTCACATCTGAAATCTAAACACGAGAGTCGTGACCTTGTTTACCCCTTTCCAGGTTGTACAAAACCTTTCGTAAGGAACGAACTTTACCAAGACCACTTGAACAGACACTCTGGTCTGAAACCACACACTTGGTCTGGATGTGAAAAGAACTTCCATGACAGATATAAGAGGAATGAATATCAGGCTTTATGCACCGGCGGAAAGAAAATACTATGCCATGACAATTTTACCAGCAGTGATACACTCAGAAAACACAAGGATGCCCAACATCGAGGTCTACCCCTGTGTGGATTGTGATAAATATTACAAGTACCAGTCTGGCTTAAGGAGGCATAAAAACACAGCTCATACTTCTGCAACTGAGTGACATTTAAGTGAACTGTTTAGTGAGGAGCCGAAGATAAGGTAATGTCAAGGACGTAAAATGTTGAAAGTGACCTCCAGTTGTCATTGTTTAGTTCCATACTTTTTATGTTTTATGGATTAATAAAGTAACGTAATTTCAAATCTCGAGAAAACAGCAGAGAAACTGCATTTATGTATATGTTTACTTCTAAAGCCTTGTTAACAAGTACTGATTTAATTTCTTGTATTGAATTGAGTGTTTAAAGATACAGTTTTACCACTGTTTTGTATATTATTCTACTGTTTTTTGAATACTAGTATATGAGACAAATCTATATTCATGACCTAAACTCTTGTTGGCCCATTAGCAATTTATAGGGTATACATCATTGTCCTCGTGTTTGTAAATAGGACATCATTTAATTACAAATAATAGGTTTAGAATTATTTTCTTACTGCTGGAATTTGCATAATATAATTTATTTTGTCGATACCATTCGCTTTTTTTTTTCAAAGATGCGCTAGCTTAGATATTGTTGAACATGGTAACTATATTTCAGATGTAAAATGCTACTACTACCTGAAGCACACTTGCTCAAGTCAGTGCTTACAAATCATAAAATTATATTTGTTTACATTTTACATTATGCATTTCACTAATGTTCTAGTCGACAAGCGCGAAGATTACAAAAAAAAAAAAACTTGACGCTTCAAGTTTTTTTTAATGTATATTTGAGCCGTGCCATGAGAAAACCAACATAGCGGGTTTGCGAACAGCATGGATCCAGACCAGCCTACGCATCCGCGCAGTCTGTTCAAGATCCATGTTGTTCGTTTATAAAGCCTATTGGAATTAGAAAAAATGTTAGCGAACAGCATGTATCCTGACCAGACTGCGTGGATGCGCAGGCTGGTCTGGATCCATGCTGGTCGCAAAGCCACTATGTTGGTTTTCTCATGGCGCGGCTCATTTTATCTCCCCTATCGATAAGGCATATTGTTTAAAATTGCCTTCACCGTATACCTGTCCGTCCGTCTGTTTGTTTTTCGTCAGTCTGTTTTAAGCTTGTCCGACTTTCGCAGGACGAATTTGACGTGAAGTTGTACATAAACTTAAAATAGAATAATAATACAAATTTAGGTTTGCTTAATGAAAGAAGGTCTTCTAAAATGACTATCGCATATATCAGTTAAAGGTACAGCTGTACTTGATTATTGTGTTACATCTTATGACAATTTAAGTTTGATTTAAGACTTTAAAGTTTAACGTATAACAGATTTAATAAATAGTAATTGTTAACTAGTACCTACCTAACTTTATAGGGACCAATGTGCTACCATGAATAAACTCCTAATTCAGGCCCGAAACGACTACTTCTCTGATAAGGTGAAGTCGTGTGGCACTGACCACAAAAGTTTGGCCAATATTATCAAAAAGCTACCAAGAGACAGCCAAGATGCTTCCCGTCCCTCTAACACATCATCAAAGGAACTTGCGCAGAAGTTTAGTGACTTTTTCCTCGAGAAAATTGAGAACATTAGGAATGATATTATTTCGCATAGCCAAACTGATCGTGATTCAGTAGACTTGCATTGTCCAGAACACCAAGAAGTAGCAAACTGTCTTATTGATTGGGCTCCTACACTGATAGAAGAGGTAGAACAAATTATATAAAAATATTCAAACAAATCCTGCGAACTTGACCCTTTACCAACATGGCTCTTGAAGAAATGTCTCGATGAGCTCTTGCCGCTGATAACAAACATCATAAATACATCAATGGAATTAGGTTATATACCAAAAGAGTTTAAAAGTGCTAGGATAAGACCCCTGCTTAAGAAACCAGGTCTTGAACCAAACATTCTCAAAAACTATAGGCCTGTATCTAACCTTCGTTTCATTTCAAAAATATTAGAAAAGGTAGTAGATGCGCGTCTTGAGTGGCACTTGAGTGAAAATAAGCTACATGAGGGACTGCAGTCTGCTTACAGAAAGTTTTATTCAACTGAGTCGGCTTTGATAAAAGTACAGAATGACATCCTCACATCTCTTGATCAAAATTCTGTAACAGCTCTCGTGCTACCCGATCTTTCTGCGGCTTTCGACACGATTGATCATCAAACACTGTTACACCGGCTCGAACATCATTTTGGAATCACAGACAAAGCACTTGCATGGATGTCATCATATGTTAGTGACCGCTATCAAACTGTATGCGTTGATGGTGAATTGTCGACGCCTACGTTGATGAAATACAGTGTACACCAGGGATCAGTGCTTAGTCCAAAAAACTATATCATGTACACTAAACCGGTGGGTGCCATATGCAGACGTCATAACTTCTTCATCATTTCTACGCTGATGACTCTCAATTATACCTATCTTTTAAGCCGATAGAGGCTGTGGCCAGAAGTGAAGCTTTGTGCCGCATTGAGAGCTTTCTGGCTGAAATTGTCTCGTGGATGAATTCCAACATGCTGAAGCTCAATGCTGATAAAACTGAGGTAATGCTATTGACATCAAAGCGTAACTCCAAGACAATGATGACGTTTCTTTGAAGGTCGGTGATTCTGTGATAAAATCCACGAAATGTGTTAGGAATCTTAGATCAGTATTTGACAGCTGTATGGATATGGAACAACAAGTCAATTCGGTGTGCCGGGCTGGATATGTACCACTTCGCAGAATAGGTCACATCAGACGCTATCTTACCAGTGATGCCACAAAAAAAAAAACCCTTATTAACAGCCTGGTTATTTTACGGTTAGACTACTGCAATGCCTTGTTAAGTGGTATACCAAACAGCACACTTAACAAGTGGCAACATGTCCAGAACACTGCAGCTCGCGTAATCACTAAGACGCCCCGTCGCAATCATATAATACCGGTTCTGAAGGAGCTTCACTGGTTGCCAGTGAAATACAGGGTGCAGTACAAGGTTCTGACCCACAACTTTAAGGCTTTACACAATCAGTCCCCTGCCTATATAAGGGATATGCTAGAAGTGTATAAACCAGTCAGGACCCCAAGATCACAAGACACGCTGTCACTGGTTATGCCAAAATCTAAAACTATGATGTATGGCAATCGCAGCTTTTCGTGCACTGCTCCAAAGCTTTGGAACTCCCTTCCTGTCAAGATCAGGGAAGCTGACACGCTAGCTGCTTTCAAACGCCTGCTCAAAACCCACTTCTTTGTACAGTATTTTGTTAACTGACCGATACATTTATTTTATTTGTTTTTCTTTAAATTATAGTTGTTTTCATTCATGATTTTTGTTAATTTAGAATGCATTATCTTTGTATACGTATTTGTTTGTATTTTTGTAATTTATTCTGTAAAGCACTTTTGAACGTGTACAAATGCATGAAAAGAGTGCTATATCAATGTGGTATAATAATAATGATAATAGTATTGCTGATCATGCTCTGCTAATGTGCAATTTTAAGTATGAGACAAACAACGTTTGTACTAGCAGTCGCAAGAATATTGGTAGCTTTTATGATAAGTTTGAGCTAACTAATACACCAGTAGATTCTTTGAATAATCCTGAGTCAGTAGCGCAAGTTAATACTGTAGTGAGTAAGTCCGAATCTGGTATTAACAGTCAGGCTGAAAATCGTTCCATATATTCTGAATAGTACAATATTCTTGTTGGATTTAACGTCGCACCGACACATGATAGGTCATATAGCGACTTTCCAGCTTTAATGGTGGAGGAAGACCCCAGGTACCCCTCCGTGCGTTATAATAATATTCTTAAGAATATGCATAGTAAAGTATCACATAACTGTATAGACTGGTAGTTCACATACAAAGCGCAGGCTAGGTACATATTGGTGGTCTGATACGTTATCAGATCTTTGCTATGTGCTGTAAAGAATATGAAAATAGCTCGACTGTACAAATATATCCAAGACACGTTTGAAATCTTCATATATTTCTAGTCGTTAAATATTTGATCGTGAGGGTTCAACGTTCTATAACGTTGCATTTAATTGTATTTTATGCAAGAAGAATAACTTTATGCTTGTTGTTAATAATACTTTCTGGAAGTCTATCGGCAACATTGGCATCGGTTATTCGACAACTAATCGTATAGTAATAGAAATTTGTTTGGATAACGGCGATTGCAAACGTACTAGCAAAACGTAATACAGAATATAGCTCTATTTTTATGAGTTTTGATGCATCATCAGATATAGATTTTGTACATGGTTCTGCTGACAACATAACGTTTCGAAGTTGAAATGGCCATTTACAACGCCAAACTATGAAAAGCATGCGGTGCGGATAAAATCCCGACCGAGATATTGAAAAATTTAAAATGGTACGACTATGTCTTCACGTTTTATTCAATGTTATTTTTTTTATTCTTGAATTGTTCCTGGTATTTAGGGAAATGCATTATAAACGGCGTTCCTAAGTCGTCTACTGCTGATCATAGAGACCCTCTGTCGTATAGAGGTATATCTTTAGCTTCTGCAATGTATAAATTATATTGTTCAATCCTAAATGATTGTCTTAGTACCCGGGCTGAAGACAATGGACGAGCAAATTGGATTTATGAAGAAGAGTACAGCTATTGACCACATCTCATTGACTACTTTACATGTAATTGATAGTAGGAAGAAACTAAAGCAATCAACAAAGTGTGTGCACAACTAATCGATTTTAGAAAGGCCTACGACAATATTAATAGTAATAAGTTATGTAAGAAACTACATGAAACAGGTATTTCTGGGAAAATGCTGTAATGTCATTATATTCTTATGTTTATTCATGTGTTCGTGTAAATGCCTATACAACTGACTGGTTCAGTATATATTCTTGTTTAAGACAGGTTTGCATCTTGTCCTGTCGGCTCTTAATACAGTATTGACCTTGCTGTGTATTTAAACCCTTTAATAATTGAAGTTTCCGTTGGTAGCGAAGTTAAAAGTAATAGCCTCTTATACACTGATGGCTGAAAATAAGCATGACCTGCAAATTTTGCTCAATGCTTTGAATGTTATTGTTTGTTAACGTTATGCAAATTTATTGTACGAAAAGCAATATCATTCATTTCAGATCACCTTCGGTTAACAAGGTTAACTTTGTATTTACATGGGTAGCAAAACTCTCGATATTGTTGATAAATATACATACTTGGATATAGTGTTAACAGAGCACCTTGATTTTAATATTACAGCTTGGACAATTGCCAAAAGTGCAAGCGTGCATTTGGCCTCGTTATTTGCTAATTATAAAATAATTGGTGGTGTGCCTTATAACGTGTTCTCTAAGTCGTTTGACACCGTGGTGTGGCCTGTGATAAGCTATAGTGCGGCAGTGCGTGCTTGTCGGTCATTTTCTTGTATAAATGCAGTCCTGAACAAAGTAATGAGATATTTCCTAGGTGAAGGTAAATACTCACCAATTGCGGGTCTTGTTGGAGAATTGGCCTGGCAACCCCGAATTGTTCGCCAATAGAAACTTATGCACTAATGTTTGCCCTTACTGAGCCTGAATTAAAAATAATCTTTCAATTATCGTTTTCAATTTCCGTGCATTAATAAACGGATTGCAGTTGAAAATTGGTGATAAGACTGGTGTACCATGTAAAAATGGTTATTTCTGTGAAAAAGGAAAATAACCGAATGCAATCTTGCCAATTGTTCTGATATAAATGTCCATGTGTCAAAAACCTACATTATGGACGGTATTCAGTCATATACGAAGAGCAAATTTATCGCTTAATGGCTTGAAACTATCACTAGGACCACGAGTGTTACTGGAAGAGGTGCTAACAATAAGAATAAGAATTTATCACATAGCACTACTGTAATATGATAATGTCTCCTACGCATCGCTATGCATACTGTAAATTGCGGTGTGGTGTGGCACTTATAAGAATTGAGACTGGTAGGTTCGGAAACTTGAGTATAAAAAAATGGAACATGTCAATTTTTGTAAAGCTATTGAAACTGAAAGTCATGTTATTTTCAATTGTTCTATGTATAATGATCTAAGGATTAAATTGCTGGAGCTAGTTTTATCAACAGAACCTAACTTCAATAATATGCAAGATGTCGATGAGTTAAAACTTGTGTTTTCAAATCATTCATGATCACTCATTAGAATTTGTGCCAAAATCTGTTATGACATTTTAAACATAAGACAGTTTTATCTATGTAAATAATGTAATATTTGCTATTTGTACCTCTTATTTACTCCTAAGAAGTAAATGATAACCAGTTCGTCAACGATCTAATCGGGGTGATATTCTAATGTATAGTCCTTTTTTGAATATGCGCAATTGTGCTTTTTTAAAATATCAGTGTTTTAATTACTCATTTTAATATCCTCTTAGCATATGGATTAGCCTCCACGTCTTAGCTTTAAAAGACCACGACCACGACCTAGTTATCTACTTTTTCACACACGAAAACTTCATGAAAATCATTCTTATAATACAGGTGATATACAGCTATACTACAAGTTTTTTCAGTTGGACAATTTAGTCTCTTCCTGAATAAATGTGTTTTCACAACTTCATCTGCAAACGTATTCAGTCAATCTCTTTTAAGCATATGCATATATGAAAAACTATCTTATACTGTAGAAACAAAATGTGATTGGAATTTAACTTAATACACTGATTTCTGTACATATTGGTACATTAATTCACATTACATGAGTTGTGATGTACGTATTTATTGCTTTTTATAAGGGTTTTCGCCAGGCTATTATCGCCTGTCGCGTGCGACATGCCTTCGGACTTCGAGTTGTATATTCAACATTCCTTATTTGCCCCGTCATCCCTTAATTGCTGAAGCGACATGTCATAAAATCATCCCAATAAACACCCCGATTAATCCGATAGTGTATTCGAAAAGCTTTCACGTGCTTACCCGATAGTTTAGGTAAAGTGATGCCGATAAACTGACTGAGAATATTATACTGACCGCGAGATAGGAACTTTTGGAAACTCTTCGGATTTTTTCACCAAAAAAAAAAAAAAAAAAAATAAATAAATAAAATAAAATAAAAATAAAAATAATAAAAAAATAAAACGTTTAGTTGCAAATATATTGTTCAGAACTTGTTCAGACACAAAATTTAAAGAGATGTTTGAAATTAAATAAGAAATAAAAGCTTAACTACGCGACTGTTATGTCACTCTCATATATTTTATCAAAACTGTACAAAAGAATTGTCGTGCATTTTGAATAAATTCTTACACGGAGGGTTACGTGATTGCGGACAGGTTAAAGGACACTAATTTAGCATAGTTTACGTTAACGCGAGCTTTGGTTTAAATCATACTGTGAATTTAGTTTTGACATTTTGGTAGGAATAAAATGGAGAAGTGTTATTTAGATCCTATTACGTATACCGCACTTTATGTGCTTTTGAAGTTTTGTGACAGGTAAAATTTCTCTTATAAAAAGTCTCTCCCGTACTTATGTCATTACTGTATGTCAGTCTGAAGACAATCCTTCAAAATGAGGTGATGATTGGCCGGACAACGTGTGACGGCACTATGAACACCATGCATTTTATATTAAATTTAATTTAGGAGATAAATGTTAACGTTATATAACCAGAAAATGCAAATAAAACACTGTAGATAACTTTTATTAAATATTAACAGGCACATTTAATGATATCTAATTTCTTTTCGCGACGAAATGAGTATGATGCGTTCTGACACTTAAATGATGTCGTCATCCCTGCCCACATGTCATTTTATTCATCATAATTTTCACATCATTTAATAGATAAAATTATAAGTATCTATGAATTTCAAGAGTCCATTTTCATAACTTTTAATGCGTGCATTTTTTATTCCAGGTTGACACAAGAGTTGTTTATTGGAATCAGAAAACGGGACGACTATTTATTTTCACGATAGAGAATATGCTTATGTAAGAAGTTTCTAAATAGTTTGATCAACAGATGCAGACAGACAGCCTGGATGAACCGTTCGTTCTCAGCTACATTCGTAACAACAGAAAAAAACGTATACTTTTTGAGATCAGGAAACTGAATATCTCCATGGGGTGCATCATTTATAACCTGTTTACATATCGAGTTCCAGCACAGAACCAGCATGCGTCTTTTTAAAGGGCTCGTTTTGCATACATCTTCGGACATTAGAAGGGGTGCACTGCTCTTCTTAGCAGACGGCAAATCAAAAAGCCTACAGCAGTAATCAACATTCATGGGAATAACGAAAACATGTACAGACAGCAGTAAAAAAAGTGATACTCAACTGATTAGTTGTGTCAACCTCGCAGAATTAAATGTGCGAATTACTAGTTTTTCAATTAGAAATGAACATAAGAAATGCTTGATTTTATTGATTACTCACATTTTCTGCTTATTACATTTGGACAAGAAATGTAAATGGTTCATAATTCCGTATATGACATCAGTACGGGATCCGTATATTGCGTATACCATGCATATACGGGACTATTCCGTAGCCCGTATATCAAAAAATACAGTTTCGTATATTCCCCGTATATGACACAAGTACGGGATCCGTATATTGCGTATACCATGCATATACGGGACTAGTCCGTAGCCCGTATATCAAAAAAATACAGTTTCGTATATGTCCCGTATATGACACAAGTACGGGATCCGTATACTAAGTATATCAATCGTATACGGAAAAAGTCCGAAGCTCGTATATTAGAAAATACAGTTCCGTATATGCCCCGTATATTAGATGCAATCACAGTCCATATATGACAAAAATACGGGGTCCGGATGCTACGTATATCCGAAATATACAGGCTCGTATACGTGTGCCGTATATTCTAAAATACGGAAAAAAAGTCTCAAGACCCTTCGAATACATGAAAATGAAACTTATGTTAAAGCAGGACACGAATAAATACCATTTCTATGGATTTTTTTAAAGTTCGTATATTTTATATATACGGGAAATATATGTTTATGTATATTCGGCGTATACGGGATCCCGTATATGCATGACATTTACGGACTTCCCGTATACTAGATGTTCCGAATACGGGATCGTATATTAGGTCCGTATATTTCTAATATACATCCCGTATACTCCCGTATACTCCCGTATATTGACCCTTTTTTCGCAGTGCAAAATATAAATCTATGTTACGTAAATTAATAATTACATAAATCATATATAGTTTTCTTCACACTGAATTTACAATCAAGATTAAAATATCATTTTTCATGTGCAATGAAATGAAATAAAAAAACAAATAAGTAACAAATAAATAAATAAATTACATAAAGGTGAAATGATTTGCAGAGTGAGTGCTCAAACTTGCTTCATATGTATGGCACCATCAATGATAATACTACAGTCCAGCATATGATAAGAGCGTCAGTAGATGCATGTAATGAAGTTTGTCAGATATATATTATAGTGACATGTAACTCGGCTGTTGCTGAGAAGGCATATTCTTTCGTTCTGCAGGCTAGAGATGGCCTTGTAACATAATTGTAAAAAATGGGTGTGTTTCACACAGTCTTCTCCATATTTGGGCCTATAGGAACATTAATGAAGGACAATGGTCTTACAGAACTTGTAATAGAATCATACCCTAAATGTACACAGGACTGTAAGGAAGCTCTTGAGCGTTTACTCCTATGCAAGATGGAAGAGAAAAAACCCCGCAAGGAAAGCATTTTAGAAGAAACTAATACATGTATTACAAAAACGGACTGAAACTCCATGGAAAGGTGACGAAATGATAACACTTTTGACTTCAGTTCAAATCAGAAATCAGAAAGGCTGAAAATGGCAAAAACTGCTCAATTTTGGTTAATGTATGTAGACATTATTCACCTGATAAACAACACAGATTAAGAAAAAAGGTCAAGGTCGCGAACACGCGAAAGCGGAGTCTTTCTTTCTGTGAAATTATAAATCATTTTTTGTGTTTAAAAAACAAACATAACACAGTGTTTTTGTTCAAGATGATAAAATAGGGGATGATGGACATGTTGGGCTTTTAACTTTTTAATTCTGTTGAGGAGAAGTGGAGTTAATTCAAAGTAAAGTGAGAACAATAGAAATGGATTAAATACGGGTGTGATATCTATAAATAGTTTTTGGATAAACCGGTTAAACTGGATTAGCAAACATGTTTTCGTGAGTACGTTATTGTAAACATTTAAAACGTTATCAGCTGGTAATTTTTGTTTGAATCGATTTGCCAGAACCATGCCATTACAACGAGGTAGCAGAGCATCGTTGTCAGCGACGGCTAGTCAAAAGAAAGGAAAGCAAACTGAGGGAAACCTCGGAAACCTCGGTGATACTTCAATTGATAAATCTGTTGACTCTTCAGTGAGTAATTCTCCAACACCTAAAGCTTCACCTCTCCCCCCTGTCGAAACTCAGTCGAAAATCGACAAACATTTAAAACCTCTAGACAAGCAACCAGAACAAAGTTCTGATAGTATGGCCGAGATGATGAAAAATCTCTCAGAAAAACTTAATAAATTAGCATCTCAAGAGTATATCGAAACAAAGTTTAAACAAATGATCACGGAAGAAGTCTTAAGCAAGAAGCTAGACGAATTCCAGAAAGTCATTAAAAAAGAGGTGAAAAAAGAGCTCGAGAAGATTAACACTCAAGTAGGGAATTGAAATCCAGACTAGAGACGTCGGAACAAGCAGTGGAAAGCCTGAAGAATATAGTTTCTGATATGGAAATTTCTATGGAAAAAATGAGTGACGCTAATGTCTGTATTATGAGCGAGAATAAGAAAATACGTGAACAGCTTCAAGAACGTGAAACTATCCTGCGAAAACAGTCAGAGCAACTCAATGGCTTGGAGCAATATACACGCAGAAATTCAATTCGAATCTATGGTATTGAGGATACGGACATGAAGGAGACACCTCTAGAAACAACCAAGAAGGTTGTGAAGTTGGTTAAAGAGAAACTTAATATTAAGATTTCAATTGCAGATGTAGATATTTCACACAGAATGGGAAGATTTTCTAAGGATGGTAATAGACCAGTTATCTGTAAATTTCTGTCTCGGCATGCTAAACAAGATGTTGTTAAAGCACGAAAACTTCTTGAGGGGTCTCATATCATTATTAGAGAAGACCTAACGTTGCAAAACGCTAAATTATTGGAAAAAACAAGCACGTCAGATCTTGTTCAAACTGCATGGTCTGACGAGGGAAAAATAATTGCCTTGCTGAAAGACGGTAGAAAGATCGTGGTCGATTCAACCACTGACATCAGACGATTTTCAACTCATGAACATTCAGGGCGTTAGCTGAAAGAAATGAACAGTAAAAACTGACATATATACATTTTTTTCTTGACATGTGCTCCTCCACGTGTCTTTGTTTTTGTTTATACTTTAAATTATGCATGACATGTAAATATCCGGGTAATCCTGGTTTTTAATTGGTCCATACCATTACTACGGTATCACGTGTGGTCTTTCGTTATGTTACGAGAATCATGTAACCTCGCTTTCAATCTAAAATGGCAGCGCCCATGTATTGGTAACAATTGCACAATATCATGCAGTTTTGAGTATTTTCATTTACGGTACGTTATTTGTTATTATTATTCTGCAGTTGAGCTATTTAGAACAGGTCAAACAAATGAAAAGACATTGCCTTGCACTAATATAAATCTGTATAAATAAGCTATGTTTAGAAACAGCGAGGACTGTTCAATTTGTAAACATCAACTCTATATTTAGATTTCATTAGAGATTTAAATCATTATAGTTTTCTAGGATTGGTAAATGTTACAAAATAAGTGCCATGGGCAACCTGTAACTAACAGTAACACTAGATAGAAATGAACAGTTTCTTTTTTTTGTTTTGTTTTGTTTTGTTAAGTTTACTGCACCCCTACCACCAGGGTATCATCTTTCATATATATATGCAAGTGATGTACAGTACTGTTAAGAATGGTTGGCCTTTTTAGCCTGTTTGGCAACTTTAGCTTCTTTAGCCAGATGTGAGGGCTTCTACATGCGGCAGCTCTTAAGACTTAATACAATCATTATATTTTTCCATGTTTTATTACTACTACACTCTACTTATGTCAAATCTCTATTTATGTCAAAGAATGCGGTCCTTTGTGGTAAATTTTGCTGTTTCAGATGTAGGCCTATGTCCATGGTAGAAAGATTATGTCAAGCTCTAGAAGGAAATTTTTCATGGCTACTGCTTGTAAACTGTATGTAAAAAGACATTTTGAAGAAGTTCCAAGGTATGCTTTATAGAAGTTATAGTTCATTTCTAGTTTTTCCTTGAACTATCTTATTATGTTATATTGAATACATGATCCTCATCTCAAACTGTTAACGCCTTGTTCAGTTTAAAGAGGGGACCAATCCAACTGTAGTTTTAGAACCTATACTTGTAAACTTTTTTATTGTTTTTTTTTTCTCTTATTAAATTTTGATATGTATTAGAAAAAAAAAAATAACAAATAATAAAATATGAATGGGTTCATAGTACCTGTCATGTAAGTTAAGCTCCACTATCTCTTCAACAGATATTTCTTTTTGCTTTTTCTTGAATGGAAAGTCTACACATCAAATTATCCATTCTGTTGGTGGACTGGTTAGGGGTTTTTTGTTTTCAACAGCAAAATTTCTTTCATTTCAGCCATTCAGTTGCTCATAGACAAATGTTTGTAAAATGTTGCTTGAGACATTGTCTTTATAAAAATGCAAATGAATAAATCTAATATTATTTCGTTTATTTCAATGAATGTACAAGGTTTGGGCGACAAAGGTAAAAGGAAAGATGTTATTAATTTGTTAAAAAGTAAAAAAGTATGATATATGTATGCTCCAGGATACACATTTCACTCAAGCAGAGGAAAAGTACATAAGATCACAATGGGGATATGAGAGTTATTTTAGCTGTTATAATAGTCAATCTAGAGGTGTGGTTATCTTTGTGAATAACACTTTTGAATTTAAGTTACTGGGTATAGAAAAAGATAATGATGGAAATCTGCTGATTTTAAATTGTAAAATCTGTGATAAACAAATGACCCTGATTAATATATATGGTCCAAATCGAGACTGTCCAACATTTTATGAAAGTTTATATGAGAAAATGTCTAAATATGAAGATAATAGTCTCTTCATTCTTTCGGGTGATTTTAACTTGATTTTAAATCCAGATATGGATGCATATAACTACAAAAATCTAAATAACCCCAATGCTCGAAATATAGTTCTTAAAATTATGGCAGATTTTAATTTGATTGATTGCTGGAGAGAAAATAATATAGAGAAAAAAGAGTATACATGGTTTAGAAAAAACCCCTATAAAACAGGCAAGATTAGATTTTTTTCTTATATCCGATCGACTGTACACCGAAATTGAGAGGACAAAAATTTTGACAGGTTATCGCACAGATCACTCTTTAATTTATATCTCGTTAGAGTTTGGCAAGTTCCAAAAGGGTGTATCATATTGGAAGTTTAATAATTCATTATTAAAAGACTCTGTGTACGTAAATGAAGTGAAAAAAAACTATAAGAGAAATTAAATCTCAATATGCTACAGATATACCAAATAGATATAATAATGAAATAAATGAAGTTCCCCTTCAAGACATTAAGTTTAGTATAAATGACCAATTATTTTTTGAATGTTTACTTCTTGCTATAAGAGGTAGAACGATTTTGTATTCATCCCACAAAAAGAAGGAAGAATTGGACAAAGAGAACAGATTACTTAAAGAGATTGAATTATTGGAAAAACAGCAAATGATAGATTTTAATAATATTGATATAAAAAAACAAGAACTTGTCGAATTAAGAAAGAAAAAAATGGCAGGTGTCTTTGTTCGCTCAAAAGCAAAATGGATTCAGGAAGGAGAAAAACCCACAAGTTACTTTTGTAATCTTGAAAACAGAAACTATATTTCTAAATTTATGTGCTCACTCACTACAGAAGCTGGTAAATGCCTGATTTCTCAACAAGAAATTCTAAATGAAACTAAACTCCATTATGAAAAATTATATAAAGTAAAAGAAACTGAGGATGTAACATTAAACGACCTTTTCACAAATATAGAAGCACCTAGATTAACCCAAAATGAAAAAGACTCAATTGAAGGGGATATTTCATATACTGAAATGCTAAATAGCCTTAAAAGGATGAAAAATAATACTAGCCCAGGTAATGACGGCTTTACTGTAGAGTTTTTTAAAAATTTTTGGAATGATATTGGAATGTTCCTGGTTAGATCTGTGAATCATGCCTTTTCAACAGGAGAACTCTCAGTGACCCAAAAACAAGGAGTAATAACTTGTATTCCTAAAGGAAATAAAGATAAAACTTTACTAAAAAATTGGAGACCTATATCACTCTTAAATGTCTCTTATAAATTAGCCTCATCCTCAATAGCATTTAGAATAAAAAATACTTTGAATAATATCATAAATGAAGACCAAACTGGATTCATACCAGGAAGACTTATGGCTACAAATATAAGATTACTTTATGACATTTTGCTTCATACTGAAAAATATGATGTTCCGGGATTGTTATTATTGATTGATTTTGCTGCAGCTTTCGATACTGTTTCATGGAAATTTATGTTTGAAGTATTAGAATATTTTAATTTTGGTCCTACAATTAGAAGGTGGATTAAGCTTTTTTACACCAATATTGAATCATGTGTAATTGTTAATGGACATATGTCTGAGTGGTTCTTCTTGCAGAGAGGTTGTCGTCAAGGAGATGCTTTGTCGCCCTATCTTTTCATTCTATGTGCAGAAATTTTAGCTATCCTTATAAGGAATAATCCAAAAATAAAAGGAATAAAAATTAATGGTTCAGAAAATTTAATTTCACAATATGCAGATGACACAAGTCTTACACTTAATGGATCTAAAGAGTCCCTTTTTAATACAATGTTAGTTTTAAAATTCTATGGAAAGATATCAGGCCTTAATATTAATACTGATAAAACAAAAGTCATATGGTTTGGTTCTCGGAGAAACAGTCAACTGGTAATGTGCCCTGAGTTCAATCTCTCTTGGGGAAGTAATGAGTTCACACTATTGGGGGTAAAATTTTCCATAAATCTTAATGAGATAGTTAATTTAAACTATAATGAAAAAATTGAAGAAATCAAAACTTTACTGTCAAGCTGGTCAAAAAGAGTTATCTCACCTATGGGTAAACTAGTAGTTATTAAGAGCCTAGCCTTAGCAAAACTTAACCATTTGATATTAGGGATTCCAAACCCCTCACAAGAAAAAATTACTCTTTTACAAAATATGTTTTATACATTTTTAAGGAATAATGGCAATGATAAAGTTAAAAGAAACATAATTTCTCAAGAATATAGATTTGGAGGACTCAAAATGATTGACCTGAAAAGTTTCATGCATAGTTTAAAAGCAACATGGCTTAGAAGACTTCTAACAATGAATAATAAATTTAGTAATTTAGTAGAATTTATTTGTCCTGCTTTAAAATATATTTACATAAATGGAACAGATTTTACCAAAAGACTTTTACATCAAGATTTAAACCCTTTTTGGAAAGATGTGATACATAGTTATCACATTCTCTTGTGTAAGGTAATCCCTACCACTGGAAAAGCATACGCCTTAATAAATTTATGGAACAATCCAGATATAAAGGTTGGAGGCTCTAGTGTTTTTTATAAAAGATGGCAGACAGCTGGTGTTATTTTTATAGGTGATCTACTTAATGCACAAGATGAGTTTTACACATATAGAGAATTTTGCAAAACTTTTAATGCTAGAACAAACTTTCTTGAGTATAATGGCCTTATCGCATCAATTAGACATTTTTTGGAAAGTAAGGGTGTTCATAATATACGAAAAACTTGCAATCCAGTCATGCCTACCTGTCTGTCAATTATTACAAAAGACAGTAAAGGATGTAAAAATATTTACAAATATTTTAGATCAAAAGAGGAGTTTCCAAAATCACTGCAAAAATGGAAAGCTGATTTTTATAACAATATAGGTATTGTGCTTGATGAAATAAAATATGACAGAGTTTTCAGGATTACCAAAGACTCTAAACTCCACTGGCTGCAGTATAGAATTAATCATAGGATATTAGCTACAAACCATCTATTGAAAAAAATGAACATTTCTCAGGATGAGACATGTAGCTTCTGTAAAAATGAGCAAGAAACTTTAATTCATCTTTTTTGGAAATGTGATGTAATCAAACAATTCTGGTCACAATTATTGACATATATAAATAGTAGTTGTAATACAAACATAGTAGAATTGAGTGCCTCAGATATATTATTTGGCAGTGATAAATATGACAGAATAATGAATATGCTCCTTCTTTCAGCCAAGCAGTTTTTATACTACAATAGAGTTAAGGGTCAAATACCATTATTAGAAGTGTTCAAAAGACAAATAGTTTTGTTTTACCAGACCGAAAAATATACGGCCTCTCAAGTACTTAACTTGACAAAATTTCAAACAGACTGGGAAGAATATAAAAATTTAGTAGAATAAACGTACTGTATTATAAGTAAAATTTATCTTACAGCAACTGTTAAACATTGATTTTGTTTAACCTCCAATTACCATGCTGAAGTTAGATTAGGTTGGTCCATCCTTGATTTTTAGAGCAGTTCATGGCAAAATCTAAGGACCATCACAATAAAAATGCAATTTTAGCAGCCCGAGGTGCAGATCCTGATCAGGCTGCACTGAGGCGCAGAACGGCCTGGCTCTGCACCGATGGCAATCCTTTATAATTCAGTTTAAAGAAGTTAAAGGTTGATTTACATTGATAATAAAAGGAAAATGCTATCTTTGAGCAACTGTTATAGGCAAATAGTTTTGGATTTTTCTCTTGCTGACACTTAGTTGAGTTTTTTGTCTTTTGTTTTGTCTTTTGTGTGTATAAGTAACCCGCTGGACAGTCCACAGGCAGAGTGTCTTTTCTTGGAAAATCATCAATATAATACAATATACTATATATATGTGTATAAGTATAAACAGGTTTCCGACTGTTTCATAAAATCCTCGATTCTACATGCAATGACTATATAGTTGCTTGGGATACCCACTTTTAAACCTTTTTTCTTTTTTGGAACCCTGTAGACACTGAATAAGGAAGTAAGACAGTTTGGTTCGCACTTAGGCCTTTTTGTACTTTTTTCTTTCTTTTTTCTTGGCAGAGGCCCTTTTTTCCTTTTCTTATTCTGTTTGGGACCTCTTGTTCTCTAATGAGAGGCTTATAGACTAAGAGAAATAATAAGACTGGCTTAAAATTACATAATGACATACATTTTGGTCTGTTTTATGAAAGACAAATAAGCTGCTTGATAATACCTCTCTCTCTATTAAAAAATCCCCTGTTTCTAGGATTGAAATTTTTTATAACTATTTTGTAAGATTAATCCTTTTGAACAAGGCATTAAATATATTGATTAACATGTGAACTAGGTATTGTAGTTAAACTGATATATAAATCATTGTGAACTAGGTATTGAATAGTTTGATAACATTGTTACTACACTAAGTATATACTATGCTCTGATATTTGTTCAACTTATATCTATGTTTATATTATGTCTGTAAGATGTGATGCGGGATGGGTCCCCGACCCCATCACATCATGGACGGGGATAATAAATGGGCCCCCTGTGGGCTGAAATTAAAAAAAAAAACAACACAGATTAATGCTTGTTTTACATACAGCATTTCTGTAAAAACTATGCTCGTTGTTCTTCGCATTTGATTGCAATAATGATGCCCGCCACCTCCTCGTTTACCTGGTGATGAATATTGGCCCAGATGCAGAAGAGCTACTCCGAAGTAATGATTTTAGTATACCTAGGTCTTCTGTACCAGCATTGAGAAATGCTGTAGATATCACTACAGAGCAGGCAAGTAACAGACAAGTCTGAGCTTGGCATACTTGGTTTAAGTAGAGACTATGCTGCATACGTCCACTGTTGCATGACAAGTCATTACAGAACCAGTATGTTGAAGCAACACTTCAGAATGCAGAAATACACAGAGAAGACATGTCCCAGCACAAAGAAGTATAAGCTACTCAAATGAGCAGAAGTGAAGAAGAAGTTAACGGGGTTATGATGGCATAAAATCCTTCCCGAACCCATTCCAGGCTGAAAAAAAACAACATAGATGAAATTACTGTGTGATGTCTGGTATTCCTGTGAAGTCATAAGTCACTCATGACGTTAAGGCAACTGAAATATGTGAAAAGACAATGGATGGATCACCAAAAGAAGATTGCCTGAAAAATCAGTTCCTATTCAAGACCCCATTAAGAAAAGAAAACACAAAACATTTGCCAAAGCTGAAGTTAAAATACTCAAAACAAAATACTACAGATTGGAGCAGAACGTAACGTATATGAACAGTTGGTACTTTTGGCTGTTCAGCACAACATAGATCTAGAATTGACTTGGGTTTTCGCCTTTCGTGTAATGCTTTTGGTTAATGTATGTAGGTGCAATGAATCCATGCAATGAATATTATTCTTGTGTCTGCTTCTTCCTTTGTATATAAACAGTGGTATAGTATATAAATTGGAGCTTGGACCTTTTTCTCATCTTCACTTATGAGTAAATAACACTTTTCACCATTGACACAATACAGATGTCTTCTTCTTCATCTTTGCTGCATAAGAATCAAGTTTTCATTGTTCGAAAATTAGACTGATCAACTGTGTTTTGTTTTCACTATTTGACATGAATGCTTTTCAGTCACATGGTACTTTGTTTTTGGCTCCTAACAATTAAAAATTTTGGAGATCTACGTGTTCCACGCTGATATGATTTGTTCGGCTGAGGACTGTTATCTTGATTACACGCACATAGATAATTGGCGGGTAACATGTGAAATGTAAAGATTATATCTAATGATTATTACTGTTAACAGTGCCAAAATTTGTCTTAGCATGTCGGTAATAAAATTGCAGATTACAATTTGGTGGCATTTCAAAATATCCACAGCGCTTTAATTATTCCATACGTATTTGATATTGAGGCCGGGAAATCAGAAGTTCATCATGACAATAATTCCTTTTATCATTTCGGGTACATGTATTAACATTTCGGGAAGAGGGATGTTCACCAAGCAGTAATATTTGAGTAATGTGTGTATTACATGTATTTTGTTATACCACGGATTCACTGGTGTGATTATCATTATCATACAGAGTATTAATCACTTTTGAAAAGACAAAACAAGCCAATTTAAAAACGGCCATTATGATCTACTTTATTATTATTATCTCTATTCACTACACAAAATGACTAATTGATTTATAACCTTCAAGTAGTTTTTTTACGAATGACATACTACGATTTTCATCAAAGTTTTCCCTGTTTTCAGAGGCAAAACATGAAAATGAATAAATTACCATTTTCAAATTCACCCTAAACACTCTAGACACCTTCTTGATATTTGTTATCATTTTATAAAACAAATTGTCAGTAAACAGACATCAGTGTCATCATGTTTAAGATAAAAATTCGAGAAGAGTTTAAGGTTTAGGAGTACTGTAATATTTGATAAACGAACAACATCTTTACCAATATTTTACCTGACCATTACATGTTCTGCCGTACTGTCCCGTACGACAGATACTAAAAATATCCTCCTTTCAAAACGAATGTCATAAACAATTGCTGAAAACTGTGTTCCACCTAGTAATGTGAAATTTCAACACTTATACATCATTGCAAATGCATTAAAACGAACATATGTAACAATTCTTTGAAGATGGTTTGTTTTAAAGGCGTTTAACTGTCCGGAAGTGTGGCCCCTTAATGCAGTCCTTTTCCGGAATTCAATGTTTATATCAGTATACAGACACTTGTTCCGTAGAGCAATATACATATTTTACATGCTGTTCAATTTTCATGCGAAACAACTTTCTTTCCATAATTTGGTGTTGTTTGATTCTTTTCCCTCAAAACGTAAGGCTACGCGTTAAGCCATGTTTAGTTTAGTTTAGTTGAGATTTAAGTTAATTGTGTATTTGAAGTCGTTGCACTGTTGAATTAAGCATAATTAGTTAAAAAATGAATAAACTAATAACCTAAACAAATTTGACTCGGACTGAGGTAATGGTTTCTAAATAGTTAGATCAAGCTGCTAATGTTTGAACCACAATAATGTACGTCATGAAAATTAGTAATTAACACATTGTTGGCATACTACAACCTGAATGATAACTATGTCTACATAAAGTTACTTTCAAGTATAAAAGTTACATATGGAACGTATGAAGTATTTGCCTGCCTCTTCGGAAGTATCCGTTGAATCAGTTATGTATTAATTTCAGCTTTTTGTTTGAAGAATCGGATGATTTCGTTCACTTCATCTTTTCTTCATTACTTGCACAATAATTTAAAATGATTTAATATCCGTGAACTTCACTAAGATATTGTGCATTAAATTGTTGGCTGAGATTTTAGCTCGTATTCATTAGTCTCTAATAAGTTTGTATTTACAAGATTGGAGCACAGAACTCCAATTATTTTTACAACGGGTAAGATTAAAGGCACTTACATAATAATAATTATAATATATGATTTGGGGTCAAATTGTTCCAAGCGTCCAGTCATAATGACATTTATCTAGCCACCTACAAGTTTCTTGCATTTTTATTGGTCAATAGGCGTCATGTGGAGACAGAATATATTCCATATCCTGCTAGTACATTACAGATATGAATAAATGAAATCGAAATAGCTGTCGCTTTTGTAGTATTATCGTGTTTGATTATTACAGCTCTGGTAGAAGATGTCTCTTGCTACAAAATTTTAGTGTTCTGTCACCACAGTTATCAACCCGCTGTGCGTGTTTATAGCCGTATGACGTCATTCTGTTATTGTGTGAAAAAATGGCGTTCCCAAACAAAAAAACTGTTCCCCCAAACGACAGATGTTGAAGCGAATTCCAAAAGATTAAAGCTGAACTCGGACAATACTTTACGTTCTGATAAAAAAGCAGCAAAGATTTTAAAGGATGATTTAAAAGAATCTGGAAAAGATACGGAATTTGAGCTTTTAAGTGCCACTAGGACTGAAATGAACTTGGTGTTGATGCAATTTTATATGAACATTAGAAAACACGACGGTGAAATGAACAAGACACATTCATTTGAAGCTGTTAGAAATGGACTAAAGAGGTTCTTGCAAATGCTTCCTTTCAACAAAGGATTTGATATCGTGAAAGACTCTGAATTTATTTAAAGAGGCAAATTCAAACTTTCAAGCAACATTGGCAGAATTAAAACGTTTGGGATTAGGAAATACCACTCATCATCCTGTTATTAAGGAAGAAGACAGGAAAAATATTTACACATCTATATATATGTCGCCAGATATACCTACGGGCCTTGCTAACAAGGTCAAATTTGATATCCGACTATTTTTCTGCCTTAGGGTAACAGAACACATGCATCAAACGACAAAATCCACATTTGCAGTTAGCATTGACAACACTACTGGTCTCAAATATGTATACAAGGCTTGTGATGAGATGACAAAAAACCATAAAGAGTCTGACAAGGAAAACTTCTCCGGCATCATGCCAGAATCACAAGGTATGTTGAAATAAATCTATAAGATTACCGAAAAATTACTTTCAAAATTAAATAATAAATATTTAAAGAGGTGGTGGTAGATCTGGTTTATTGATTGGATGCAAGACTTGGTTAGTGACAGAATATGGGATATTCGCTGAACATAATGAAAACCCATATCATGCTTGTCAAAAAATTTGCAATAACCCACATACGTCAAGATTGAAAGCAGTTTTCGATGAAATATCCATCGCTGCCGACGATAATTAATGAAAAAAGCAAGAGCATATAAATAAACATTATTTTGGTCCTTCAACGTTTTGAATTTTAGACTGCCACGTCACAAAAATTAACAAATCGAATCATTTTGACTACAAATCATGCAAGAACAAATTAATCTTAAGGCATGAAATTGATATAAAAAAATCTGTATAATCTAAAACAGTCTCTTGTTGTATTTCGATTAAACTGTACTAAAATTAATGATTTTCTTTTTCTTTTATATCATTTCTGGCTCACCATATTGTCCGGTGGCATCTTTTGAGAAATATGTAAAAAAACAAAGACAAATATCAAACAGGGAATGGCACGTACCAAAATCGCAGCCTCCCCAAAACGAAACCTACAGCACGCAGACGTGCACACCACAAACACACACACACATGCACATACACGTGCACACACAAAAAGCCAACACACGAGGACAAAACGAACAAACAAAGGAACACACACATACACACACAAAGCCTACACAAGAGGACAAAACGAAAAAACAAAGGAACACAGTGGGTCACCGCCTTGGAACGGTCATTGGCAATAACACCACTGGGGAGCTTAAACCGGTTTATGGTGCGCACCCAACCTCACTCTTACCCCCACCATGTTCCAAAGACACGGGACAGTGTAAATAAAAGTAATCCCCTCCAGGTAAATCTCTAACACATGTAATGGAAACAAAAAGGCATGGCATGTAAAACACAAAAATGCTCGTGTATAAAAATATAAAAAGCAAACCTTTAGAACCAAAAACGTATGTACTCAATGCCTTTTCAGAAGACAGAGCAACAAGAGAAACACCCTTAAAGGCCCAACGAAACAGGCCAGAAGACAGATATCAAAACAGTTCAGTCCTGGTAGGATTTAAAAACTGCTTATCATAGAGTCCTCCCCCTCTTCCGTCAGACACAATCAAAGATGGAAGCGTAGTGTCCAACTGTAAACGGGTTGAACACTAAACATGCGGTATGTCTCAAAACAGTTGGGTCGTAACCTCTTTTAATAAAACGTTTTATAATTTTATCAAATACATTTGGAAAATTACCATGACCCAAGATCTTACGAAGTTTGTAAACCACATCCCCATAAAAAACGGGTTTAGAAATACCTTCTCGCAGAAGTATCTTTAAATTACTATTGAATTTTAAAACTAAATCAGAATTACGATAGTAAAATTTAGCAAAATATTTACGCAATTTGTAATAACGGTAGCCTTGCTGAAGAAGTTTACTTGTAATATATAGATTACGTTCATTGAAATGCTTGACATGACTACACGCTCTGGCAAACCGAATTAATCGAGAAATATATACCCCATAAGATGTAGCCTGAGGTACATCCCCATCCAAATGGGGAAAATTTACAATACTAAAGTTAAAATCATCCCTCTTGTCATAAATTTTGGTATGTATAATATTGTCATAAATAGAGAGATGTAAATCTAAAAACGAAGCATCAGTATCCGAATTGTTAGTTTTAATTAACTGAAGCTCCGTAGGATAAATAGTACCCACTAATTGACCAAAAAACGGATTATCCATATTAAGAATATCATCCAAATAGCGTGATGTATTATTAAATGCAGTTATAATATCTGCCTGCGTATCTGGAGAAGACTTCTACATCCAGGAAATGACAGGTTATAACAGAAACCTCTTGAAAACTTCCAAGAAGACTGTACAGTGTGGTACTGTAATTCACCAATTGGAGAAAGAAAATTGACTTCATTGATGTCAGGGTTGAGTAAAAAATGTGAATTATCTGAGGTGTACACAAATCACTCCTGTCGTGCCACTGGGGCAACTATTCTTTCCAAAAATATGTTTAATGCAGCTCAGATCATGGCTGTTACAGGCCACAAGTCGGTTCAGTCTTTAACTACATATCAGAGGGTTGATACGGATGAGAAAATTAAAATGTGACAGAATATTTCAGCAAACGTGCTTCCTCTAAATCGGTGTAATCAACAACTGTCAGTACAGGCCCCGGCTCGTGCGGCTTTAACATACCAATCGTCTGATCTAGTTCCAGCAGTTACATCATCAAGTAGTAATAATGAATTTTCACCAAATGTCAAAACAAATGTACAAACCAAGTCGGCTTCAGCCTGTATGCAGACAAACCTTCAAGTCTTCTATGGAAATGTCACAATAATTCACAATCTTACTATTTTCTCCTCATTTCTGGGGTTGTTTGTGTTGTTACAGTTGTTTATTACTTTTAATTGTAAAGTATTCATCATATTTTTCAATTGAATCACAGTTTGCTGTAAGTTTGATGCAGTAAGTGTAATTAACATTGTTTGAAAATTTACATGCGCACATGTAGCAGCAATTTTATTGTGCTGACAGTTGAAGTATTTCGTTTTAGGAGCAACAAACATGATATATGTCATATCTGCAATAATTGCATATCACTCACTTTCCGATGGATCTACTTTCCAGATTATATTTACTTTATTGTCCATTCATGTACACAGATACATAATACATGGACTTGGTGTATGTTATATACCTATCACACTACAAATATATAAACTTTTGAACATACTTTGTTTTATTTAACATTCAAGATTTAAATATGCAAGTTTCGAGATTGCACTGCAGTAGGTTGCGCGTCAGTCTCATAATCAAACTAACACGAGCCATCTGAAGGGCGTGAGTTCGGTCCTCACCCGGGGCATCTTTTACCATTTTGAAATAGAATATAACGAGTGTACAGACATAAGAACACTTCGCTAGCCTACGAGTAGGTGTATAATGTATACTTATTACTGAAAATGTGTGGAACAAAGTGACAAAATGTCTTAAAATGTCCAACGAAATATGCTTAATGTTTTCGGTTTTGAAAAAAAAAAATCAGTGACATTTTTATATCTAAATTCACGTATTTGTATTACTTACTTTAGGGCGATGTAGTGTCATGAGTTGGGGTTGTGTGGTTTTTACATAATTCTCCAATTTGTTCTTGTATACGAGCAGATTTGAAGCTTATTAACATATTAAAAAATCCATTTCATTTTGTGTTTTTATACATTTTGTTTTCATTTTGTCTAATCAATGAAAAGATAAGTTTAGCATTATGTTTTGACGCAATAAACACTGCTATTCAATAATGAAAAACAGTGTTTCAATTTTTACATCCAGTTTGCACTTACTATAACCTTGAATTGCACACAGAATAAATATACTTTTCGCAGTGTTACTGCTTGTACAGTTATCTCTAGAATGTACTTTTCGCAGTATTACTGCTTGTACAGTTATCTCTCTTGTTACATTCCTCAGTCATATGTATTGTGTGCTGAAAATATACAGAAGACTACTGATAGGTATGTGTCTGTTTTCTAAACAAGAAGCTATTTCGCACGATCAGATAAACATGCTGTTACAAATTTCACGCTGTATAATAGAACATTCTTGAACTCTTCGAACGCCGGAAAAGCTTAATTAAATATTGTAGTTATATTTATCTATGCCCGGAAATGTACACCTATCAATACTATACAGTGAATTAAAGCCTATACCAGAAGTAATATGTTTTTATTCTATACCTATTTTATCTATCCAGTCGCAAACGTTCATTTGCAACACGTGACCGTACAATATATTACAGTATTTTGATGCACGTGTGTACAAAAATCCTGTATTTTCTGTATTTGGACGCACGCGCGTACAAAAGAATCCTGTTTTTTCTGTATTTGGATGGTTTAACAGTGCCATGTTAAACATACGATAAAGCCCGAAACGCGTGAAAATCGGATGAAGTAGGCGCTCTATGTATAGAGTTTGAGTATGCGTCTTGAAATCTGGATTTAATTTGAGTTTTTGTTTGTTTGTTTACAACACACAAAAACGATTCAAGGGATAACAATGCTATCTGATTTTGATATTAAAACGTTCGTTAATAATCAAAAACTTAAAAATACAATAAAAAGGATCATCAGATGCTGGAATATTTGAAAAGTCACTAAAAGAAGCCGTTCCGGACGAAACCTAGAAATTGTTATCAGCCCTGACTGTCTGAATAGCTACCTCAGCAGTTTTCATTTAACGGTTAAGAAACAAAATGGAGAAGATTATGAATGACTGCGGACGGGCGGTCAGCATCCAAAACATGTCTGCTCTATAATTCACTTTTCGTCGGATCTTCACCAAACTTGCTGACAATGTTTGTGGTCATTACATATCGGCCAATTTCGATAACCAGCCAAATTGTACCAGGTACTCTTTGATTATAGTCATTTAATTACTAAAAAAACCGGGGAATTTAGCCTTGTTCGTTCTTTTAAGTCGAACAGTTTTCATCCGATCTTCACCAAACTTGCTGACAATGTTTGTGGGCATAATATCTCAGCCAAATATTATTACCACCCAAATCGCCAAATGGCTGTTGTAGGGAGGTTGCACCATATACTTTTTTAATGATGATACGCAGAAAAAAATCATTCAATGAATTACGCATATTACGTATGAAATGAACTAAATATAGAATGTTATTTAAGGTCAAACATTGTTCTTTATAATATATATTTGCACTCGTACCAAGCTGGGAAAAACTAGAAAAGGCAGGAATACAATATTCAGTGAAACATTTTTAATTTAAACTACTGTTATGCTGTGATTTTTGTGTAAATTTTTTATATCTTATTTTTCATTTATTGTTAGTAAAATACTTTGTTTTGAACTTTGGTCTATATTACTTTTTGGCCACAAATATTTTACATTTTTAATATTTCTTAAAATTCCCACAGTATGGAATGTAATCATTTAGAAAAGCACTACTTTGCTAAATTTTTGTAATCACACTAAGAAGTCTCAATATCCTGACATCTGTAGCTAGGTATGAAGCCACTTAACACTTTTCTTACTTTCAAAGGAAGTGATCAAATGTTTGCTGTTTTAGCAAATGTTAAGCTGTATTGTTCTAAAAACATAGGTGATAGTTTGGTAGTTTGTCCGGCTTGACATGTACAACATCTTAAAGATTTTCACAGTTTTTTCCTACTACTTAACAAAAAATTTAACATCTCCGCCTTATGTAAATTATGTGAAATTTTGCATTTGGATTGATGAAGATCCGAGGACCAATGGCCAACGAGAGGAACCCTCAAAAGATCTCTTTTCAAGCAGGCAGTCATCATTCTGCCAACGTTCTTATGAAAGATTAAGAAAATAAAATTTGCTGGAAAAGAGGATTGATCTTTCTTCTATATACTTTCTTAGGTAAGTGAGTTCTTATGTATCTCTTTGAGCTTTTGATATTTGAAAAATAATTAAAATTAGAAGTCAGAATGAAAATTAAATTAAGTTGTTATCTGACATTGCTCTGACCATTTTTGTTAGAAGCAATAGATGTAAATAAGTTGTTTGTACATAAACTTAAAGTTCCAGATTGAACTTTAAAATCTTGATTCATTTCATGGATAATGAATATATATTTTTCTAGATATCATATTGTGATTTCTAGTAGTATATATTATGATGGTTCTGGGCCAATTTAACCTCACTTAACCTTTTTGACCACTTCTAAAAAAACCCAGAGTCAAGCAATTAAAAACCAAAAAATAAACAAGTTTTCATAGTACCATATGAAAACCTGTAGTAAAATATGATTAAACACTTCTGCCAAATTTTTGCCAAAATCCTGCCACGAAAAAAGCAATGTGGCAGTCGCTGCCAACTTGGCAAACTTTTGGCAGAACGTTCGCAAACACAAATTCAACCAATCAAAAGCCTGCCATTTTTCTGCCAAGTGGCAGCAATGTGGCAGTGTCTGCCAACTTGGCAAACTTTTGGCAGAAATTTGGCAGATTATTTTTATTAATAAAATGTAAGGTATTTGATCTTATTTTCAATTAGTAAGTACATTATTAGGCATATAAAATCATTTTACCTTTTGAGTATGGCACACGCTTAAGAGTCCAATACACTTATACAAAGTAAACGCATCGGTTAACTTTACGAATGAAAGTATTTGCGACACCGGTATCGTTTTACTTGTAGTATAAAGGAAACATATCGGCTAACATTATGAATGAATACCACTTTTTGCTTTACTTTTTACAGCTGATTTAATATAAGTGTTCTGTTATAAAACGTTTTACAACTGATTTAATATAAGTGTTTTATTAAATTTAAATACATATAATATAAATGAGTTTACAGAATAAAATATATTGTTTGAAAGAAAGCAGATTTACTGATAATATAAATCCCCATTATGTTACAACAAAAAACGGGAGAAAAATGATAATGGCTACCTGTTCGTCTTGTGGAAGAATGAAATCAAAGTTTGTTAAAAGTACAGGGGGTAATTTAGATATTCACAAAGCAATGTTACCTTTATTACCTAAGAAAGGTTTAACACTCCCAGGATATAACTATTGTGGGCCGGGAAATTCCCTAGATAATGGACCCCCTGTCAATGAACTGGATGCAGTATGCAAAACTCATGACTTCTGCTATAATGATACTAGTACAAATAAAAACAAATGCGATAAGCAAATGCTTTCCGACTTAAATAAAACTAAATCAAAAACATTTGGGGAAAAGATTGCAAAACATTTAGTTGTAAAACCTATAATTAAAACGAAATATAAACTTGGACTGGGACACAAGTCAAAAAACGGGAAAAGGGGGTAGAGTATACCCCCGGAATCACATGGAGCGATGAATTAGCAGAAGAATTACACAAACCAATTAAAAGAAAATTTAGGAAACGAAGAGTGATTGTTAATGATATTGATGATACTTGGTCAGCTGATTTAGTTGACATGCAAGCTTTTTCAAAATATAATAAAGGAGTAAAGTACTTGTTAACCGTTATTGATATATTCAGTAAATATGCTTGGGTTATTCCATTAAAGAATAAAACTGGAGAATCTATTACTGAAGCATTTAATAAAATAGTTTCAGAAGGTAGAACACCAACAAATTTATGGGTAGATGAAGGAAAAGAATTTTATAATAAAAAGTTTGAATCATTTTTAAATAAATATAAGATTAATATATATATCATACATTTAATGAAGGAAAGGCTGTAGTTATTGAAAGATTTAATAGAAGTTTAAAAAGAATAATGTGGAAATATTTTACAGCAAATAATACTTATACTTATTTAGATAATTTGCAGGATATGGTTGATAAATATAACAAAACAAAACATTCTAGTATAGAAATGACACCAACCGAAGCTAGTAAAAACTTAAATAAAGGTACTGTTTACTTTAATTTATATGGTGATTTAAAGATACCAAAGAGTAAAACAAAATTTAAAATTGGTGATCGAGTTCGCTTAAGCAAACTTAAAAGACATTTTGAAATAGGATATACACCAAACTGGACAGAGGAAATATTTATAATTTATAACATTAATAATACAAATCCCAGAACATACACTATTAAAGATTTAATGATGAAATAATTCAAGGTTCATTTTATGAACAAGAACTTTAACCTACTACACAAGAGGTTTTTAGAATAGAAAAACAAGCTTTAGTAAAATGGAAAGGTTACAATGAAAAATTTAATAGTTGGGTACCATTTAGTGAATTGGAAGAAATTTAATTTAAAAAATATATTATATAAATGAGTCATAAAAATCTAATTTCTAATAATGGAATAGAAACAATAGATCAGTTAATCATTCACTTAACTAAACTAGCTGCTGCTTACAGAAAAAGTTATAAATTTTGTGGGAGAGTAAGTACCGGATTATATATTACAGCAGGTATCTTTGGTTGCTCAGCTGCATTAGCACTTGTTCCAGCTATTCCTATATTTGTAGCAGTTGCTGGCGCTGTTCCATCAGTAATTACCATATTTACTAACAGACTAAAACTTGACGACAAGAAATTTATTTTAAAAGCACATCATCACAAAATAAAACAACTAATAACAAAAGCACGAATTGGAAAAGTAAATAAAGAAGAAGAGAAACAAGTTATTCAGGATATTTTTACAATACTATTGGAAATGCAGAAAGAAAAAATATTCAATGCCTTTTGAAACGTATATGAAGGAATTTAAACTTAACGGATATAAAAGTAAAAAAGAAGAGCGCTATTAAATTTTACGTGCGTTTTTAGAGATTTTTTTCTATAAGTATATTATATATAGATGGTTAATAGAAAGGTAGATAGAATGATTATGCCAAAATTATCTAGCACTTTAGGAGAAATAATGAATCCAGACAAACATTCATATAAGAAAGTTCTTAAAAGAAGAAATGTTATTAAATCAAAACTTGATCAAATAGTTAGTGATGAATATAAAAATCACGTTATTGATAAATTACAAAATGTTATAGATCCTTATCTTTTAAAAAATAATTTATTTGAATGGAACTGTGGTTGTCTATTAACTGAAGAAGAAAATGCTGAAAGATTATGTGATTGTCCCAGACCAATTAATCATCGAAACAACCCTAAAAAAGTTATTGCAACCGATTGTGATACTAATGAAGAAAAAATATATAGAAGCACTTACGCAGCATTTAAAGACCTTAATATTAATTCTGGATTAATAAAAATGTGCTGTGAAGGAAAAAACAGAGTAAAAAGTGGAATATCAAAAACTAACGGAAAAAGATATAAATTTAAATATTTTATTTCTTCTTAAACTTTATTTATTTTATTATTTTTTAATCCTTTTTTGCTTAACGAATTTTATTTTCTAAATATAATATATAGATGGAAATTGAGAGATCAAAAAATCAATATTATAAGAAATTTGAAATTAAAGTTGAATATAGACAAGATCCAAAGAATCAATTATATTTAACTATAAACGGCTCTTATGAAATACTTAAATCTGAACTTAAAACTTTAAAAGGTATAAAAATAAACGTTGTTTTAAAAATAACTTTTACAAAAATGGATAAAACTGATACAATATATAAATCAGCTTATTTTCAATCAAAGGCTTTAGAAATTATTAACACAAACGAAATAAAAAAAACTTTACATCAAGCTTTTGATGAAATAATAAATAGAATTGGTAATTGGATTTCTGAAGGAAGTGGCTGGAGAATAGAGTCAGTTGATGCTCATTATATAAATAGATATAAGTATAGTCCGTTGGCTGCTTCAAAGTATTTAGAATTACCAAAACCATTACAACATCCAATGAAAAGATTAATAAATATAAAGAATGATGATAACGAATGTTTTAGATGGTGTCATTTAGCTTACAAATTTCCTGTAACAAAACATTCTGAAAGAGTTTCAAATTATAAAAAACATATAAACGATCTTGATTATACTGGAATTAAATTTCCTGTTACATTAAATCAAAAACCTAAAATAGAAGTTTTAAATGAAATATCATTTAATATATTTGGTTATGAAGAAAATAGTATTTATCCATTGTACATATCAAAATATCAATACGAAGAACACTGTGATATGTTATTAATCAATAAAGATAAAATAACTGATGATGACTGTAAGCCCTCAAGGACTGTAGTCCAACATTATGTTTGGATAAAAGACTTTAATAGATTAATGTTTAACAAAACAAAACAAATAAAAAACACTTCTGTAAAAGCTGTCTGCAACATTTTTCTCAAGAAAGAATATTAAATGAACATATTCCAAATTGTTTAGCTATTAATGGTACCCAAGGTGTAAAAATGCCAAAAGAGGGAAGTAAAGTACAATTTAAAAATTATCATAAAGGTTTAGCAGTACCTTTTGTAATTTATGCTGATTTTGGATCAATAACTAAAAAAGTTTTAACTGCTTTACCATCAACTGAATCTTCATTTACTGAACCATATCAAAATCATATAGATTGTGGTTACGGTTATAAAGTTGTTTGTTGTTATGACGATAAATATACTAAACCAACCCAGATTTATAGAGGCCCTAATGCAGTTTATAAGTTTATTGAAAAAATGCTTGAGGAAGAGGAATATTGTAAAGAAATATTTAAACAGCACTTTAACAAAGAACTAAGAATGTCTAAAAAAGATGAAATTGAATTTAAAAAACAAAAGTTTTGCCATATCTGTGAAAAAGAATATAAGGAAAATGAAAATCCTGTTCGAGACCATTGTCATATAATAGGAAAATTCAGAGGAAGTGCTCACTCAGAATGTAATATTAATTTTAGACTAACACACAAAATTCCTGTTATTTTTCATAATTTAAGAGGTTATGACGGTCATTTTATTATGCAACAAATAGGGAAATTCAAAAAAGAAATTAATGTTATTCCTAACAATATGGAAAGATATATGGCATTTATGATTTCCGACTTGGTCTTTATTGATTCATTTCAATTTATGTCTCAGTCATTGGATAACCTAGTAAAAAATATTCCAGAATTAAAATACACATTAACTGAATTTGATAAAAATATAGAATTATTAAAAACAAAAGGTGTTTATCCATATGATTACATGAATTCATTTAAAAAATTCAAAGAAACAAAATTACCTTCTAAAGAAGAGTTTTATTCAATTTTAAATGAAACACACATATCTGACAACGAATATGAACATGCTAAAAATGTTTGGGATAAATTTAAAATTAAAACAATGGGAGAATATCATGATCTATATTTAAAAACTGACGTATTACTTTTAGCTGATGTATTTGAAAATTTATGAAAATTATGTTTAGAGTACTACAAATTAGATCCTTGTCATTATTTTAGTAGTCCTGGTTTAGCTTGGGATGCAATGTTAAAAATGACTGGAATTAAGTTAGATTTAATAACTGATATTGATATGTATCTTTTTATTGAAAATGGACTGAGAGGAGGAATAAGTTATATTTCAAACAGATACAGTAAAGCAAACAATAAATATATGAAAGATTATGATCCTGAATTAGAATCTAAATACATTATGTACCTCGACGCCAATAACCTTTACGGTTGGGCTATGTGTCAACCATTGCCCTCTGGAAACTTTAAATTTATATCCGAAAAACAATTCAAGAAATTAATGTCAAAAGGTAAAACTAACTTTATAGTTGAATGTGATCTTGAATATCCAAAAGAATTACATACTGTACATAATGATTATCCTTTAGCTCCTGAAAAAATTAAAATACCAGACGAATGGCTTTCTGACTATAGTAAAACTATTAAAACAGAATTTGAAATAGGAAAAAGTAATGTAAAAAAATTAGTTCCAACTTTAATGAAAAAACAAAATTATGTAGTTCATTATAAAAATCTTGAACTATATACACAATTAGGGTTAAAAGTAACAAAAATACATAAAGTATTAACTTTTGATGAAAGTCCTTGGTTAAAAAAGTATATTGATTTTAATACTCAAAAAAGATCTAAAGCAAAAAATACATTTGAAAAAGACTTTTTTTAAGTTAATGAACAACTCTGTATTCGGTAAGACGATGGAGAATTTACGCAAGAGGGTTAATATTAAATTAACTCATGATGAAAATATTTTATTAAAATACATAGCCAAACCTTCATTTGTTAGTTCAACGATGTTTAACAAGAATTTGTTTGGTATTCATAGAATAAAAGAAAGTTTGTTATTAAACAGACCTTGTTATGTTGGAATGTGCATTCTAGATTTATCAAAATATTTAATGTATGATTTTCATTATAATTACATTAAGGAAAAGTACGAGGATTTAGCAAAGCTTTTATTCACTGACACTGATTCATTATGTTATGAAATAAAAACCAAAGATGCATATGAGGATTTTTATAAGGACAAAGATTTATTTGATAATAGTGATTATAACCCAAAATCAGAATTTTATTTTGATAATAATAAAAAAAGTAATTGGAAAATTTAAAGATGAAGCTGCCGGCATTCCCATTGTTGAATTTGTTGGATTAAGAAGTAAAATGTATTCATATTTATTAGAAAACGAAGTCAATGTTAAAAAATGTAAAGGAATTAAAAAACATGTTGTTAAGAAAACAATAGTTCATAAAAAATTATAAAGATACTTTGTTTAATTCAACCCAAAGTAATCACACCTTAAAAGTTATTCGTTCTGATAAACACAATCTTTCCAGTTATGTTATAAATAAAACATTTTTATCATGTTATGACGATAAAAGATATATTCTTGATAATGGTATTGATACATTAGCTTATTCTTAAATTATAGAACCGTAAATTGTTAACTGAATATTCATAACGTTTAAAGAATTAATATAATTAACATCATTTATTTTAAATTCATTTGCATAATTAATAGAAATAGATTCATTTTTTCTGTTATTTTTTACATTATAACTTTGAAGAATTACATTTTCTTTATTTTTTAAAGCTTCTCCTTTATCTAATTTAATTGCATCAACAAGAATAATTAAGATGCAATTTTGTTTAATTGTTACATTATTACCATTTTGAACTAAACCAGGACTAGCATTTACAGTTTTCCATTGAAATAATCCACTATCGGTATCTTGGGTATAACATGTTAAAAACAATGGAGGTTTTCTTATTAATTGTCTTTCTATTTTATTTACTTTTTCATTTATATTATTGAATATTCCCATTATATTAATTATTCCAGTTAAATAAAAACACAGTAATTAATAAAAACTAGGGATTAACTCAAAAGTTTGTTTCTATCATGGAATGCATGTTCATCCGATACAGATTCATCCGATATGTAGAATCTGATGTAACTATTCTTCAAAAGCGAAAATGTTACTTCTGTAGATGTTGAATCGTCATAAGGATGAATGTCAAACATTGTCCCTTGTGTTAGATAAACTTTATTTTTTTTCTGATAAATAGATACTAACTGATCAGTGTCAAAGTCCTCAGCTGCTATATTTACATTATTAAATATACCAAAAATTAGATCATCATCATCATTCCGCCACCTATCATTCCGCCACCTAAATATAAAATGTGATATTGGGCTTTTAATCGGTTTATTCGGTTCACCTATGGGCCTGGCCCCCGTTAATAAAATCTTAATATCTATTATATAAATTTCGGTTTTTTCGACTATAAACACACCCCTCAAAAGCACATTTAGTACAGCTATTTTATATTCTTGGTTTGTGTTTATAAAATCTCTATAATCTACGATAATTCCAGGTATTAATTGAAATGTATTAATATTTCAGACGGCCATATCTTCTTATGTTGAATATATCCAGGCACCCTGACGGTCAAAATACTTTTCATTTTTACTAATCATAAAAACGTATTATAGTATTCAAGAGAAAAAATTCACGTCTTACTTTTTCTAGTTTTTTCTTCTATTTTCCTGTCTTTTTTTTTAAAGTTTAAGAATTATTTCGGGCTAAATCATCAAGTCTTTTTTGTTGTAGCAACTTCAGAAGCAGATAGATTGTCAACAACACCCTTTGTTCTAGCAAATTGTGTTTCTTTTTTTAAGAAAGCATTTTTACTTCTTTAATTTTTTCCCAATTATTAGAAATTTTTTTCATCATTAGTAGAAATTTCTTCAACATTAGTGGTTATTGTTTTAGTATTAGCATAATTACTTGGTATTAGCAGTGATGATTTCCTTGTTTAGCTGATATTTCAACTACAGAGTCCAAATCATTATTATTTTTTTAATTTTATCATTAAATTCATTAATATCTTTTGTAAAAAACCCTGTAAGTTATTTAACTCTTCGTACTTTATATTGTGACGTGATCAACATTATTTATCATGTCTACAAGTTGTTTCTTCAAATTTTCTAGCTGATCATTAATTTATGTTAAATTTGATTCAGTATTAACAGCAATTAACTCTCCTTGTTTAACTGATTTTTCACCTACAAAGTAGTTATTTTTATGTTCTTCCAAACTTTAGCATTAAGCTGCGTCTTATCTTCTTGTAATTTTTTTGTAATATTATTTAATTCTGCATACTTTAAATTGTGACGTTATAACAGTACTAATCCAAATTCGAATTTGTTTTTTAAAGTCATCTATTTTAGAATTAAGCTCATTTTCAAAGTCTCTAATCACGGGGGAGGAACTGTTACACGAGACTCGGTTGTGGAGGATATCATGTTACAGATTTAGGATGCTACTGTTACAGCATTCCTGGATAACGTTACAGCCTTCGGAGGATAATAATAGCTCTCGGTGTTTTGTTTGGCAAAGAAATGGTAAAGATTTATCTCCTTTTTGCAAAACTAGAAATTGTATTTCTAGATCAATGGTATGCACGTCATTTGAGACATGGCTTAACATGCGAAACACAGTATTTTGATGTCTATCAAGCGTTTTTATGACAAAATTCAAAATTTTGATAGAAATTATTAAAAAGAATTTGATTAAAGGATATTTTCAACTCTATTTTATGTCTACTTGCGTAAAGAAAAACCCCCTTCATGCATTCACTTGATAATGATGTAGGAAAAATACTGTAGGTCTAATTTTTCGCAGTTTTATAAAATGTCACAGTTGTGGGGTGATAATTCTGAATGTGTTACAGATTTAGGATGATAATTTTTCTTTTTCAGGATTCTGTTGTGAGATGTAAATACTGCCACACAACATTTATTTCTTCCTTCGAAGCAGTCAGGCATGTACTGGAAAGGCATCCAAAGAAAAGAGTTGCTGTTACAACATTTAAAAGCACAGGAAAGAAAACAACAAGAACATTTAACCTAACTGGAGAAGATGTAGGTTGCGATATATCAAGAGTCACTTATGATGAGCAGTTAAACAAAATTCAAATTCAAACAAAACAAACTACTGAAAGTCCAGTTCATAAAATTAAACGCATTAATACACCAACTAAACATGTTCATAAACAGCTGTTTCCAGACATTGATAAAAGCAATGAGATTAATATATTAGAACTTGATGATGAAAAAACTAAGATTTCGTCAGTTGATAATCTAAGTTATGCAGATGATCGACTTACTTCAGAATCTGATGAAGATCGAGAACATGAACAGACGTTTGAAAATATTCCAGTTACTGTTGAAAGAGAACATTTAAAAGAATGTGTTGATCAGTTAAAACGTTTACTGCCATTTGTCACCGCTCAGTTTGAAGAAAAAGGTCGTCTTGAGGAATGGGTCGCTTTTTTTGAACTCGTATCGAAAGGAAGATTTGAAGTAGACCATATTGCAAGTCAGCTATTTTGGGATGTTGTAAAGTTTACAAGCAAAGAAAATGTCCATGGTATGCGGTTTACACCTGAAGTGAAAGAGTTTTGGTCCGTTGGATATTCAATGTTTCATGCAAAATTTATTCGGTTTATGGGTGGGTTGAAGGCAGGAGGTCAAGTTGTTGAGGGATCGAGCCGAACGGATCTGATTCCAGATGCATCAGCTGTAAATTTTGTTTGTCCAGATATAAAACGTTTAAGAGAAGAAAAAAACAGTCAAAACATTGATTGTGACAGACCAGGAATCATTTACTCAAACATAGAAGCAGTGAGCAAATCACATGATGCAACATCCAGATCATATAAATTATGTATAGATGGTAAGAAAATGACTGCTGGTTTTGGAAAAAAGCTGGGTGAAGTGGACATATTAGGACATGAATCAAAACCAACGTTTGGTGAAAAAAGAGACCGATATAACGCTGAAGAAATATTAATAGTAGATACACACAGGCTAATAGATAAATATATAGAACTCGACAAAAATGATATTAATGAACTAATAAGTGAAAGTAAGGAAGGTTTGCTTCTGAAATTGATCGATATAATTTCAATACTTACAAAACGCGTTCAAGAGATGCGTGAAATGAAAGTAAAGAAGTCACAAGCTATAGAAAAATTTTTGAAACTGGCTGGTGACAACTGGCAAAAATCTAAATATAGTTACGCAATAAGTAGTATGAAGACACAAATGTTCAGACTTAATATGTGTATTGACGACGCCATTGAAACAAATGATAAACTCGGTCTCGTGGCAGCAGCGTGTAATGGAAAAATCACTGAGTACAGCATAGATACAACGATTGAATTAAATACACAGAAGAATTACGTATGTCTAAATGAGGTTGCACAAAATGATGTTCATGATATTGATCCAACTCTGGTTAAACAAAGATCTGAAAAGTGGTTTAAGCTACGAACCGGTGCCAAAGTGACTGGCAGTACAATGTATAAAGCTCTAGGTCTAAGTACTTTGGAAGAGCAGAAACAGCACATTGAAAAGTTAAATTCTTCAGCCGGTAATGGAAGTGTTTCTGTAGAAACCAGTCAAGCCATGCAACACGGCACAGATAATGAAATAAATGGTATAGGAGTTTTAGTCAGCAAAGTTCTGCCAATCTACGAACCCTTGTCATCTTACTTTGAGGAAGGCTGCTATAGAATTGAAAATGAAAACGTTAGGAATTGTATGATCGTAAGTCCAGACGGGAGTTGTCGAGTAGACGGTGTTCCTACTGTTGCTGTAGAGATCAAATGCCCGGTTCCTGGAAAAACTTTTACAACAGATGTTCATTACAAAATACCTGCATATTACATTTGTCAAATAATGTCTGAAATGCATGCTTTGAAATGCGATAAATTGTTTTATATTTGCTGGACACCAAAAAGTTTTACACTTTTGAAAGCATACTATGATCACGAGTTGTGGAACGTATTAACTAAAGAACTTGAACGTGTTTATGGAGCAGACATTGGAAAGGTGAGTGTGCCGAAACGGAAAAGTGAGATGGTGCCTATATTGAAAGATATGATAGAAAGGTATCGTGTCGAAAATGTGGAACTTGTTGCCGAGTTTCCCTCAACTGTAAGTAAGTCATGCAATCACACATCGACTGTGGATTCCTGGAATGATGTTCGAGCATACCATAAATGTGATGTAACCAGTGAGTATAGGGACAGTCAAAGGAAGAACATTCAAATTCAGCTATCATCTGTGCGGCAAACTCTAATGAAAGCTTCTAAAAGTCTCAAAGAGATATATGATTTGTTGAGAATCCCTGGGAAGGAAGTACTTGTGACGGTACTTTCAGATCTTGACAGAAAACAGCAGGTAGAACGTGTACATGCTATCCCGGTGGCTTACGGTATAGCTGGATACAGTCTGACTTGTGAAAGCATAAGATCGATACTAGCAGAGGTAGTTAGTGCCTGCGAACAACGAGGACTTGCAGTAAAAGCATTGTCGTCAGATGGACAATTCTATAAGTTAGCTGTACGTGACCAAAGTGATAAACCGTTAACCGTACTTCAAGTAGAAAAGGACACCTGGGCGAGAGTGAAGAAATTATCCAAACAGGAAGAGATAAGCAAGTTGATGGCTATGAATAAACCACTGAACAAGGATGACGTTAACATTAATGTTCCATGCCGTGAACACGTTGATGGGAAAGTCCTTTATGATGGTCCTATTGCCGTTTTGGGCATTGCAGGAAAAAAATGGAAACATCTGTACAACCCTCCAAAATTACGACAGTTGATGCAGACCCAAAAGCGGAAAAGAAATGAGGATACCGAGGTTGAAACATCTACACTGCTAGACTGCCTTACACCGGACGTTATAAACGATATAGAAAACACTGTCGAGGCTAATTTAGACCCAGATGATGCCATTAATCCAAATTGCAAAGAAGACATAGTGGACTATGAAGAGATGGGAGAAACAGTACAAGATACACCAGAAGCTATAGATCCGGTGTCAGCAGAGGTAATTGACAGTTTTCAAGTTGATTACAGCAAAATTGTCAGTGATATTAAAGAACACGACAAAGAACGAAAAAAAGCAAAATGGAATCATCTAAATGAAGCAGACATTAAACAATTACTGTCTTCAAAGCCAGATGTTATTATGAGTAAGTTTACAAGGAAGGAACTTGTAACATGTGCATTGCATTTCAAATCTTATATCGAATTGAAATGCGATAAAGCTGTTGAAGATATGCCTAAAGTGACTCTTGCCAATTCGTTCTCTACAATGTTAGGGGACAAAACGGTCATAACATTATCACAAAAAAAGTCACCAAAGTCTCTAAGAAATACACTGAAGGAGTATGTGACACAAAAATTTGGAAAGGAAATCCTCAACGCAGTGATAGCTACTGATGAATTCTTGAATGTTGATCTTCCAAAATGGCGAGAAAAGGCCGTATATAGAGATGGAGCATCAATTGGAACTTCTTCAGCGCCATATGTTTGGTATTGTCAGCCCGAATATTTTCCGACTGCGAACCATCATATTTTATACTTATTAGACTGTCACCATTTATTTGTAAATGCGCGATGTTTTGTGGTTCAACATGGTATTTCAGGGCTTAATACTTCTCGGCAGGCATGGGTAGATGTGGCAACGTGGGATAGAGAGACGAACGTTGGCCTGAATATTGCCATGGTTAATGACGTAATAGATAAGCAGTCAAACGCAATGGCACAACTTACCTTCAGCAAAAATGTGGAAGCTGAGATGAGGAAACTTGGATGGAATTATGAAGCTAACTTCTGCAAAGTCATCCGTAATTGGTATATGGCAGAAGATGAACCAGGACTTGATGTGATGCAACGGCATCAATATCGGATAGCAATGCGCGATATGTTACTTGGTTCAACAAATGTGGCAGAATTCCCACCACCAGGATCTCACGTGGCAGGCATGCCAGTTGTGATGTTTGAGGGGATCCTTACTAATATTGACAGAAGGATTCAACTTTACAGTATGACACCGGGCAATTCCTATAACGTCCGAGCACCGAATACGCTAGATGCTGAAAATTTGTTCAGTGAATTTCGTGACGTGGATCCAAAATCAGCTGGTGCTTTGATGGCTGATGACATACCGATCGCTTTAGAAACTGCAAGCTATATCATGCACAAAAAGCTGAATCCTGAAAGGTATATCTAATACTAGATTATCCATGTTCATTTAGGATTTATTATGATTTTTGTTTGTTCAATTGAATATGTCAATAAATTAGAAATATATACATTGTAAATACTTACACATCAGTCAGTCACAAAAGTTTTAAGAAATGAAACATGTAATGTCTGCCTTAAGGTAGTTCTGCGCATTCAGACCGATTTTGTCTGCAACGTTAACTTTGATTTAAGAAATAATTTATAGCAAAACAGTGTTTTATCACTATTTATACACGATGGGCGGTTATACGTCGGGCGTAATAATTTTATGAGGGCGCAGCCCGAGTGAAATTATTTCGGACGACGTATAACCGCCCGAGTGTATAAATAGTAATGCTGCACTGTTTTGCTATATATTTTTTCGATTCTAATATGTTCTTTATTATAACATTTATATCAAATATGACGGAACTGTTTCTTCCCGCAAGCATGGCGCCAATAGTAGGCATTTGTTAAAACACGCCAGGACCGGAAACGGTAATACGACTTGCGGCAGAATTCAGTTCGAGTGAAAATTATTGCGATTTAGCAAAGCGAATAACTAATTCATTATGTGTATAAATTAATCAAAACATTTGTACAATGTGACATTTCGTTTAAAACATGTTATTAAGTAAAATATTTCATGAAATTTGAAAGCGCTATTTCTTGATGCGTACATGGCGCTAAATATCACGTTAGATAGTAAGTGTCATCACGGGTTGCCATAAATTCATATATGATTTTCATATCCGTACGCCGAATCCAAACTTTATTCTACGTTTTCCGGATAAATGGAGTTACATTATCACTTTCGGTTCACCAACGTACATAGTTACCTTATGTAGGGAGTCCATAAATATTTGATTACAATTTATAGTTTTATAATTAAAAATAGGCCTACCTAAGAGTAATTTAAAAAAAACAACGTGCAGTTAACTAATTAAAGGATATTGTTACCGTTGTCATAATGAATACAATTTTAACTTAATATTGTAGAATGTATGTTTTGAATACCACAAAGAGAACCAAGGTTTACCCAGAAAACGTGACTCACAATGCTGCTGATAGCCAAATGTTTATGGAGGCCTCGCCAGTTAGTCTTAACACAAATAACATAACTATGCGGTAAGCTTTACACGATATCCTTTTTCTTAAGAGTCATATAACAAAATACTTACTTCATCAACTTTATGCTCTGACCTTAGTATTTGCATATTGAAGTTCTGAGGAATAAATGACAACAAACACCGTACTACGGTGGCACAAAGGTGATATACATGTTTTATATTAATAAAAATCACGTAATAACCTAATACATGGTCACATACTTGTACAAAAAAAAAAAACACCAGTGCGCATACTAGTACGTGCGTACGTACTAGTATAAAAACATCATCGCATGTATAAACTAATACGTGCTCACGTAATAGCTATTACGTGAGCACGTATTCACGTTACACATACGAAGATATTTTTGTACCAAATCGTGCATAGATGCTTTTAAACTTGCATGTGCGCTGATATTTTCATACAAATACGTACGGAGATATTTTAAAACTAATACGTGCGCACGTATTAGCTACTGCGTGCGCACGTATTAAGTTATACATACGCAGACGTTCTTTTTTCTACTTGCATGTGCGCTGATGTTCTTTCATTCTAATACATGCGCACGTAGTTATTACGTCCGCACTTATAAGTATCAAAACACCTATGTCACCTCTGTTCCACCATACAAAACCAACAATCTGAATGCCTAGTACGCTCTTTCGTTTACATCTCAGAGTTGATTACATGATAATAGTAGGATTTCTTGCATGAATTGTATACCGGTATATTTCTTTAAAGTACTTTAATAGAACATTTCAGAGTAATGATCTTGTTATTGTAACATCAATATTATTTCAGAAATCACCCCTTTGACCTCCTTGAGAGAAAGGGAAGAAAACCAAGACGAAAATCCGTTTATGTTCCAAATCCAGACCAGCCAGCAAAGGGAACTCAGCCTGTCCGCCAACACCATAAAATGGACAGTTCCAAGATACTACCACATGTTCGATATGGACTGACGGACATTTAAATGTTATCACTATAATCAGGAATATTTTAACGCACAAACATATTGCAACTTATAACTTGAATGTCAGTTTCACTCTAGACGCATTAAATAAGAACTTTTCTTAATATACTATTGAAGACATTTGCTTCCTGGATCTATTGGATTCATTAAAAATGCGGTGTTGATCACAAAGAAACGATAGTAATAGAATTTAATAAAGTACAATAGAAGGTCAGTCAAATTGTTATTCTTTCAGTTTAAGTAAAACTAAATTCAGAAACAAAATGGACAATTTCTGTAGTTTACACAGAAAAGAGTTTACTGTCACTTTAACTTAAGGTTACACAACTTTGCAGCCACGTGTATGCCTTGCCGGGCAGTTGGGCGGGCACGCGGCGTCCACAAACTTTGTCCGAAGCATTTCTTCTTCGTGCAAGTAGGGATATTGACGTAACTAGACAAAAATGTTCATCATCAGTCAGGAGACGGAGTGCAATAGGCAAGAACATGGTCTTAGGTCTAAAGTCAACATCACAATTAAAGGTCAAACTCAAGAATGGCTTTGTCTGGAGCAATTTAAGGATTTTGATGTAAATTGGCACAATTGTTCACTATCAAGAGACTGAGTGTCGTGTGCAAGAACCGGGTCCTCAAGTCTAAGGTCAAAGGTCAGATACAAGAATGACAACTTTACAAGCTCTCGTATAAAGTGACTACGGCACAATCTTATAGAGATACACCGAACCAAAACTTACTTATTAACATAAAGTTTAATGATGAAAATAAAAGTAACAATAAAATTAATTATCTATTGTTTAGTAATCAAATTAAATATCTATAATTACGAAACAAAACAACTGCAACTATGTACATGTGGCTGATACTTGTGAATGAAGAAGTCGACCGCCTCTGAACGAACAGCTCTAAAACGAGGACGTACTAAGTAAACATTAACATTCTGTATGGTATTTTTAGAGAACCAAACCAATAAGCTATCCAAAATCAAGGTCGGGAATTTCAACATATCTTAAATGTATTGCGCTGTAAAATTATTTTTGCATAATATGGCTTATATTCGAGTTTCAAAATTAATAATGTGCCTTGCAACCAAAACTGTTAACATATGACTAAGAATCAAAAGAAAACTAAGTTCCGTATAACAAAACAATCTAAAAATCAAGTTAATCACATGTATCTCACAATCATTGCAAAACATGAAATGAACCGTGCCATGAGAAAACCAACATAGTGGCTTTGCGACTAGCATGGAACCAGCGCACTACAGTTAGAGAAACCGTTAGTGAACATCATGGATCCTGACCTGGTCTGAATCCATGCTGGTCGCAAAGCCACTATGTTGATTTTCCCATGGCACGGCTCAAATGGCATTAAACTAGTGATGTATGAAAACTATTAATTATCAGGTGGTCAACACAGTATGTATACATTTATGATTTAAAAGAAACTACATAAAATGAACCACATTTAACGTTCAACATTTTAGGTCAAGACTTAAAACAAAAGGGTAAAAAACAAGAATTCAAATTTTGTTAAATGCCTGATGTATTCCACGGAATTTCAAAAAATGACCGACACACTAAATTATAGTTTATCGAATTCACATTTACGTCGGTGTCGCGCAAGTGCAGTTCTCCATTTGTATGTCTTGCCGCACTTACACATTTGGCCTCTCTTCTCATGTTTCCCTTGCTTATGATCCTTTAGGGCGACGTTAGAACCAAGTATTTTCTGACAAATATCACATTTGAATTTTTCTGGATTATTTCCACTGCACCGAAGGATGTGACGACCTAGGCTTGATTTGTAGAAAAATTTCTTGGAACACAGTCTGCACTGAAACTGCTTGGTGTCATTATGTTTATTCATATGCCCTTCAAAATGTTCTTTATTCAACATGACCTTTCCACACACTGAGCATTTGAAGAACTCTTTGCCTTCATGAACAATTTTCCTATGTAATGATAAGGATTTCTGACTGGACCTGGTTTTTGAACAATATTCACAAAGATAAGGCATGTTATGGTGTACAGTACGTAGGTGTTCCTTTAGGTTACTGAGATGAATATAGGTTTTGTCACACACATCACATTTGAATTTTTTTCTTTCATGCACAGCCTTTTTATGCCGAGACAAATTTCCACGAAATTTAGAGGAAAAGCCACACTGGTCGCATTCGTACTTTTTTAATGCTGATGCCGCATCTACTGGAGGAGCCGATGTATCTTGCAGCGATGCAGATGTTTCTTCGTTTGAAGTCGATTCAAACTGCTGTGAATACAACACTGTATCAGAGATAGACTTGGTTTGATTGTTGTTTTCGTCTTCATCTAAGTCTATTGATATGTTCATTGATATATCTGTCTCGTCCTGGAATGAAACATCCATCATCAAATCCGTATCTGTATCCTGAAATAAAATATATATATATATATATATATTTATATATTCCAAGCACAGTTCGTGGTATTTAGGCTATCTATCTATTTGATCTGTTAAAAGTGGTGAGTACCTAAACATACTGAATGAATAGCGAACAATGAAAATCTTAATTAGACTGCATGTATGTGCAGGTTGATCATGATCTTCACTGGTTGCAAAGGCAAAACCAATCATGTCCAGCATGGTAAGGGCATAAACATGTAATTAGGTGTAATGGTCATTCTGTATAAAATCCAATGATAAAACTTCTAGATTAGGTTAGTATTGCTTACTATAAACAACAGCGATATTACCACATAAAAGAAATTCGGCAAACGCTAATTGAACATTTTAAGAAAGGCTAAAACAATATGCATCTGAACCAAATGTGTGTATAATGGCGCACCTTGTTGCGCACAGGACACGAACAATGACGCATAAAATGGTTTAAAATTGGATATTTATGGAACGCTTTCGGTCAAACACTAATAACAAACTCGCAATTTTCAAGGAAATAAGTTTAAATTCATAACTTACCAAAAATATGTCAATATTTTCTTAAGACACTTTTACATTTCAAAATCAAATCCCATAAAAAACATAGTAAGATTTTTTATGTTTAGATTTTTTAAGATTCACGACCAGCGTCAGTATCTAAAGGTCATGTGACATTTCCGCGCACAGTATCTGTCTGGAAGGTGTGCATTTCTTATTTCCGATATTGTAAAGCATGTAAAAAGGCAGATAATCGACTGTTGACTTTTTTTATTCGAAGTAGTTATAAAAATAACATTTTTTGGTTTTATAGGACTATACCTTTATGACCCGATTTCTGATAGATTTATTGCAACCCAGAATTATGTGCTCGTGCCCGCGTGAACACAAAGTCAGATGGTGGACATTACAGCCCTGAGACATGCCTTCGGATGGCGCACAGCAGTGAAAAACCCTTGACACCAGCATACATACAACATACATTTTAGTTTTTATCATTTTTTTTTAGCTCGATTGTAATGAAAGCTTTAAGCTTATTATAAAACCCCTCTCAAGTCCGCTTCCCGGAAAAACCGGTACTGGTGTCATATGAGAAGTCAAGGCCGTGACCCCTGCGGGGCTCGAACCCACGACCCCTGGATTGAGCGGCCGACGCCTTATCCACTAGACCACCGCTCCCCTTCTTTTTGTAAGGGATCAGCCGATTGAAGTGCAAAAGACGATTCAATGCGGATTCGTGTTTATGGTATCATTACATTGGATATAGAACACGAGTTTTCCATTGAAATATCATTTTAGTATATAATTATAGATGTTGATTTAGAACTTCAAATTCGAAAAATAAATGCATGTGGTATAATTTATTTGTTACATCTTATGGAAACGCATAATTTATGATTTTTAAAGTCCATTTACTCTGCTGTGGGGTTTTATATTGTCTAAACGAATTCCCAAAAAAGTATCATCCTAAATCTGTAAACACATCCAAAAGGGAGCACCCCACAAACTGTAACATTTTAAAACTACGAAAAATTAGACCCCCAGTAATTTTTCTACATCAATTATAAGGAATGCATGAAGGGGGTTTTGTTTACGCAAGTGCATAAAAAAACGGTTGAAATATCTTTTAACAAATTCTTTTTGATAATTTTCTATCAAATTTTTGATTTTGTCATAAAACGCTTGATAGACATCAATATTATGTTGTTTCGCATGTTAAGCCATGTCTCAAATGACGTACATACCATTTATCTAGAAATACAATTCCTGTTTTTGAAAAAAAAAGATAAATCTTTACCATTTCTTTTCCAAACAAAACACCGAGAGCGATTATTATCCTCCGAATGCTGTAACGTTATCCAGGAATGCTGTAACAGTAGCATCCTAAATCTGTAACATGATATCCTCCACAACCGAGTCTCGTGTAACAGTTCCTCCCCCGTGCTAATGCTGTGCCATGGTCATTACCTCTTTGTGAAGCTGCCTTTTCCAATTCAGATTTATATTCTGCAAGTTTGTTTGAAATTAATTCTAACAAATCTTGGTGTTTTTTTTCAAATTCAGTATTTAGTTTATTTATTTCTGTTCTAATTTCTAACTGATTTCATATTTTGTAACTTTTTTCAGCTTCTAATAATTTGTCTTTTAGTTCTTCATGTTTAATCATACTATCTTTTAATTCTTGAACTTGAGTGTATAACTTTTCAAAATTTTGGGTTTTAAATACTTTTTTATGTTGTCATCTGTCAAATCAGATTTTTCTTCAAGTTCTTTAATAGAATAACCAAAGCTTTCATTTCTTCTCCAAGTTTACCCTTTTAATTCAACTATTAATAATGAATTTTTTTTAAAATCTTTTGTTAATATTCTTTACTTCTGCTTCTATGTTTGTTTTATACTTTTGACATTTTTCAAGATTATAGTCATCTATTACACTTTGAATTTTTTTATACATAAAACGTCTTGGAACTGCATCAGCGGTTTATCTGGATTTCCTAGGTTGATTTTTTCATTACTTCCCTATCTAAAGGTCTGTTCCCTTGTGTTATCAAATTCCTTATTTCTGTGAAGATATGATTCCATGTCCTTTTTAAGCTTTTTGTATTGTTTTTTTAGTAGCATAATCATTTAAAACAATATCAAATTTAACTTTACTTATACTGTCAGGTTCACTTATTTGTTCTATATTATTAAAAACTCCCATTTTATATTACCCGTAAAGTTTTTTTCTAAAAAACTTCTTTGGTTTGTCAATATTAAGAAATTTATATTTTTTATTTGTTTCATTTGCAAAAGAGTTAGGGTTAATATTTTGTTTATAACAAATCATATCATTTTCTCGTTTACCTGGACTTTCAAATAAATATAATGTGAACAGTTAATTCGGATATCTTTGGGTTTTATAGTAAGACTGACTTAAATAAATAACACAACATTTTTTGGGGACGTCCTTGAATAAGTTTTTGTTATTTCATTTTGAACTTTTTTATCTTCACAAACAAAAACATCAAATATTAAATACTTTTTGTTTTCTGAATTTAAGATTCCACAAGGTTCAATTTGGTTGGGATCAGCTGAATATTCAAGATTTCTTTGGATCTACTTTAATTTTTTGCAATTTCATTTAAGTGATTTATTAAAAACTTGATAATTAGAAATTTTTCTAGGTTTTTTGCATACAAGTATAATTTATCATAATTATAAGAGGTTTTCGAAGTATATGCATTAGTGTATTTGTTTTTCCAGATCCAGAAGATCCACATATTAAAATTCTAAAACATGAATCCGGCATAAAAGGATATGTTGTGTAAAGTTATTGGATTTATCACTTTTTGTATCATAATTTTGGGAAATTTCCATTTTTATAATATTACATTATTTACATTATTTTAAAAATATCTTAAAATTATCTTACATTATTTATATAAATGCAATAAAACTTAAAGAAATGAGAATAAGAAAAAAATTAGTCGGGCAAAAGATGAGAGTCTTAGAGAAGAAATAATGAGGAAAAAATAAGAAAAGCTACAAATCGGGGTATGTACACTGAAATTTATAAGCCAATTACTGAAGGAATAGAAAGTCAAAAAGAACAATTATCAAGTCAGTTTAAGAGCATTACCTGGAATTTAAAAAAACAATTAGCGTTACTAGGTGATGAAATGAAGGACATACAAACATACCAGGGTTTACCACAGCTATTTCAAGAACCACCAATTAAATGGTCTCCTGAAGAACTGGCGAGGGAATATAAAAAATACAGGGAAATAAGCAAAGAACCTACTGAAGAAGAAGTTGGAAAAATACTGAAAGATTATGAAAGAGAAATAAGAAAACAACAAGCTTTAAAATCGGCTTCTTATATACCGATAGTTTGGGGAGATGAACCTGTTGGACGGGTTCCTCAAGATGAATTTAAGAAATTAGAAGATTATGGAAGAGAAAAAATGAGAATAACTGAAACAACCGATGATACAACTGAAGAATCAGAAGAAGAATTGGGAGCAAGACCAAAAGAAAAGGAAATACCTACAGTAGATTTAGATGTTTTTCTGGATAATGATGTTTTACATGAATATGGATATTACAAACCGTCCCGAATTGTTTGACTTTTTAACTGCAAATATATTGATCCTAATAAACAGATAAGACAATCTTGAAGCTACAATAGATGGTGTTACTGAAAATATTAAAAAATTAAATGGTCCAATAGCTAGCAAATCAAGATAAAAAGATCCAGATAAACAAAAAGAAGCAAAAAAATTAAAACATAACTAAGGCGAATTAATAAAGTACAAAAAATGGCTTCTACATATGGACAAGGAATAAGATATCATAACCCATATAAAGTTTCACCAAATGGACATTATGGTAATTTAATTATTAACTTAAATAAACTTTATGGTCAAAACAAATTAATTGCTAAGGGTAGAATAACTGGAAAAGAAGTCATTACCGAGTGATGATGATTTAATTGATTTGATTAAAAAAAGATACAACAATAATAAAAAACATTCAATTCATTCAAGAAAAATAAATTTAAAAAAATTAACAGAAAATCAGGATTACCTATCAATAAAAGATCTATGAAATTTAAAAAAGTAATTAGGGGACAAGGTTAAAGACGTTTGTCCCTGTAATCCAAAGAATTGGTTAATGACTTGGAGTTAATTTGTGGTTCAATTTATGCTGGAAATAATAATGAAAAACTAAAAAAAAGAAGGTATTAGGGTAGTAACCAATTATTAAAAATGAATTCACTCTTACCGAACAACATGAAATGTTATAAAAAAATTATTTTTCTTGAATATAAAATGGAACAAAAAATAGTATTAAGTTCTGAAACAGTTAAGATGATAAAAAAATACTCCGAGTGATTTTACAAAACAGATTTAGTCGTTCTTTAATTTTAATAAAATAAAAACTTAGTTGTTGGTTTGGATAGTATGAACACTAGACCTATTCTTGGCATAATATTAGTGATGAATTTGACAATAAAAGAATTCGTTATAATAATGGTAAGGTTGGAAAGATATTATATTTACAAATGGTTCTTACAGTTACACAGATATTAAAAATTATATTAGGGAACATTAATAAGTAATGATGATTTTGAATTTTATATATCAGAAATTCTCCCAATAAGTTTGGAATTGATTTTAGTAGTTTTAAGATTTTGATTTCAATTAAAGATAATTTTATTTGGATTTAAGAATGTCAAATTTTCATACATTGCTTGGATTTGAGAAAAAAGCATTGAAATACTGAATGGGGAACTACAACACCAAATATAACTAACTCTGGGATACAATTTACATTCATTGTGATCTTATGATAATTCACTTGTTGATGGTAATTTCAGTGATATTATTTATGCTTAAGTACTGCAGATTTTAAAAAGAGCTTATCCATTTACAAAAGAACCACAAAGAGTTGGATATTCTGAAATTAATAAATTTTATTATAAATTCAATTAGAATATATATTACAGATGTATTTGGTAGAATAATTAATTTTAATGAAGTTGAAACAAGTTTTACACTAATTTTAAAAGAAATATGAAATTATAAATTTTTAGTTTTATATAATGTACAAAAAAGTTTATGACAAAATAAAGGAATATTTTTTTAAGTTGATGCTCACACGGGAAAAGAAATCAACACGGTACAGGTATTTTTTGACACTTTAACAAAATTGCTTTCAAGTGGAGTTGCATCTTCAATTAGCACAGCTGGAAAAAAAGCTCGGAAACAGCGGAAAAGCAGCACTTGAAAGTGGAACAAAAAAGGGTTTGGAACGGAAGTCGGAAATTTAGCTGCTAATAAAAATTTTTGAAAAATTTAAAAAAAAACCTGCTCCGGCAGTTGTAAATTTTAAATTGTAAGGAATTTTAAGAAAAGAATAACAGTAAAAATTTAATAAGGAGGAGGAGAATATTCATATGAGAATAAATAGAATATTGTCATGGATTTTGGGAACTTCAGCTCAGCGTAAACGTATTAACAGATTAATTTATAAAAAATAAAATAATATATAATATATACATGTTTAGAACAAAACAATATTGTGAAAGATACGAACTAACTCCTATTCAATTAGATACAGCTTTAATATCTGTCTTGGGAAATAATGTTAAGCAACAAAAAAACGGATATCACTTTGCAATTAATGATAGAAGCTCATATTTTGATTGGTTTAATGGTTATTTTGAAGTAAGTTTTAAAGTAAATAAGCTTGCTAACGGTAATAATTATGGTGCTGGTGGAGATGATAATCAAATTGCTTTAATTAATAATGCAGCTTCATTAATTGATCAGTTAGTGGTTAAACAAAATGGAAAAATTGTATGTGATTGTAATAATTTATATAAGGTAGTAAAATGTTTAAAGAGTTTGGTTGAATTGTCTGAAGATTATGCAAGAACAACTGGAACAAATGAATATATTTATTTAGATACTACTGCTACTGCTGAGAGCAGGAATGATCAAGCTGGATATAATAGTGGTTTTGCTTCTAGAAAATTATCAATCCAAGAAGGTAAAGAAACAAATGCTAAGATTCCGTTAAATAATTATTCATTTTTCAGGGTTTAGAAACTAATATTTTACCTCCAAGTCAAATTCAAATAACACTGCAGCTGACAGATGATGATGAATTAATTTTTAGAGCTAATTCTGCTGATGCTGGTTTTGAGTAATTGTAACAAAAAATTTAAATTTTATGGGTTCCACGTTTTTAAATTTTCAATGAATTTGGGTTTGATTTAATTACTACATGAAAGATTTACAAAGCAAGATGGTCATACCCTTTGGGAAAAGATAACACAATCAATGATACACGACAGACGAACATAACTTTTAGAATAACAGCTGGTTTTAACAAAAACCCAACATTATTTGTTTATTTACAACGACCTAATAAAAGTAACTCACAAAGACAGAATCCGAATTTATTAGATACATTTAAAGCTAATGAAGCAGATAATGATTGTACATTGGAATCTTGTCGTTTTGAAGTTGGTAATGGTGTTTTTATCCAGAAACAAATACACAAGATATCAAGAAATATGATGATGTAATTTTTTATATTATAAACAAAATAACAAAACTACTGGAAGTCGCTAAATAGATCAAACTTTAATAATTATTTTGGATTTGTTCATTTTAACTTGGAATATGAAAAGGAAGTAACAACGGAAGATCCTAAGCATATTACATTAACAGCTAAATTAAATGTTCGGCCGACAGAACATGTCCGTGTTTATGCAATTGTATTGTATGAGGAAACAGTTGAAATAATACTATTGGAATGATCTTGTTATTGTTTAAATAAAATAAATTTTAAAAATATAATGTCATCAAAATTATATTGAATATAAAGTTAACCTTACAGATGGACAAAAGAAAATTTAGCACAAACTTATAATAAAAAGAATTCCACATACTTTTAGATTAAAACATGAACAATTACGGGAAACTTCCCTTTACTTTTAACAAAAACACAAATTAATCAAATTAAAAAAGCGTTGCAAAAAATAAGGGATTTGAAATTTCAATTTCGAAAAAACAAAAAGTTCCAGTCAAGGTCAAAATGGGATTTTTAGGAGCTTTTGGGTGGTTTGTTAGGAAAACAATTCTTCCAAAGGCAGCAAAAATAGCTCCAAAAATATTAGCCCCTCTAGGGATTGGAGCCCTTTCTGGACTGGCAGTAATGGTGTTAGTTTAAAAAAAATTGGAAATGGTTTTGATTTCGGTAGCTAATGAAAGAGAAATATGATATCACCCTATCTTACAACCCAATCAAAAAAGCAACTAGTAGGAATGGAATGATTAAATTAACACAAAAACAAAAACAAGACGGCGGGTTTTTAGGTATGTTGGCTGCTAGTCTAGGAATACCTGTGATTACATCTTTGTTAAATGGTAGGGACATTTGGCCAGGGTAACAGATTGATTCTCAACGAAGGCCGTACAGACGAATTCCCATAGTAAAAAAAAATAAAATTTATAAACAAACCAATTTCTAACTTGAAAATTTAACAATGGGTAAACCCAATTAAAAATTAAAAAAATTTAGTGTGTATTTAGTAAAAATAATTTACCAAAAACGAAAGAAAAGGTTGAATGCGGAATTATAAATTGGACGACTCTTTGGTCCTGGAACACATTGGGTTTGTTACTTTAATACTTTGTACTTTGACCCATTTGGACTTCCTCCGCCGAAAGAAGTAATTAAGTATATACCAAATGTGAAATATAACAATGTTCAATATCAAGACAAAACAAGTACACTCTGTGGATATTATTGTTTATTTTTCATTAAAATGTTACAAGACAAAGTACCGTTGTATGATTTATTGTATAAAATACTAAAAATTAATAACGTAAAACAAAATGAACAAACTATTATAAATTATTTTAACCAATAAGGACATGTAAATTTTTCTTCCGGGTTTTAGACTTTGTGCACTTACAAAATAGAAACAAAAGGTTAAGTGAGGTTAAAATGACCATGTTTTCGTGGTAGGATTTTGGCAAAAATTTGGCAGAAGTGTTTAATCATATTTTACTACAGGTTTTCATATAGTACTATGAAAACTTGTTTATTTTTTGGTTTTTAATTGCTTGACTTTGGTTTTTTTTAGAAGTGGTCAAAAGGTTAAGTGAGGTTAAATTGGCCCAGAACCATCATATTATATACTACTATTTCTTGAGATTTATGTAATAATGGTATGTTAATTATAACTTGAAAGTTCCTGAAAGAACTTTAAATCTTGAATTTTGACAATATTTCATTATCTATAAGCTATGTGAATGATTTGATACAAAATTACAGTTCAAACATTTGTTAACTAAAGCCTTAATCATCCGTCTCATTTTATATTTTGGATATTTATAATTAGCTCAGAAAAAAAGGTAACCTTAGTGACTTCGCTTATGCAAATATCATTCAAATTTAAATCTAGAAATCAATAGTAATTACTGTTGGATTATATGTATATTTAAAATATGTTTATGCTTATTATCAGACATACATATATACATACATATATGCTAATTATGTAAATGATCATTCTGCCAACTTTCTTATGACAGATTAAGAAAATAAAATTTGCTGGAAAAGAGGATTGATCTTTCTTCTATATACTTTCTTATTTATTCTACAAAAGTTCCGGAGGTAAAAATCTCGGCGGAACACGTGGTGGGTACCGAAAGATCCTGAACCTTTCACTTAAGCCAAGCGTGATGAAATGCTGTTGACTTCAAGACCATCAAACTATAATCTGCGTAGAGGTGGAGACAGCTCACAAGAGGACCAGCAGCAGGCAGAAGCACCAGTCACAGAACAAAATCAGCATCCGACACCACCTGCCGAGCAAAATAGCAGCCAACAGTTCCTGTGACCACACCAACAGGTATGTCTGTGGGACACTTCAGACTTGAGAGTTTCGTTGGAGACGGCTCCCAAGACATTGTCGCGTATTTAAAACGATTTGACCAATATCTTTCATATTCTGGAATACCTGATGAACGTACTCTAGGCACTTTAGCGCTTCACCTTGAGGGAAATGCTCGCTTATGGTTTGAGAATTTAGAAACTTTGCCAACCACCCATAATCAGCTAAAGACTTTATTGACAAACAAATATAAGAGGAGTCAACCAATAGACTTAAATGTGTATAACACAAAACAAGGGACTTTAGAGTCAGTTGATGCATTCTTAAATAGACTTGAAGCTCAGTGTATTCAGGGAAGAGTACCAGCTAATGTGCAGGTTCAAATCGCATTGAATGGGATGGAACGTTCCCTTGGAGAAGCCATTTCAACGCATGCTCCGGCCAACATGAATGATGTGCGAAAACTTGTGTCGAGAATGGGCCAACTCAGACAGCCAGAAGTAAATGTCGTAACCACCAATTCCAGACTAGAAAACTCCCTGGAGACTCTTACTGCAAACGTACAAAACTAACAGTCGCCATGGAGACCAACCAACATCTGCAGCCGCCACAGCCAAAGTACCAGAACAGACAACACTATGATGACAGACCAGCAGAGGACACTTGTTCACGTTGTAAAAGTAGGTGCTCTTCTATTTCTCATTGTAGGCCAATGCAAATGCAAAATACGATTTGTTATAACTGTCAAGTGGCCATCTTTCAAATGTCTGCCCTACTCCAAAAAATGGTCAATCAAATACTTGAAGGGGTTCTTCCTACTCGAGAAGGGGTCGTTCTTCGGGTAGGAGGGACCGTTCTTTTGGGCGCAGGCAATAGGGACTCGCGCCTGTCTGCAAGACCGAGAAAATCGATCATGTAGATGGGCAGAGAGATAGGACTAAAGGTATCCTTAATTCTAAATTTTCAAAGAAAATTCGTAATGACAATAAAAATAAGCGAGTAAGGTTTGCTCAACAAAAATGTGAAAAAAGTAGTGCTTAAAAGTCAAATGTTATCGAAAACTGTGAGGAAATCAATGCTAATTTTACTGCGTATATGACCAAAAATACAGTAAACGTGTCTATTAATGGAAGGAAAACAAGTTGGTCCGAGAGCTCACGGACTTTTATTGCAACAATTGAGGCCAAAAGAAGTTTATACATGTTTGGAAACAATATTTCATATCCTCCATGAAAACCCATTTCTTAAGTGTCAAAGCCGTGCCTATCTATATTTTGTTCACTTATGTTTGTGAGAGGGGAGGTAAAACTCACTTGTAAAAATTTAGGGGGTAGGGTAAAGTTTACGTCTACCAGTTTTTTCAGTGTTTAATTACAGTAGCTATATGATTGTCAGTAAATGTATATATGTCAACCAATGTCAGCAAAAAGAAATTCATCAAAAAGGAATGAAGGGCAAACTTGATATTTAAGGTCAAAGGTCAAATTTATGTACAAATCACAAATTGGCATATTTGAAATTTATTTTTATTCTTAAAAATTAGTTTGTTATCATAAGTCACTCAGCTTTATATATGTAATGTGTATATATCAGTCAAAGTCAGAAATGCAAATCTTATTGTAAAACGTCAAGGTCAACCCTGATGATTGAAGGTCAAAGTTCATTTTCATGCAAAAATATGAAAAATGTTACATTTACTTTTTCTAACGTTTTAATATGTATTCACATTGTTAGTCACTGAAGTTAATTCGTTTTAATGTATGTATGCCAGGCAAAGTCAGCAGTGCAAAGGTAACCCAAAAACTGCCAAGGGTAAAACTTATATCAAAGGTCAAAGGTCAAATTCATGTGAAAAATTGCATAAATAGCTTCCTGTATGAAATATAAAGCTATTTCTGGTCATTATTTGTAATTGCTCGTGATTTATTTTAATGTATATATGTCCCACATATATCAGTATTAAAGATATCGTCTAAAATCAGACAAGTTCAAACGTGATATTAAGGGTCAAAGGTCATTTTCAAGTAAAAGAATGAAAAAATAGCTCTTTACTTTTCTTCTTGTTAATGATATTTTGTCGATATTAATCAACAATATCAGTTCATTTTAATGTATAAAAAGTAGGCGATGTCTGATATGCACATATTATTTCAAAACATTCAATGTCAACCATAATTTCAAAGGTCAAAGGTCAAAAAAGTGAGTAAAATGTTGCAATAATATCACCTGTTTGTAATAATTTTTATTGTTTAAATATTTTGTTTTGTCATTTTAGTAACTGATCGTTGTTCATTTTACTGTATATATGTCAGACGATGTCATGGAAGAGAAAATAAGTCAAGGTCGAACCTGGTGTTAAAGGTCAGGGGTCATTTTTGTGTAAAAGATCAAATTGTAGCATACTTACTCATTACTTTGTTCAAAAATAATAGCGCTTGTTAGAATTTCATGTTCGCACTTAATTTTAATGTATACATGTCAAGCAAGGTCAGGAATGTAGGTCTTATGCATATAAGGCAAAGCCAAACCTATTATCAAAGGTCAAAGGTCAAAGTTGCGTGAAAATTAGCCAAAAAAAACAGTATTTTTGCAATGATTTTTCTTTTTTTGGAGGGGGTGGGGGGGGGGGGGGGAGTGGTATTTCAAACTATTAACTAAATCTTATTCATTTTAAATTATATATAACAGATGAATATTATTCTTGAAATAATAATGAAAAATTAGTCAAGGTCAAATCTGACATTAAAGGTCAAAGGAGAGGGCCTTCAAAAAACTCGCCATTATGAAAAAAAATGGCCGGAACAAGTTGGGGAGTTAAATGCAAAGATCCTACTACAAGTATTCACAGGCAACGTACGGCCCATAGCAAAGTACGCATCAACCTTATGGGTAACTGCTTCCAAAACCAGTAAATATAAACTGGACAAGGTTAAATTTCAGGTCTGAGGATTATCCGGGGCAATGAGACAAATCCAATAAACAAATGAAAAGACAGCCAACCCTGAGTCATAAGAGACAAGACGAGAGTACAAAGCTTTTGTTCATACTGAGAAGGCAAAGAGACTACCACTCCGCTCAAAACTCGAGAGCAGACCCAAGAACAGACTGAAAGACAGAGTCTTAACCATATCGTCAAAGAACTGCAAAAGGAAAGCAGCAGCACTGGACACGCGACAGAGCCGCTCGAGCCGATGAATGGGTTCCCAGACAATGTGCTCCCAAGATCAGATTGGCGGTGCCAGGAGTGAGAAAGAAAAGGGAAAGCAACATCAGGTTTACCAACAATCTCTTACGCTAGAAATGATCAATAACCGCTATCCAGCACGCTCTTGGATCCAAGCATATACCGATGGATCAGTGGGAAAAGGCAGTTCAGAAAGCTGGGAGTGGTGCCCTACATCAAATTTTCAGACAGCTCCTCCTTCATACTCTCTCATCCAGTCCGGCAAGAGATGCTCCAACAACAGATCCAGATGCAAGACCTCACAGAAAAGAGACAATATATTCCTAACAGACCCCAAGTCAGCTCTTCAGGCTCTCTCAGCAGGTCCATCAGACAACTTAATCAGACAGCTGTTGAAAAACATCAATCTCCTGCCTGAGAGCAACAATGTAGCATTTCGATGGGTTCCTGCACATGTGGGCATAGCTAGAAATGAAGCTGCGCACAAACTTGCAAAGACAGCAATCGGGCAAATACAGCCCCAACCTCCAACTTTATCTAAATGGCAATCGTCATGGAACCGTGCTTCATTCAATAAACTTCATGATATCAAACCTACTCTAGGGGAATGGCACCAAGAGAACAGATCTGTTCGCAGGGAGGAGGTTGTTCTTTCTCGCTGTCGAATAGGCCATACCCGTTTGACTCACTCTTACCTTTTGAATAAAGAAGACCAACCCGAATGTGTACCATGTCAAACACCGCTAACTATTAAACACATTTTAATCGACTGTGTGAACTTGCTACACAACGCAGTACATATTTTGACGTTCAATCTTTGAGAGAATTATTTGACAACGTTTCAGTCGGAAATATTTTATCGTTTTTAAAGCAGATAGGAATATATCAAAAGATCTAACACTTCTTATTCTTATTTACATCTTGCAAAATATTATTATGTTTGCAGCTGATATTTGAAAAACACACGTACATACATTTTTACATTACTGTTTTTAGATTATGCTTTACATTTTTACATGGATGCTTTTAGATATGTTTTTACATTATTCATAGTGTTCTTTACATTTTTACATGGATTGTTTTTAGGTATGCTTTACATTTTTACATCAATGTTTAGGCTTTACAGTTGGCGTTTGCGGTATGGCTTCTTCTCGGCGATATATGACCATTTTGTGTCGATTCGCCGTAAAAACCCAACTCACTCACTCACTCACTCATACAGAGAAGCTCAGATCTGTGGAAGAAACAGCTTTGCGTAAGCCTGGAAGAACATAAAGATTGGAGATTACCTGCCAAATCAGGACTGTCTACACAAGCTAAACAGCCAATTAACTGTCTTCCGTCTGCGTACTGAAGACTATGACCTGAGAAAACATATGAAGAAGCTGGGTGTTGCAGAGAAAGCTAAATGTCAGTGCGGATCAGAGGAACAAACACGTTTCACATTCTGCAGAGCTGTTTCTATCTGGAAGAAGCACGCCAGAAAGTTTGGCTAACAGACATCCACTTGAGACCAAGCCGTGGAGAGATGCCAGCAACCTGCAGAATACGATGCAGTTCATTGCCGCATCTAATCATAATATATAAAACGGCCATAGGAGATGGAAGGCAGTAAGGAAGTAAGTGAGTAAAGGCTAACATTAAAATGAATAAACATCAAGTTATAACAAGATATGTTTGAATAAAGAAATTAATAACAGTGCTATCTTTTGAATTTATTACCCAAAAAATGAATTTTAAACTTTAACATCAGGGCTGATCTAGACTCATGTCTTATGATATCTTCATGTTGACATTGACCCATATATATATACATGTATGAAACTTCAAGGAATAACATAAGATATTAATAATGACAAAATACCTTTAAACAATGAAAAGTATTGCAAAAATGCTTTTTTTTGCGATCTTTCACGCAAATTTCACCTTTTACCTTTGATATCCTATACCAATCACTGTTTTTGAAATTAGATCTGCATTGCTGACATTGATTTACAAATAAACATAAGACGCAATTATTTTCAATGAACAAAATGACAAGATAATTTGTAACGAAGAAGAAATTAAAAATGCTGTATTTTGATTTTTTTTACATGAAAATGACCCTTGACCTTTAATGTCAGGTTTGACCTTGACTTATTTTTCATTATTATTTCAACAGTAATATTGTCAGTTGTATATACGCTAAAATGAATACTGATCAGTTTTACTAGTAGTGACAAAAATAACCTATACAATAAAGAAAAATCATTGCAAAATTCTTGTTATTTTGCGAATTCTTACACAAATTTGACCTTTGACCTTTGATAATAAGGTTGCCTTTGACTTATAAGAATAAGACCTACATTGTTGGCCTTGCTTGACATGTATACATTAAAGTAAATTGCTGATAGTGAATTATAACAACACGCTATTTTTGATCAAAGTAATGAGTAAGTATGGTAAATTTTGTGATTTTTTATACAAAAGTGACCCCTGACCTCCAATACCAGGTTTGACCTTGACTTATTTTCTCTTCCATGACATCGTCTGACATATATACAGTAAAATGAACAACGATCAGTTACTAAAATGACAAAACAAATACTTTTAAACAATAAAAATTGTTACAAACAGGTGATATTATTGCAACATTTTTACTCACTTTTTTACCTTTGACCTTTGAAATTATGGTTGACCTTGAATGTTTTGAAATTATATGTGCATACTAGACATCGCCTAACATTTATACATTAAAATGAACTGATATCGTTTACTAATATCGACGAAATATTATCAACAAGAAGAAAAGTTAAAGAGCCATTTTTTCATTTTTTCACATGAAAATTATCTTTGACCCTTAATATCACATTTAAACTTGTCTGATTTCAGACGATATCTTTATTACTGACATTGTGGGACATATATACATTAAAATAAATCAAGAGCAATTACTAATAATGATTAGAAATAGCATTTATATGTCAAACAGGAAGCTATTCATGCAATTTTTCACATAAATTTGACCTTTGACCTTTGATATAAGCTTTACCCTTGGCAGTTTTGGGGTTACATCTGCACTGCTGACTTTGCCTGGCATACAGACATTAAAACAAATTAACTTCAGTGACTAATAATGTGAATAAATATTAAACAGATTAAAAAAGTAAAGGTAACATTTTTCATATTTTTGCATGAAAATGAACTTTGACCTTCTATTATCAGGGTTGATTTTGACGTTTTGCAATACGATTTGAATTTCTGACTTTGGATGATATATACACATTACATAAGTAAAACTGAGTGACTTATGATAACAAACTAATTTTTAAGAATAAAAATAAATTTCAAATATGCCATTTTTGTGATTTGTACATAAATTTGACCTTTGACCTTAAATATCAAGTTTGCCCTTCATTCCTTTTTGATGAATTTCTTTTTGCTGACATTGGTTGACATATATACATTTACTGACAATAAGATAGTTACTGTAATTAAACACTGAAAAAACTGGTAGTCGTAAACTTTACCCTACCCCCTAAATTTTAACAAGTGAGTTTTACCTCCACTCTCACAAACATAAGTGAACAAAATATAGATAGGCACGGCTTTGACACTTAAGAAATGGGTTTTCATGGAGGATATGAAATATTGTTTTCAAAAATGTATAAACTTCTTTTGGCCTCAATTGTTGCAATAAAAGTCCGTGAGCTCTCGGACCAAGTGCTTTAATAGATACTGGTGCAGCAATTTCATGTATTGGCAAAACCTTTTTTGATAGAGCTTTCCCCAAAAATGCATCAACTATTGAAAATTGCTCCCTTAAACATATTAAAGGTGTAGGCGGTACATACCATGTAGTTGATGGATTAGTTCATTTAGATGTAAAGTTTAAGGGTTTAATAATTCCTTATCGTTTTTATATCATAAAGGATCTACATCACTCAGTGATTTTAGGAAACAGTTTTCTTGAAGATTACAGTGCAAATATAGATTATAGGACAAAACAACTACATCTTCAGGATGACAATAACAGGGACATCATTGTTTGTAACCTTAGTACTAACACAGGATATGCTAGGACTATGAAATCTGTTATTTTACCTGCAAATTCTGAAACAGACATTCAAGTTAAGATTGCAAGAGTAAATTCAGGTGAACAGGTCCTGTTAGAGCCTGTAGCTAGTCTAGTAAATCAGAATGTTATGGGTGCTAAGTGTTTAGTAAAAGTTAAAAATGGAAGAGCATTTTTTCGATTGATTAAAAAAATAGAAAAAGTGGAAACTCCACAGGTCGCTCAACACAACAAAAACGAAAATGTAGCAGGCTCGGTTTGATTGAGCCTGTTCATGGACGGTAGTTAAAATGCATGCTACCGTCCACGCCCTCTAGCCCCGGCTTGAGCTGAACTCAACGTTTACTCATGCTAAAAGTACAAAAAACAATTTAGAGACATCCGCAGATGTGTTCATACGGCGGTGCACATGGAACCTTCAATGCAACACTAGCGTGTAATTCCATGAAGAGCGGCGTATGGTCCCCAGTTAAAATAATGGGTTTTGCCCTAAACGAGAAAACAATGAGCAGAACTAAACAAACTGGAATTTAGAAAGGGGATATGAGGTTATGGAGCCTGCATATCACAGGAACTGCCAAAAGACAAAATTAAAAAGAGTATTGGAACCACCCAGGCCGAAATGTTCATGCTGAGAAATTAAACAGTACCAGTAACACGACATAGAAGTCGTGCTGAACGATCTGAGACGATTGAAATATAACAGCCCTGATTGAATGTACGGGGAGACTTTTTACGGCCGCCACACGGCACAAACAACGTTAACCCAACTGAAAATGATGTTACTTTAAAAGAAAACAGGATTTTGGCAATAGCTTCCCAAGTTAGCCACAATCACATATTATACGCCCGTTTGAAAAACGGGACGTATTATGGGAACGCCCCTGGCGGGCGGATGGCGTCCACAAACCTTGTCCGGAGCATATCTTCTACATGCATGGAGGGATTTTGATGAAACTTGGCACAGTTGTTCACCATCGTGAGACGGAGTGTCAGCGCAAGAACCAGGTCCCTAGGTCTAAGGTCAAGGTCACACTTAGAGGTCAAAGGTCAAATTCAAGAATGACTTTGTCCGGAGCATATCTTCTTCATGCATAGAGGGATTTTGATGAAAGTTGGCACAATTGTTCATCATCATGAGACGGAGTGTCATGCGCAAAAACCAGGTCCCTAGGTCTAAGGTCAAGGTCACACTTAGAGGCCAAAGGATACAAGAATAAAAAATTCAAGAATGACTTTGTCCGGAGCATATCTTCTTCATGCATGGAAGGATTTTGATGTAGCTTGGCACAGTTGTTCACCATAATGAGACGGAGTGTCATGCGCAAGAACCAGGTCCCTTGGTCTAAGGTCAAGGTCACACTTAGAGGTCAAAGGATACAAGAATGAAAACTTTGTCCGGAGCATATCTTCTTCATGCATGAGAGGACTTTGATGTAGCTTGGCACAATTGTTCATCATCATGAGACGGAGTGTCATGCGCAAGAACCAGGTCCCTAGGGGTAAGGTCAAGGTCACACTTAGAGGTCAAGGATACAAGAATGAAAACTTTGTCCGGAGCATTTCTTCTTCATGCATTGAGGGATTTTGATACAACTTGGCACAAATGTTCACAAGCATAAGACGGAGTGTCATGCGCAAGAACCAGGTCCCTAGGTCTAAGGTCAAGGTCACACTTAGAGGTCAAAGGTCAGATACAAGAATGACTTTGTCCGGAGCATTTCTTCTTCATGCATGGAGGGATTTTGATGTAACTTGGCACAGTTGTACACCATCATGAGACGGAGTGTCATGCACTGGTCCCTTCTTTTGAATTACTTCCCTTTGCTGTTACTATAAATAGCTTATATTGTAATTTTTTCATTACAAGTCGTAGGGAAAAATCGAGACCACTTTTCTGTAGTACAACATGTATTTTGAGCTATCTCTACCTGGTAAGGATTTTTATATGGACTTGTAATTTTTTTATTTTTTTTCTCTTTAAAGATAAACTTCTCTTAGTTGTTACTATAAATAACTTACATTGTAACTTTTTTATAACTGACCGTAGGGAAAAACCAAGACCACTTTTCTGTGGTACAACATTGATGTTACTTTCAAATTTTGGGTGTATTTTAAGGTATCTCTACCTGGTAAGGATTTTTTTTGTGGACTTAAAAAAATAAAAGAATTACAATAATTTCTAAAAAAAAACAACAATGTAAACAACTAGAAAATTAAAATTCCATTTGCAAATACAGGTGCTAGTGTAAAGAAATTTGCTGTGACGGGCGTATATTGTGACATTATGGCACTCTTGTTTGCACTTTCAGAACCTCTAACTGAAGACCAAAGTAAAACAGATTCAGATAGGCCTAAAACAAAAAAGTGGTCTTTTAATTTAGATGATTCCGATCTGACATCTAATGAAAAAGAGAGATTGTTAAAATTGTTAAATGAAAACTCTGATATCTTCTCTGAGGGTTTACATGATCTAGGTAGGACGCATTTAGTTACACATAAGGTAGATACAGGAGATGCCCGACCAGCGAAACTTCCTTTTTACAATCAATCACCACAAATGAGGTGCAAAACTAAAGAACTTACTGACGAAATGCTAAAAACAGGTCATATAGAGGAAAGCAATTCTAACTGGCATTCATCTGTGGTTCTCGTCCGTAAAGCCAACTCAGACGAGTACAGGTTCGCGGTCGATTACCGTAGGTTGAACAAAATTTGCAAGCAACAGGACTTCTGGGGACCAAACTCCGCTCTTTATGGAATTACACGCCTCAACACGTGTATCATTGAAGGTTCCATGTTCACCGCCGTTTGAATACATCTGCGGATATCTCTAAATTGCTTTTTGTACTTTTAACATGTGTAAATGTTGAGTTCCGCTCAACCCGGGGCTAGAGGGCGTGGACGGTAGCTTGCATTTCCACTACCGTCTATGAACAGGCTCAATCAAACCGAGCCTGCAACATTTTCGTTTTTGTCGTGTTGGGCGACCTGTGAAGTTTCCACTTTTTTCTATTCCTAATACCTAGGCTCACAGATATTTTAGATGCAATAGGGGTCGAATGCCCAAAAATTTTAATCACTAGTTTTGGGGAAACCCCTTTTTGGGCGGGCCCCCACTTGAAAAAGGAAAGTAAAGAAAAAATGTCCCTTTTAAATCACGTTTTCCGGAAATTTTTCTTTTCGAAAAAACCCTTTTTCGGTTTAAATCGGGAGTCCCCTCCCACTTTTTCCAAATAATGATACATTTTTTAGGGTTTTATTATTTGGGAAATACGTTTTGGGTGCTATGTCGATGACTTTAAAAATTTTCCCCCTCGTCCCTTTCTCAGAACATTTGACACACATTTCAAGGTTTTTAAAGGGCGTCTGGGGAACCCGGTTTTAAACCTTTCCCACATAAGTGCTATTTTTCCGAAACAAAAGAAAATTTAAATTATTTGGGTCAGGTGTTCATAAAGGATGGGGTAGACCCCAGATGAGAGAAAAGTTAAAAAAAAATTAAAAATTTTAAAAACAGCTCTAAAAGATAAAAAAAAAGGGGAAAAAAAGGGGCCCTTTTTGGGTTTGACAAACAATTAAAAAAAATTTATCGCGGGGTAAAAGGTAAATTTTGGCCCCCCAATTTTTGAACTACAAAAAAAGGGTATAACCTTTGAATGGTCAAAAGAGGGTGAAAAAGCACTTAGAACTTTGAAAAATGCCCCCCTTTTCATCTGCGCCTATTCTAGCTTTTTTCCAAAATTTATGAAAAAACCCTTTTTAAATACTCACATGTATAAAAGGAAACCGCGGGCCCGGGTTTATAAAATTAGGTCAGCTCGATGAAAAAGGCAAAGAGCGATTTAAATTGAAAAAGGGTGGCCAAAGCGTTCATGGGCGGAAAAATTATTCAGAATCTGATTTTGGAATTTTTTTAGCTATAGTTTCTGGAGTAAAGACAAACAAATAAATATTTTTCCCTACGGGCCCCACCTTTTAAACTAAATTTACTGTAAAAAGCACTAAAAATTTTTAAAATTTCCATGAATGATCAACAAATAGTCGAATTGCTAGATGGGCACTCTTTTTCCAAGGCTTTGGGAAATAAAAAAAAGGTTTTACATTTAAAGGCAAAAAAAAATAGTCCCGATCCCTTTTAACCCAAACCCTTTACTTTGAAGCAAAAACAAAAAAAAACAAGTCATAACGAAAAATTTAAACCCCAACCGTTCTAATCTGAAAACCACTAATAAATTTGGGCGGAAAATGAACAAACTTCGGAAGCCAAGTCTTACAAAATTATTTTTGGAAAAAAAAGGACAAAAAATTTAACCAGTCCTGGGCCCGGGAAAACAAAGGAAAATTTCCCAAAAATAAAATGTTAGAAAAACCTTTGAGTACTCTAAATTTCCCCCGTCATATCTGGAAGATTTAGAAAAAACCATCACTGAAAAAATTGAAAAGAATTGAATTGAAAACAATTAAAAGAAAGAGTCCCCTGACTTAAAAAAACTTTTAAAAATTTAATTTGGTTTCCCTGGGAACTTTCCATCCGAAAAAAAAACTTTTAAAAATTTTTGTTTTACAAAAAAATTTTTTATGACATTGTTGAGGGAATTCTAAAGCAAAAAATATAAACCAAGGTCTGGGAAAAAAGGGCCCAGATCATGAAAAGTTTTTTTTTCCCCAGAAAGCTTTTCCCTTCTAAACATTCGTTTACGGGCAATGCAATCTTTCATGATTTTAAGGGCCCATTTTGGCAAAAAGAAAACTTTTGGTGCTTTTCAAAAAAAATTTTAACTGGGCCGAGAATGTTTCCAAAAATTTTACTGATTTAATAAAATCATGTAAATGGGTGTCAGTTTTGGCCCAAAGAAAAATTTCAAAATCCTTTTCATTCCCTTTAAATCCAATCCCTATTTCAAGGTTTTTGGGGGGGGGGGAAGGGGCATGTTGATATCCGGGGGCCCGCAAAACGAAAAAAAAAAACCCGGGTTTAAAGAAAAACCTTTCCCCGGTCGGGTGCCCGGATATTTTTCAGAAAGGGGTTTGGGGCCCTTTTTCCTCTGTTTCCCTAAAAGTCGGGGCAAGTAAAATTTAAAGATTTTTCTTCATGATGAAAAATCTTCTGTCGCAAGGGGTGTTTGGGTTTGCCCCTTATAACTGATGGGGGCCCGAAACCCAACCCCCTCTAAAATTTTGTAAAAGCCGTTTGTGAAATTTATGAAGTTTCCAGGCAAAAAACCCCCAGCTATCATCCCCCAAGCAAAAAGGCTGCGTGGGGCGTCCAAAACCATTTTTGGCAAAAACCCTTTAAAATAAAATTAACAAAAGCAAAAAAAACTTTTTACCTCCCTACAAAATGTTTTTTGGGTACTGAAATGCGACTTCTCGTTGATACCTCCTTATTCCAAGAGAAACACTAAACCCCATGAAAGACCTTTGTAAAACAAATGCTTAAAAAACCTTAGATTGGTACATGCCCGGGGAAAAAACCAACCAAGATTTTAAACACAAAGGAAAGTCCCAAAAGCGTGAATTTTTTCAAAGCAAAGAATTCAGTTTTAAAACTTTGGGGGATGGGGTTCGTTAAAGAATAAAAAGCAAAACCCCAGGTTTGCCCAAATAAAAAATAAATTTAAAAAGGGCCCCTATCAAAACACTGAAAAAGGTCAGCCCAAAAATACCTTCCGCATAGCAAAACAAAACTAACAAACTTTTTAAAGGTAGGGAATGCACGAATCAAAAAAGGTCCCCATGTTTCCTAGAAACAACGACAAGTCCCTGAAGCCGCCACAAAAAATTTCCGGCATTTTTTAAAATTTCCCCCAAACCAGGGCCAAGCTCTGGCCCTATCTCAATGGGAAAACCCAAAATTCAACTTCAAAAAAGGCCCAAACACCTGAAGCCAGTCCCAAATTTCAAAATGATACTGACCCCTAGCATGACTATGATGGAAAATGGGCATTGGGCCCCAAACAAAAATCATTAGAAAAAGAAAAAGGGGAAATGTAAACCAATTTTATATTGAATGGAAAAACCCCAACATACCACGCTGGGGGAACAAAAATGATGTCCCCCAGGCTTTAAAAAAATTGCTTTTTAAAATAAACTCCCCAAAAAACCCAGGCAAACACTAAAAAAAAACCGAAAGAAAAACAAACAAAAAAAAACTAAGGTATCTTAAAAAAAGGGGATAAAAAAGGAACCATATTGTTCTAGGGGGTTAAGGGGATTGATAAAGTTAAAAAAAAATTTGGGTCTTAATGGAAAAGGGAAAAAAGCGTTGTTTACCGAAAACACTTTAAGCTGCTGTTAAAACTCACAAAATACTTATATTTCTTAATCATTTTTCTTTTTTACAAAACTTGGAAAGGGGACATAAAAAATTTAAAACAGGTCACAGAAAAGCTTAGGGGTGTTCGCTGGGTTGATTTGGGATCCATTTTTTTTAAATACAAATGCATATCATTTTTGTGTTCTAAAAATTGTATGGGGGAATGCCCAACAAAAAATTTTAAAGTTCAAAATTAAATTTACAAGGTGTGTGTATCTGTTCTGTAGGTGAGTGAAAAAATTTCCCCATTTTTCCCTTTTATTTCTCTCTGTTTTTTTCCTTTCCTGACTATAGGCAAAGATTGTAAAACTTTTGGGCCCCGCAAAATTAAAAACCCCTTACGGGCCCCTCATTCTTTCAAATTTCTTTATATTTAAAAAGGGGGGGCCAAAGATGTTTAGAAAATTTCTTCTGGCTCTCTGTCGGACCATGGTTCTGGGATTTTTCCGACTATTGCACGTCTTTTTTAAAGGTGTCACCTTTCGAGCCGCGAGCTCAAACTTTAAATGGCAGAAGACTTTGGGGAAATCCAAAACCTTTAAAAATTAGTTACAACAACTCAAAATATGTTAGATTTACCAAGTTTTTTAAAAAGGGAAACGCACAAACATGCTTTTTATGAATGAATTTTTTACGGGATAAAAACCAAATAAGGCACGAAAAACCGAAAAAACATCAATAGAAACCTTTGGGAAAAACCCGAAAAATTTTAATCCCTAAAAGACTTTTTTAAAAGTGGGGCGCATTTCTTTTCAAAAGAAAACCTTTTGTTTTTCATTTATAGGGGGACCTTAGTAAATAAATTTTTGGGAAAAAGAAAAACATTTGGGAAGATTTAGATGCAAGTTTCGTAAAATTTTAAATGTTTTAAAAAGGGAAACACATAAAAAAGAAAATTTTTAAAAAGGGGGGGAAACCATAAAAAAAATCTACCTCGTACTTTAAGGCTTCGGAAAAAAGGAAATAAACCAATATCATGTTAGGGCCCTCAAAGATAAAAAAATTTAGAAATTGAACAAAAATTCAAAAAACAATTTTTATGAATTTTTTTTAAAAATTTTTTAAAAGGCTTTCTCTGTTATGAGTGCTTTCATATGAAAAAATCTAGGAAAGATTGAACCCCAGATTTAATGAACTTTTTAAGATGGTGAAATATCGTTAGGGGAAAGGGGAAAAACTTTCCCCCTCATCTTATCAAGGGCAAAACCTTGGAAAAAACAGTCTCTAAACCATTAAAAAAGGATATTGCATGAAAAAATATCCTTTTTTTCCCCTTGGGACTATCCCGATTTAAATAATATTTACCAAAATTTGGAAAACAAAGGGTCTTTTTTAATCGGAAAGGATCGAACAAAAACGTAGTTTTAAAATTTCCAAATATTTTCCATTTCGGGAAAAACCACTCCTTTGTTTAAGGGTAAAGTCATTTCCAGCCCCCGTTGTTAAATTTTACCTAAAATTTTTTGCAATGTTTTTCCCTATTTAAAATTTTTAAAACTTTTTTTTAATCAAAATGACCTTGCTGACGAAAAATCAGCAACCAACACAAATTATTGTGTAAAAAAAAACAAAGTTTTGGGTCCCCTTTAAAAAATTGAGAATTGCCCTTTGGGCTTTTTTTAACTACGTGAAAAAATTTATGGGATTTTTCTTTTTTGACGTTTCATGTAAAACCAAATAAAATTTGTACACAAAAAAAACCTTTAAATTGGGCTATATAAAAAATTTCAGTTTTTGGGAATTTACATGTAATACATCTAAACAAAAGGTAAAAAAAGGTTTTGAAATTTTTTGTACTCTAACTTTTCCATCCCCAATGTTCTGTATCACCCCAAGGGTAGGAAACCGCCCCCAAAGACTGCCCTTTTTGGGTCAAAAACCCCAGTTTCACAAAGTTAAAAACCCGGTCAATTTGGCTTTTTTTTCCAAAAATTTTTTCAATGACACATCTCTACAGCAAAAAAAGAAATTCAGTTTTCAAAAAAACCCTTTAAATAAAAACCCCTTTAAATTTTAAAAAAAATTAATCTTTCTATGAGTCACATTAAGGGGAAAGAAGAAAATCACATTTGGGGCTTAAAAGAAAATCCCCCAAAAAAGCACAGAAAATAAAGCGGTAGCTTTATAACTTAAAAATGGAACTCACCCCTTAGCAGGATTTAAAATAAATAAAAATTTTCCTTTTAAAATTTATGTACAAAAACCCTTTGGGTTTCATTTTACCCACAACTAACAAATTCACAACTTTTTTTGGTCACAAAATTTTTAAATACTTTATAGGAATAAAGTAAATTTTAAGGGGGGAAGGGGTTTTTAAGGCCTGTGATTTTTGGGGTAAATTTCTTATATTTTATTTTGCATTTATTTTTAGTAAAAATTTTGTTTTGAATTTGGCCCCTATATTCCCTTTTTTGGCCACAAAAAATTTTACATTTTTAAAAATTTTTTAAAATTTTCCCCAAACAGCCCAGGAATGAAAACTTTTAGAAAAGCACTAATTTGCAAAAAATTTTTTAACAAAACTAAGAAGCCTCAAAAACCCTGACATCGAAACTAGGTTGTAAAAGCCCCTTTAAAAAACCCCCTTTCCTTCCTTTCAAAGGAAGTGATCAAAATTTTTGGGCTGTTTTAGCAAATGTTAAGTTTGTTTTTTGGTTTCAAAAAAAATTAGGTTATATTTTTGTCGGGAAATTTTTAAAAAAATTTTTCCCCCTTTTTTCTACTACAAAAACAAAAAATTTAACATCTCTCCGCCTTATGTAAATTAGGTAAAAATTTTGTTTTTGGTTTGGGTCAAGATCCAGGACCAAGGGCCCAAACGAAGGAACCCTCAAAAATCTTTTTTTCAAGCGGGCATCACCCATTCTGCCAACGTCTTAAAGAAAGATTAAAAAAAAAAAAATTTGCTGGGAAAAAAGGATTGATCTTTCTTTTTATATACTTTCTTAGGTAAGTGAGTTTTTTATGTATCTCTTTGATTTTTTTTTATATTTGAAAAAAAATTTAAAAATTTAAAACAAAAAGAAAATTAAATTAAAATTGTTATTGACATTTGGGTCGACCCTTTTTTTTAGAAAAAAATAGGTTTTAAATAAGTTTTTTTGTACATAAACTTAAATTTCCCATTGAACTTTAAATATCTTGAATTTGGTTTTTTTAAATTTATTTTTATTTTTCCAAATATCATATTTTATTTCTTGAGATTTAAATTTAAAAATGGGAAGTTTTTAAAATTGAAAGTTCCCGAAAGAACTTTAAATCTTTAAATTTTTTTAATATTTCATTTTTCATAAGCTATTGAATGATTTGATACAAAATTACAGTTCAAAAAATTTAGTTTTAAATAAAGCCCCTTAAACATCCTCTCAATTTTTTATTTTGGAATTTTTAAATTTAACAAAAAAAGGTAACCTTAGTGGACGCTTATGCAAATATCAAAGCAAATTTTTTTTTTTTCCCAGAAATCATAGTAAAAACTGTTGGGTTATATGGGATATTTAAAATAAAGTTTAAAGTTTATTTTCCCGTACATACAATATATATATACATATACGAAACTGTTTTTTTTTTGAATTAAAAAGCCTATTTTAAAAGCAAAACATATTCAATGGCGTTTTAAAAAACAAAAAATAAAACAAAAATTTAAAATATTTAATGACATTAACATAAAGGGGCAAAAATAACATTGAAAAAAAACTATTTTGTAAGGGTTTAAAAAAAATCAACATCAATAAGATTAAAAAAAATATTAGAATTTAAAATACAGTAAGACCGCGTTTGTTAATTTAAATAAGAATAAGTGGGGTTTTTTTCGACATGTCCAAGGTTATACCAAAAAACCGGGAAAATTTTTTTAAAATTTGGGTTTTAAAAAAAGTTCATATTCGAATTTTTTACAAAAATAAAATAATCCGTTTTACGTTTCTTCAAAAACCTTAAAAAATTTCAGTCACATCCCCTAAAGAGTGCAAAGAATTTCCAAAATAATTTAGTTTTCAAAACCCTTTTTTTTTGAAAAAAATCAAATTGGGGTTTTGAGTTCCTTTTTTCGAGAGGGAATTCATTCCAGAGTTTAGGTCCAACTTTCCCCAAAAATTCTGTCGCTGGGAAAGTTTTGGGGCTTGTTCAAAGGAACAACGAAACACCCAGTAAAGGAAATTTTAAGAAACCCCAAGTTCCTTTCGTGTTTTTTTTATAAAGTTTTAAAAAGAATTCTGGGGAGTTTCCAACTGAACAATTATTCTTAGGGGAGCATTTTGAATGTGATTCCGGGGTTTGATTGGTAAGGGCCCTGGGGGTCATAAAAGGGGCTTGCTTGGAAATGTCCCTATTTTCTTCGAAATTTTTGGGCAAGTTTTGCACACATGTTCTGAATTCGTTGCATTTTGTTTTCTTTTTGGTTTGGGGCAATACCATACAGAATGAAATTAAAAATAATCTAAATGTGGGTATCACCAATGACAGGGCAAAAATTTTGGAAACCTCTTTGGGAAGATATTTCCGGAAACATTTTTTTCTGAAGTAGTTTGGGGCTTGGTTCAACACTTTTGTTTTACCAACCTTTTTAATTTAAGTTTTCATCCAGGGGAAAGCACCTAGATAACGAATAAACTCACTTGGGTTTTACTTCATCACCTACAATCATACTTTGTCTTTTAACACTTAAAAAGAGCTGTTTTCCTATAAACCCAAAATGATGAACTCGGTTTTTGGGAATGTTCATTTTTAAACTATTTTCCTTCATCCAGTTGTTGATTGTTTTAAACACATTGTTTTAAGTTTTTCCCTATTCCTGGGGTTTTTAAATGTTTGGGGAAAGGGGGTTTAAAAAAACGTTTATTAAACAGTGTGGGCATCCGCAAAAACCGTAAAATGAAATCGACCCGGGGGAATAACATCAAACATGTCCCCGCATAGGGCAGTATGCCACGGTCCCCAAGCACTCCCCTTTTGGAACGCTACAATTTAAAATTTGGGGGGAAATGACATGGCTGAATTGCACTTACCCGCAACCTGGGGCGCAGAAAGGAAACAACCCAGCTTTGGCGTTCCCACAACGCCATACTGCTTTTTTAACACAACAACCCAAAAAGTCCTGGGTCTACTTTTAAAAACGGCACTGAATCGATGGCAAATTTGCGCCCTAACTTTTTTTCTTCTCCATAGCATTCCTAAATCCCTTTTAAAAGAAACAGTGGGTGATTCGCAGAAAGGTTTTTCCTGTAATCCAAAATTGGGTTTTTTTGGAAAAGATTGTGTTTGTTTACTGAAAAACCCGAGCCTGAACAAAAGCCCGCTTTTTTTTCAATTTAAATTTTGGGCAGAAACGATAAAATTTTTTAACAGGCCCTTTGTTTTGCGAATTTAAGTTACAGTCCCATTTTTCTTTTAGGGAAAGGCTTTCTTTTCCGTTTTCCCTTTTGTTTGGGAAAATCCGTCCCCGCAACGAAAATTAACCAATTTGGTTTAAAAGCAGGCAAAAACTCAAACCAAGTTTTGGTTTTAGGGAAATTTTTTTGGTAAAAATACAAGTTCACAGAATTTTTTCTGTAGTTGGTTTAATAATTTTCAAAATTCTTCCCCGCTCAGAAACTTTAAAACTGTCAAAACCCAAAAAATTTTTTTTTCGCATGGTTGAAACTTTTTAAAAAAGTTTTTAAAAGTTCTCGAATTGTTTCCCATTTTATTAATGAAATGATCCCCAAAAATTTTTCAGCCCTTAAAGGGCATGTCCAGTTGGCAAAAGGTTCCAGACCTAGTGCCTTTTTTTTTTCAAAAAAAATACAAAACTATAAAGCTTTTTCGATCCCCCTTTTGATTTTTTTAAAAAATTTTTTTACTCAGAGATATTTTTTTTTTCATGTTTGAGTTTCCTTTTTTGTTTTTTTACCCTGCGTTTTGAAGGCTTCATGCAATGTGAATTTTTATGTTTTTTTCCCCAAAAATTCAGATTTGCGAGCCACTCTTTTTAAAAGGGGAAGACGTTTTATTGTGAAACCCCGGGTTTTGGGGGGGGCGCGAAGGTTTTTGGGTTTTTTCTATAAATTTGGGGCCCTGTGAGTTTATAATCTTTCTAAAGCTGTCTGAAATTCTTTAACCAAAAAAAGGGCCCACATTATCACTTTTCCCATTGTCTTTTTTTCAAAATTTGCTTTAAAATGTGTTCGTATCCATGCTCCGTAAAAAGCGCCCCCACCCTTTGTCCCCATGTTTTTTAAATTTTCCGGGCCCCTTTGGGATCATTGATTTCAACCCCCTTTAGATTTTTAAGATTGAATACCGCCCCAAAGCCGGGGGCTAGGGGCGGGGCAGTGTTGCATTTTCCATTCTGCCCAAAGAACAACCAAACAAACCGAATTTTGCAATTTTTCCCCTTTTTTCCTTTTTCTCGGTGCTTTTCCCAGGGGTCTACTTTCCAATTTTATTTGAAATTTCTAAAGAGGGAAAACCCCCTCACTGGGTTTTATTTTTTTCCCTTTTTAACCCTTTGTCACAATTTTGACTGCACGTGATCAAAATATATGGACCCCCGTTTACAAGAAAAATAATTCCCAAAACCATTTTCAACTTTTCCCAAGGACCAAAAACCCAAAAATGTTACCACCATTTTTGGTACTAAAAATTTTACAGTTGTTGTAAACCCCATGGCGTACAAAGAATTTTTGAATTCTGTTTCTTTTTCATTTGTGTCATCGTGGATGTGAAGATTAAAATCACCCATGCCAATTTATTTTGAGGGACTGGGGATAGTACAAAAAACCCCCCATATATTTAAAGAAGTCTGTGGAAAAAGGGGCCCAAATGGATAAAGAAAGGAGGCTGTAAATCCCCCAAATAAAAGGGAAAGTAATGTTTTTGAAAATTTAACTGCCAAAAACCATAAATTTAAAAAACTGTGCGAAATTTTCCCGCCGAAAGTTTTTCGCATGTTTAAAAGCAGTCCCGTACAACACCCCCACCAAACCCCCCTTTTGCCTGTTTCCCTAACACTAAGTTTGTAGCCCCTTTTTATTGAATCAGACTTTTTATATTGGTGTTTTTTTTATTTGTCCCCAAAAAACCAAATCTCTGTAAGAAAGCAAAATCAATCTTTTTTTCCCTCGCGTAATAATTGACCAATAAGAACAACCTTGTTTTTCGCCGAAACGACAAATTTTGCGTCAAACTTTTAAGCTGGTTTTTTTTTGGGCCCCTTTAAAATTTTTTTTTCCCCTTTTTCTTAGGGTATATAAGGTTTTCTTTAAATTTTTCAAAATCGAAAACCACTGGGTTTAAACCCAACCACTTTTGCTATTGTTTAAAAGGGGTTTTGCCATCAGGCGAAACCCGCCTTTTTTCCCCCGTACTGTTTCAAAAATTCCCAAATCTTTTAACCTTGATAACACAATAGGATTAAGTCTACATATATGTTAATTATGTAAATGATCATTCTGCCAACTTTCTTATGACAGATTAAGAAAATAAAATTTGCTGGAAAAGAGGATTGATCTTTCTTCTATATACTTTCTTAGGTAAATTCCCCATTCTACAAAAGTTCCGGAGGTAAAGATCTCGGCGGAACACTACTATTATGATAAGATAAAATAGATATAGAATAAAAAGTTTATTTAAAATTGTACTGTATAATACGAGATATATTTGGACTCATACCAAGCTGAGAAAACCGTATTGAACTCGCCTAGCGGCTCGTCCAGTATGGTTTTCTCAGCTGTGTTCTCGTCCAAATATATATCCGTATTGTACAGAACAATGTTAAATAACCTAATAGTATAGATGGATGTTAACTGTATATCAGCTGCACTATGAGAAAACCAACATAATGCGTTTAAGACCAGCATGGATCCAGACCAGTCTGCGCATCCGCGCAGTCTGGTCAGGACTCATGCTGTTCGCTTTCATAACCTATTGCAATTAGAGAAACTGTTAGCGAACAGCATGGATCCTGACCAGTCTGCGTACATGCGCAGGCTGATCTGGATCCATGCTGGTCACAAACGCACTATATCGTTTTTTTTCTCATCTCGCAGCTCATTTGTCAAGGCAACATAGATTCATGACATATTATTTGTGATTATTTTATTGAGTATCAAAATACCAACAATGATTTTTCTTACCTACATCTGTTTAAAAATTATATGTATGTCTTATTATAAAAATCAAACGTTATTCAAATAATTATATACAAGTTTTCCCATATGAAATGGAACAATTAGACCAAACAATTGTAAGCTTAGTATAGAACACAAACATGTTTTAGCATTGCAGTATATAACTGTCTGCGAAAAACATTTTGCAACCGGCTGCAACAAGAATCCTGAGATAGACAAAATGTTTTAGGTTATATCTCCTACATGTGAGCTGAAAGCATGTTAGTTATAAAGCAACCGTTCCATGCTGTACAATATGTTTTAGCTGACACGCGCCTGTTATAACTAATCATAAAAGAAAGTTTTCCTCTACAATGCAAACCTTAAAGGTTTTGCCAAAAATCCTATCAAATCTGAAAAACAAAAGATGCACTTGAAAAAAACCTTAGATGAAAACTGCAGAGGTTCCAGTTCAGGCAGAAGTACCATGGTACAGAACAACTCACGCGGAAATGTCTTTCTACTCGATTCGTGGAGTATGACCAAAACGAGTACCAAGGCTCCGACTCAAAGTTTCTTAGAGTCAGCCATTTTCTGTCACGGAATTTCGCCATCTGACTCCGAGGATTTCACTCAAAGTTACGAAATCCAATTAGCGGAATACACATCTGTATTGATAACTTTTGTTCCAAAAGAATTCCTTCGAGTGACCCCAAATATTACCAATAAAAAATTTATCGTACATGCAGTTCATGAACATGAATTTGCTTTGATGGAAATGCCCAGTCTCTTTAATCTTTTAAACAATAGTTTTATGTGCTTTGCGTCTACTTGTTTTACACACGATTTAGCTTACACATGAATCCGATATTACTTTTCATGCCAAATGGTATTATTCTGGTGCATAGTAGTCATTTTAGTAGCCTTGACACGTTTTGTAACATACGTAAACGTCTACAGACTTTTTGTAATTTTCGAAGTCCCTACAATAAAATTGGAAGGAATTATGTCTAGTAATATAATTAATTCAAGAAACATAGATGTTCATTGGAATAATCTGAATGAAAACGATATGGTCATAAACTGTAAATCGTGATTGCATTTCATTTGTTTCTGTGTCCCTTAAAATGTATATAAAGATGTGATCTCCCTTACTTACAAATAGAGATTTCTGATATATAAGGGAAGCAACTCCTGCGTGTAGTTTGATTTTTCTTAAAAGGACTGCCCCAGTCAAAGAAAGGAAATTCTTATTTGGACAGTTATTTTTCGTACTGGTAACAGGAAGAGTTTAATATATTTGTTAAATTTGGTTAAAAGCTATTATTTCCTCCACCTTTTGACACAAACAAATATTTCAGCTGGATTTTTTACTTGAAAAATGCTCATAATTCCTCTTTAACAGACTAATCATAAAATCATTGATATTTGAAACATTATAGTTCGGTTTTATTTATTTGCTAAGTCTTCATAAATCTTAAAAACAACATTTGAATAGCAGAAAACGCAGGAAATTGCTCACATATCCCAGTTTCTTTCAGGGGGAGGAGATAACCGGATACCTCTACACTGTCTCGGTTAAAATTTATGTCTGGCTACGGTACTGAGTCCTTGTGTATTTAAGTTATAAATGTCAAGTTTGATTCCTTCGTTGCCAAACGTGTATTTTAGTTATCAATATTTACCTTTTGACTCCCCCATCATACGGTGTATTTAAGTCACAAATATCTATATTCTGACTGCCTTGTTGCCATCCAAAAAATGGTAAAGTAAAGTTTCTTGTTTAACGTAGTCGACGGAAGTCCCTATCTGGAATAAATGAAACAATTTATTTCCAGCCGAGCCCACGGTAGCTGTCATATTTACCTCCCAAAGATCCAGTCTAGGCCGATACTGCTGGAAACAGTACCAATTTAAGTAAATCACCTAGCACTGAACACAAGTCGTGACATCAGCCGCGACCGGGAATCGAACCCGGACCGCTGGCGTGAAAGTCCAATTTGTTAATCAATGCGCCACTAAATCCCAGTATGTACTAATTTTAAAAAATAAATTCTGCTTCCTGCTTTGCCATCCTGTTTATTTCTATTTTCAGTATTTACATTCTGGTTCTTCTAATGCCTTCCGGTAAATTAAAATTTTCAGTATTTATATTCTTGCTCCTCTGTAGCCATCTTATGTATTTTTATTCTAAATTTCTAATAGCTTTAGTTTGACTCCTACATTGCCATTGTGTATGTAGTTATTTACACTACTTACATGTTCTCTCCTCCGTTGCCATCCTGTATATTCTATTTTTAGTGTTTATTTTATGACTCCAGTATTGCTACACAAAATTGCGCGCATGCTTTATCCATTGGAACCTTTCTAATATTCGCTCTGATCTCTCTCATTGTATATATTATTTTTATTAACTTAAGATTCTTAATATACCGCCTTGGTAACCTAGTGGTAGAGCGCCCGCTTTGAGTGCGAGAGGTCGTGTTTCTATTTCATGACCGTGTCAGAACAAAGACGTAGAAATGGTACTAGCAGCTTCCTCGCTCGGCGCTCAGCATTAAGAGGATATTGCTAGAACTGGCCAGCCTTGTCAGTATAATCTGACTGGATGCGGGTATCATGCCGCTAGTCTTCGGCGTGATATTCTAGTGAGACAGCACTATAAAGTTAGGCATTGCGCTTACGGCTACAAATAAACACCTCCGTTTATTACGGACAAATTGTTGAAAAGACGTTAAAGCCACACACACAAACACACACACACACACACACAGGTGTTCCTATCGTCCGACATTCAATGTAGTAAAATATTGATTGGATGTGAAACAAAAAAATACTGTCTCCAATATAGAATATCCAATTATTTGTTCATTTTATTTTGGTTATCAATATATAAATCGCAGCACTAATGAGTGAAAATGGCACACTAATATTAATTGTTCAATTAATTGTTAAACACGTGTTTTCTTATATGTAAATTCAGATATGCTTTCCGTGGTAATTTAATCTTTAGATATTTTATAAAATCGATATTCTAATAGAGTAATATTATAATATAGCTAAAGTTTGTTGTCGCAACCATTGTCATACTTATATCGGAGGAGGAATATGCTTTATATGTTCTACTGATTTAAATATTAAATTCATATACCTGTATAATTATGTTTGTAGGAAAATAAGAAACCCGTTCTCATTTTACATATATGAGTTAAATAATTGTGTTCAAATAAAAATTAATTCTACAAAGTGCAAAAACACGAGGAAAGTTTAAAGTGTTTAGTAGATATGAATACCTAAAGATATTAACTGAACAAATTGACAATGGATTTAGGCCTTTCAAGGAACAAACAACGGGGATAAACACACATAGTTTAGGTAAATTTCGTCGCACTTATTTCAGCCTGCTTTTTTTAAATAATTAATTGTTTCTTTGCGAACGTTTACTTTTATTAAACCCAATAAATTGTTTTTTCATTATTATGCTGTATGTGTCCCTGTTCGGTGTGAATTTGATATGAGATGTTTCTACCAATGTCTATGTGCAATTATGTTAGCCTACTTATATAATCATAATTAATTCAAGTTGAATCCTACATTACATGTAAAACGCTCGGCGCATGTATAATTTTCTTCCATTTTACCTCTTAAATCCCATTACTATGTCGATCAACGGACCTTACTTAAATGACTTATTTGATATTATTTCATCAAAAATTATTAATTACTATGGAATTCAAGTTATTGATTTCTAAATTTTATGATCTGTCACTTGATGTTTTCCTACAACTCTTTTTCTGTCTCCTTAAATCTCAGCGCCGCAAAAATATCTTTTGTTTACTAATTTATAATAAGTTTAATTTGAGTACATTGTATCCAACTGAATGCGATACAAAACGGCTATACTGTTATTAAACATATCTTAGGCCATACCAAATTGATATGTCGTTCGTCGGAACTACCGCATCAATAATTTCATACCCGAGAAAAAAAATAAAAATCACCCGCCCGCACGTACATAAAAATCTCCGAAAAAAATAAAAAAATTTCTGATTACGCTCTCCGGAATAATAACGGCAAAACAGGTTTTATCGCTGTTTTAATGCGTCAAAGTGATATTGATCATTGATCGGATTTCGTGCGTTTGTAATACATGTAGCTGATGACCAAAACTCAAAAAGTCAGGAATTATGGTGTTGTCCATCATTTGTTTTATATCTGGAGTGTCTGTGCTAGTGCCACACATGGCCTTCGATGTGCCGGTAGGTAATGAAGTAGCCACGTTCTACTTTTGTTCAATACAGTGAAAAGAATGAAGCCCGACTTGTAAGACGTACACGGGGATGCAGTTAAAAATATTTGGATTAAACATAGAAATATTGTTCAGATATAAAGTTTTCAAACCATTTGTTATCAGTTGTTTAGTTCAGTATGTTAGATCTAGAGCCCAAAGCCGAGGCCGACTACTATCTTAAAAAAAATGTTTGTTTACAGATCCTGACCGACCCATCACATTGTCTCGACCCAAATCTTTTTTAACGTAACTTCTTTAGTACAGCAGTCAGATATTCTATCAGAACACATTTAGTCAATTTAAAAATTGTTTAGCTTTTCAAATATGTAGTGTAGATATGAAAATAATTTCTAACAAAATCTGTCCTTTTGTAACCCCAATTTTGCCTGTTTGTATATTAATTGGCTGTGAATTGACTGAACGAAAGAAACTGAAAAAAACAGACCTCCCCAACTCTAAATTTCTAGTTCAGTCAAAGCACAATAAATAACACTTTTAAGGGTGGACATATTGGGATCATACTTTGTCCGTCTGTTATCATTTTTGCCTGAAATGAATTTCTACCACAAAAACTTAAGCCAGCCTGATCTGTTAAGAAATTATTCCAAAGGGATTCGAGCAATGTCGAAGCATCTGTATGCCGAACTCTGTTTGGTCTCACCGGTCAAGTGGTTTATTACTTCCCCTCACCTCTATGGCTTGGAGTTCCACTAGGGGCACAAAGTTGTTCATGTGTCGAAGCCATCTAACTGTGTTTCAGAAATGTTATTCCACACATGTGCCTGTTTGGTCTTAAATATTCCTCATCTTGTGCCGTTAAATAGGCACGCCTTCAGATTAATGTAGAACAATAAAAAATAAAAATAAGACACTCATCCCTTAGTAATTATAATTACAAAATAAAAAAAGAAACAAAGTGATTCAGTGAGATTTGGCAAGAATTTATTTGCAAAATCATTCATGTAGTCTTTAAAACATATAGAAAAGCTATATACTGTGTTACCCACACTGTAAATGTTTGATTTCTGTGTTATTTCTAAAGAAATGTTAACTTCATGTATAATCATAACTGCCTCCTCAATGGTCCAAGTTGGGGAAAAAAATAAAAAAAGCCCGCTCGCTCCATGTAAAATCTACCCGCCTCTGAAAAAAAGAAAATTGAGAAAAAAAAAAAATAAAATAAAAATTTCGCTCGCTCGCTCCTATTTTTTTTGAAAATTTTCCGAAGAACTATTAATCAATTTGGTATGGCCTTAAGGCACTAAAACATGTAATTACAAAACATGTAAGAATAAACAAAATGTACTGACTAAACTTGTATGTACACTTTGTATTTTTTTTGTATTCTTGCATTAAAACTACTTTTTTCACGGGATCCGCCCATGTATTAACGGGAGAAAAATCGTGTGCAAACAAGGCAATTCACGTGCTGTTAATACCAGATTTTTATTTTTGAAATGCTCTCCCAGGGCCGTATATGTAATTCTGCGCAGATTGACATCTGGTATCTGCGTCTTTTTTCTTTCATAAAAACCTCTTCTTGCAGCATTAAAGATGCAATCTAAACCATAGAATGTTTAACTGTATCAGTAACTAACGCCAAATGCGCTGCCCCCTACATTGTTCGTACTCGTTTCTTCCCTTGTTTACTCCCCTTTTAGAACTCTGCGTCAATTCAGATTTTGTAGACAACCGTGAATGTTAAAGAATCGCGTGTTTACCTGAGCGATTCTTTGTTTTTAGGTATCATATTTATGATTTTGGTAAGTATAAGTCAGTATGTTTTTATCTAATTTCTCGAAGAATTTATATAAACAGCTTGGAAACTTGACACTACGTTCGTACCCATCCGTACTCCAACTGCGTGGCCGTACTCAATATAACTCGAATGTAAAGTTATTATTCTTGAAATTGTGATCGAGTCCACCAAATTGTGAAATGATATGAACAATTATTGGTAATTTTTATGTTTGTAATAATGAGAGATAAAAAATCGCTTAAAAACCTTCAGGATGTGCTTTTGATAGTGTTGTTTATTTCCGGGCCCTGGATACGGATATTTAAAACATGTTTACCGTTTCCAAGAACAACTGGAATGGTAAATAAAAAATGTACAGGAATTGTCAAGTCATCACGTATGAAAACAATACATAAATCGTCGTGAAATATATTTTTATGCAAGAATAGCGACAATACACGTTTGTTTTGTGTATGAACGTCTGCAGAAGCCCGCGGGATTGTTTGACCTTCGGTCTCGGTCACAAACAATCCCGGGTCAAACAATCCCGCGGGCTTCTGCAGACGTTAATACACAAAAAAAACGTGTATTATCCCTACAAAGACATCTGTCTTAAAATTCTGGTCAAGAGAGTTAAACTTCTAAATGATCGGATATTTATCAGGTTAAAATCACAGCAGAGGTGATAATTCATTTATGTACCTAATGCAGACAACTATCATCATATTGTCATAATATATTAGAACTCGCAAAATATGCAATAGTTTTTTCATTTTTAGTGATAATGGGATCTGTTAAATATCCGATCGAACATTATTCAATAGTAATTATATCAGCAAAATAATATACATCCTCCTCAATATGACCAATGTAACAATAACGATATACCTCAAGTTTACCATTTCCTTTTATTGGGTACCCGTGTCATTTTCTCTTTGGTTTGATAGTAGAGAAATAGAAATTACATTAAAAGTACTGTGATATTATCGGTAAATTCATCTGTGAACAGCGGAAAACCTTGACATTAATTCTTTAGTTTGCTTTTATTTTCTTTACATCGACAGTCAGCCTTAAGTCATCAGTCTTAATAACAGTCAGTAAGACCAATTTTCTGTGATATTGTTAAATCATTAACCTGTAGTATAATGTAAAACATATGTTTAATAGTTGTACAGTTAAATTTTACTAGACGATATTAAAACATGTATACGCTGTTCTATTAAGGACATGACCACTTTAAGGTGATGTAACTTTTTTAATTTCCGGTAAATAACAAAAACCCAAAGAATATTCAGTTCTTTACAAAAACCGTTATATTATGATTCAAACAAGTAGTTTCCTTTGTCTACCAGAACGGAACAATTCTTATATCTTAATATTGAGATTTGGTACCTTTATAAGAGACAATAAACTAAAACAATAGAAATTCATATGTTCCTTCACATTTCAAAGAACAACTTAAAACCGAAGATATGAACCCTCCTAGGGAAAACCTTATAGAAAAACTTTTTTGTACATCAAAAACGCCAAATAAAATCCTGTATGAGAGGCAGATTAAAGATAAACCAAAACCGAAAATAAAGTCTGAAGAAAAGTGGGAAAAAAAGATTTTGAACATAAGCAATATTGAGTGGAAAAAAGTATATATCCGACCTTTCAAAGCTACAGTAGATACAAAAATCAGAAATGTTCAATATAAATACATCAAGAGAATCTTGCCAACAAATACAAGATTATTAAAAATGGATATATCCCCTACAAGCCTTTTTGTAATATGCAGCCTAAAAACTTATAAGTTTATTCTGGGAATGTTGCCATGTGCAAGTTTTGTGGAACAATTTAACTCAATTTCTCAAACAAAAGAAAGTTGAAGTAAAGTTTGATATAGAAAGTGTAAGTTTTGGTTTTTTGCAAAATAATGTGAAAAATAGTGTATTAAACTTAATCATTTACTTGGTGAAGTATTACACATTTCAAATGAAAAATAGAAAAGAGTTCCATTTTTTGAGTCATTTATGCATTTTTTGAAAATAAGAATCAGTATAGAAAGAGAAATAGCTTTCATGTGTGGTAATATGAACTATCATGAAAGAAAATGGTCCATGTTTAAGATAACAGCAGATGAAAATCATATTTAAAGACAAAAAAAAAGGTATATGCATGTTTTATAAATATAAACATATTCCTTTCACAGTTTATTTATAAATAGAACAGTGTAAGTAAATAGAAACTGTAGACGACAAAACAAAACAAACAAAATCTTTGATGCCAAAATTAAAAACAAAAAAATCCATTTGTTTTTATCTGTTTCCAAGGTTTTTCTGTTGTGTTTTTTTTAATTATTAGTATTACAGAAAATTATCTCTCATTTATATTTCTGTTGCAAACTATAAACACTTCATCACATATAGCAAATGATAGTTTTGAGAACTAAATAAAAGAAATTTGTTATTATTCTTCTGTAGCATTTAGCTAGATATGTATTAATATGTATCACGTGATGAGAATATTAAAAATAAATTATTTAAAAAAAAGAAATTCATATAGTGAGCTCAACAAAGCAAATTCAAGCACAAATATTAATGTGGAATGTAAAGTAAGTTACATACTACAGTATCCGACCAAGATACTTTCAAAAACAATGCATTTGCAGAATAGAGAGATAAAAATAATTTTGACAGCTCGTGAAAACTAATGACAAATTTTGACAGGTAAATGATGACTCATGACTTAATTATTTTTTTCTGTTATTTCTAACTTCCAGTTTGATTTTGATAAAATGGGTATTCTATATTGTAGCTTACAACTCATACATTAAAACAATAAAAGAATATATTGTTACCTCACTGTCGTTTTGTCTATCCATGTTTCGTACGAATTCCTATTGTTTCAGTCATTTGTCAGTAATTAGAGCAACTCACAGTGTTGCAATCATACAAAACACATCCCTTATTTCCACATAGATATTGAGGATTTATCTAATGAGCAGATGTATTGTAAACACAATTTCAATACCGACTGTGTATTGTAATAATGCTAAACTATCTCAGCCGTGACGTGTCCTTAAAACATGTAACAAAGAAAGTACGATTAAATCGGTTTGCTAGTGTGTTTTTCTTCACTTTCAATAATTTCACCTATGATATAAAAGAGGTATTCCCTTTCATTTAGAACTTATACAGATGATATGGTTCCCGGAAGGGAATATAGGAATACCCTCTATCCGTCTTTCCGTCTGCCAGGTCAAAATTTGGAATTTGCAATTACTCAAAAAGTATACAAACTAGGTTCAGAAGACTTGATATGAGAATAGCAGGCAATACGTAAATTATGCTTGTACAAAATTTATGCTTGTAGATGAAAGGTCATTGTCACTATTGAAGGTCAAGGAAAGATTGTTTCATTTCCCATGCCATGAATATCCTACCACTTTAGATTTCATACAGTTTGCCGGGTTTTATTGATGAATATAGCCAGTCTATCCCTCTGATCCATGACATTCCGTGCAAAGCATGGTTGCAAATTCATTCCGTGCAAAGCATGGTTGTAAATTATCTAAATACATGTACACTGCTGACTAGCGTACAAATTAAACCAACTATCAGTCAAATCGAGTCCGCAATATTTACTATTTCTTTCTGAGGGATCTATTTTTCAGATTTTGTTAGCGCCTAATATATTATGTTGTTATTAAGTGATTATGTATATATCTATTTCATGAAAAAAATCCTTACATCCTTTAAAGATGTTTCAGCAAATAACTTTTTATTTACGCTACAGTATGTTCTTTGATTCTAATGCCCCCGAAGGTGGCCACATTAAAATCGCGTTGTCCGTCCGTCCGTCCGACCGTAACTTTGTAAATTCTTGTCCGGGCTGTAATTCTGTCATCCATGAAGGAATTTTGAAATAGTTTGGCATAAATATACTCAGACCCCTTTCTACAAGGTCAAGGTCACACTTAGAAGTCAAACAGTCTGTTTTGTGTCCGGATCGTAACTTTGCCATTCATCAAGAGGTTTTAAAAGTACTTAGCATAAATGTTTATTAAAATGAGAACCCTAGCTCCAAGGTCAAGGTCAGACTTCGTGTTCAAATGTTAACAGGGTTATTTTTGTGTCCGATCCATATTTGTGCTATCCATGGATGGATTGTGAAATATCTTGGCATAAATGGTAACTATAATCAGACAATGTGTCACGCGCAAGACCCAGATCACTTGCTCCAGGGTCAAGGTCATATTTAGAAGTCATATCATAATAGATCTTTACGTGTCCGATATATAACTTTGTTATTTATAGGGGGATTTTGAAACAACTTGGCATAAATGTTTACCATAAGGAGGCAATGTGTTACGCGCAAGACCCAGACCCTAGCTCCAAGATCAAGTTTACACTTAGAAGTCAAGTGAAAGGTTAAAAGGGCCTGTTTCATATCCGGTTCGTAACTCTGTCATTAATCATGTTACAATCTAAATATTTCCAGACTCTGTACCAATTGCAAATTAGCTCAGTGGTAAAGTATACAGTCCATGTTAAACAGATCTTTTGCCGTGTGGGTTCGAAACTCACCAACGACATTATTTTTTTTTCTCGTAAACATTTAGATTCCTTCATGAACTATGTGACAACACAACAGAGCAGTGTCATAAGCCGATATGGCAGATCAGAAAAGTTTACCATTATATCAAAGATGATATTGACTAAATGCATGCATTTAAGCTATGCAAATAATAAACATACTGTTGTTTTATATAAAGGCATACATACAAATACAAACCATCAAAGAAAGAAACAAAAATACGGGAATAAAAATGAAAACGAAAAGAAAAACACACACACACACACACACAACATACACACACACACACACACACACAAAAAGACAAAACATGAAAAAAAAACTCATGTAGATTCGACCCCACAAAATGATTACGCGCAAGACCCAGACCCCTAGCTCCAAGATCAAGTTTACACGTAGAAGTCAAATGAAAGGTTAAAAGGGTTTGTTTCATATCCGGTTCGTAACTCTGTCATTAATCAAGAAATTTCGAAATTAATTAGCAGAAATATTCCCCGATAACGAGAAAACGTGTCGTGCGTAAGCTCCACGGTCGATGTCACATTTAGAGGTTGACGGTTTACATGGTGTGTTTCTTGTCAGTTCTATGCCTATTCCGTCGATGAAGACATTATAAAATTACATGGCATAAACGTTCACTATATTGAAATGACGTGTCAGACGCAAGTCAAAAATCTCTAGTTTCAAAGTCAAAGTAAAACTTAAATTAAAAAGTTATCATTTATGTTTCTTGTCCAGTCAATAACTATGCCGTCATCAAACATTACTTGTCACAATTTTCCCTATGATGAGTTAGTGTGTCATGCTCAAGACCCAGACCCTAGCTCTAAGGTTAAGGTTACCTTCGGAGAAATTTTTTCTCTTGTCGAAAAATTAGTCACACCTTAACTATTCTGGCATATTTTGCGCATCGAACTGTAGCATTCTTGGACAAACCTCGGGGGCGTTTGTCACTAATAGTGCCATCTCTTGTTTGAGCTTCAATTCTAACTTTGAGAGTTATATATATTTGTACTTATCCCTTTAAAATGTCAAGGTCAGTAGTGGCTATTGTCAAGTTAACTTAAAGACACACCACTAACTAACTGTTACCTTTTGTATTTCCATAATGCTGTCTGACTAAAGAACATCTCCTATTACGCTATACTTAGGATCTGAAGACGTGCTATTGATAGCCTCGTTCTGACGACCATTCCGTTAGCCAGACAGAAGGCTTACTTACAACACCTTGTAAGAATAAAAATTCTATATTTAGACTGGGTTTTTGATAGTAACATTTTTATGACGTAAAGTGTCAGATAGCCGGTTAGCTCTGTCGGTAAAGCGTTAGCTCTGTCGGAAGAGCACTTGCTCTGTAAGCGACTGGTCCCGGATTCGAGTCCCTGACAGCCTACACATTTTTCTTAATCTTTGACATTCGAACAAGTCGTCTGATTGGTTAAAAAAAAAAAATAGATTTGCGAAAATAAAAATAGCAGTTCTTGAAATCAAAAATATACAGAAGACGATTAAGAACGGGTACTTCTCCTCGGATCTTCGTCTAGAAGATCAAGCACTTCAGTCAGATTGTTCCATGATTGTTATTATACATTTTTATATGGAAATATGAGAAATAACAAGTGTCTAATTACAGTTTGACAGTAACAGATATAAGGCTAAGAACATGCATTACTAAATATATTATTCAATTAATGTAGTAGTATGCACGGTACTTCATGTACATTTGTATTAAGGTGAGTTTAGATCACACTTTGTTTCTTTATACAGTGTAAGATAGTTATTATTCTATTTTTTTTTATAAAACTATACTGAGAAGAGAATGACCGAGTAAGTTTGCAGATGAAGTTATGAAAACCGGACTGAGCTTGTCCACCTGTCATCTTGTAGAATAGTTGTATGATACCAGTATTACCAGAATTATTTGCATAAAGTTCATGTGGGAGGAAAAAGTAGACCACTAGGTATTAGTGGGTCTTTAACTCTTCTAATTTGTTAAATACCGATGGATAAAAATAAATGCTATAGCGTATATTTAACGGTCAATGCGAATACGTTAATGTTACACACCGACAGCCACACGAAAACTACATGCAGATATAGACTTGACACAGGTCTCTACTGCGAAAATCTGAAGTGGTAATTTTGACTGGGAATTCACGGCATGCATAACTTTTATATGCATTGATGGATTATTTAAGTTCTACACACAAACGTTCCCCTTTATGATGACAGTGTGTCAATACATGGTCTATATTTGTCGGTTTAAGGTCAGGGTCACTGTTTAGATCAATTAAACATGTTTTTCTACTCCATAACCTCTATATTTCATTGAAGCATTTTTCATTTTTACTACACAGTGCTTGGTCAAAGGTCGAGGTCACTATTGAAGGTCAAATAGAATTGTTTGCGCTCCATAACTTTTTATGTGCATTGATGGAATGTCTTAGTACTGCAGACAAATATTCCTCAAGATGATACAATTTGTCGCGTACATGATCTATGCTTGTAGGTCAAAGTAACTACTGAATTTAAGTAAAGATTGTTTCCTTAAACCAAGGAACGAACATTCACAAAGTCAAAGTTTTCCACCGGTATGGGATATCTGTATTGCCGCTGCTGTACTCGGTTACTTGTTATTTCAAATCTTATTTTTTTATAAATACGTATATTTATCGAAAGTATCAGAAATAATGTTCAACTTATTTGTCTTTGCTAACGTAAATTTACTCTGTAACTAACAATATATGTATAATCTATAACAGATCATTTCAGACAAGAAAAGCGGACAACCCCGGTCTGATTGAGTCTGTTAATAAATGGTAAAGAAATGAGCAACAACCGTCACGTCCGCAAGCATCGGCTTCAGTCTATGAAACAAATACATTCAATTTATTTTAGTCCCCAAAAAATCTTTCCTTCCTCCTTTCCTAACACTTTGTAAAATTTAAAAGAAAACTCATTTAATTAAACAAATTACAATTACAATTGTACGTTAGGTAAATTTAATGATTACGCTACTGGCAAAACAGCAAGATAATTGTTTATTCATGGCTATTCATGGCTATTGACTCACTAACAAACTTTATATTTGCGCACAGTTTGTTTTTCCTTGTACAATTAAAATCGACACATTGTCATAAATGAATTACTGAATCATTGTCATTTAGGTAATTATGAACAAAAGCATAAAACAATACATAGAGATAAGTTGGTAATGTTGTTTACAGTATTATCGCGTGACACTGTATAATTACCATAAAGAGACATTTCAAATCTCCACAATAGCCGTTCCTTACGAGTTTTCAAATAATTAGTTAACTGAACCGAGTAATAACCCTATGGAACTTATACCATTTGTTGTCTTTTAGACATACATTATTATTAGGTTATTTAACATTGTTCTGTACAATACGGAGATATATTTGGACGAGTACCCAGCTGAGAAAACCATATTGGACGAGCCGCTAGGATTTGGGTGGTAATAATACTTGGCTGAGATATTATGCCCACAAACATTGTCAGCAAGTTTGGTGAAGATCGGATGAAAACTGTTCGACTTAAAAGAGCGGACAAGGCTAAACTCCCCGTTTTTCGAGTAATTCAAGGGTGCCTGGTACAATTTGGCTGGTTATCGAAATTGGTCGAGATGTAATGCCCACAAACATTGTCAGCAAGTTTGGTGAAGATCCGACGAAAACTGAATTATAGAGCAGACATGCTTTGGATGCTGACCGCCCGTCCGTTGCCATTCATTATCTTCTCCATTTTGTTAAATAAAAACTGCTGAGGTAGCTATTCAGACAGTAAGGGCTGACACCAATTTCTAGGTTTCGTCCGGAACGGCTTCTTTAAGCTACTTTTCAAATATTCCAACATCTGATGATCCTTTTTACTGTATTTTTAAGTTTTTGATTATTAACGAACGTTTTAATATCTAAATCAGATAGCATTTTTATTCCTTGAATCGTTTTTGTGTGTTGTAAACAAAAAAACTCAAATTAAATCCAGATTTCAAGACGCATAATCAAACTCTGTACATAGAGCGCCTACTTCATCCGATTTACATTCGGAACATTTTTACGCGTTTCGGGCTTTATCGTATGTTTAACATGGGACTGTTGAACCGTCCAAATACAGAAAATACAAGATTTTTTGTACGCGCGTGCGTCCAAATACAGAAAATACAGGATTTTTGTACGCACGTGCATCCAAATACCGTAATATATTGTACGGTCACGTGTTGCAAATGAACGTTCGCGATTGGATAGATAAAATAGGTATAGAATAAAACCAATTATTTGGATCAATGACCTCCAAGTACAACTTGTAAGAAATGGGTAAGCACACCGACCTTGAAATAACGCAATAATAACGTAATACCATATATCACACCGAGGCTATTTATTTCGATTTTATTGACCGTCAAGTATATGCTTCCAAATTCAATATAAAAACATTTTAAGACACTTTTGTATAATAATGTAAATGAATGTTCTTTGATAAATGATCCAGTGCCATGTTTCCAAAGATTTTGTTTATTTTGCATGTATGCTAACTTCCTGGTATATATAAAATATTACAGCCACTTGTAATGCATAAATTCTAAACGGAAATGACAGCGTGTTAACGTATTTAGATGGATTGCATTCTCGGATTGATTGATTTTAACTGGAAGACAATATTACAACATAACAGCTCCTTTCATATCCGACTGTTGGAGTAAAATAGATACAAAAGAAATAGTCACGTTCTAGAATGCAAGTTCCGCCCTTCTTCATCGATAACCTGTTTGAAGAAGTCTATATATCTCCCGGCTGAGCAACCGCAGGATTTGCAAAAACGTATTAAATGATATGAAAAGACTTGACGTTCATGCAAATAATCTAGATTGCTTTACATTTACAATTTAACACCCTAAATGAGTCTTCGAACCCTCAGGTAAGAGGCAAGTGAATAATTAGCGAACTTAACCATTTGATCACAATGGCTCCTTGACACTCCTTCACATTTAACGTCAGGAGAGAACAATAATAGTTTTTTTTAACCTTTAACATTATATTTTATTTACACTTGAATGAGGTATTATCCATGTAATTTTGTAATACAAGGACATATTTGTTAACTTCTATGCGCTTGAAAATGATCGTCTAACCGCGTTTTTGTTGCACCGTGTAATAATACTTAAATTTTGCATATTTACAAAAGGTCTTTTAAAATTAATTCATGATATGTCTGGCAAATCGTTATAGTTTTCAAATATAAAAATACTGCGTGAAAGAAAATGACTGTTTATACAGAAATAATTTGTTTATTAAACAAATACCCGTCTTTTCAACTCACGCCACTCGTTTTTTTTTTTCGTTTTTTTTTTGCATTAGACTGATACGTATATGAAGCTCACAAGATACACAGCATTCGTTATCATTTTGTATCTTTAGTTGTAATATAAAAATAGTGACCGGTAGATCAAAATTGGCCGGCAAGCCGAACATACTAAAATGCTATAATTTTGTGTAAAGACTTTCAGCTGCTACTGTAGCACTATAGTAGATGTGAAGAGTCTATCTAGCAAATATTATTTATGTATGTCTTATCCATGTGCAGACCTAAAGATAACATAAATAGTAGTATGATAAAATATAAACATAGCCATTTGGATTGAATTTTATGAGGCACTTCGAACTCAGTACAGGAAAAAAGTAAAATGACTGGTGGCACTGTTTTCTATTTATCGTACAAGCTATCAGCATTAACTCAATTAAAGACCAGACTTCAATAAGCAGGCCGAATTACACATTCAAGTATTAATTCAATTAAGCAAAAACAGAATTACACATTCCAGCATTAATTTTATTAAACACTGATGTGAAAACATTCACGTTTCATTCCTAACTTATTTGTCCTTACGTTTCTTGGAAGTTTATCATTTGCCACAAAAATTAGAATGGGTATTGTACATAAGATACATCTACACCCCGCTAAATTCCCCGGTTTTTGCTACATGCAGTAACAAAATGACAAAAAGGACAAAAATCACTCACCGGTCTCGCTTCACGGGTATGAAACGTTGCCTGCGGCACAAAATGTGCCGCGCTGAAATGAAGGCATCGCGCTTCCGACGGCGCAGGCATTGCGCAGGATGTTTACAAAAATTATAATTTATTACATACTCGTTTCTATTTCCCGTTCAGTTACACTGGTACCGGAAACGTCAATGTTTTTCCATACACTGACGCCTGAATTTCATATCGGGTGCGTGACATAATTCAATGTGTGTTGTTGCACTATTTTTTCTATTTAGTTCAGTATTGTCAATCATTTTCAGGCTATTGAACATATTTATAATTTTTACATAATATTTATATGTGTAGATGCGTATGTAATAAAAAGGTTATTATCTTTGCATCGGGAAATATGCACTCGTTCTTCAGCGGAAGAATATTGCGCTCCTAAAGTCGCGCAATATTTCCGCTGAAGAACTCGTGCATATTTCCCGATACAAAGCTAATAACCTATAATTATTTACTGTCAAAGTAGAATCCAGTCGACATTTGTGGTGCCTACAACGCAGAAATTGTTAACTACTTACACGACCAGATACAAAGCACTAATGTTAAAGCACTGTCTATACTGGCTGAAACATTTTCTTACGGTAAAAATATAAACAAATAAATTAATCAGCTAGAGATTGTTTGTTTCTGAAAATTTGGTATATTTTTTTATTACTACTACTTAGCACTGAAAAATGTAATAGCGGAAGCAGAGTAGAATCTCACAGTCATGATAGAATCGTTGGGTGGAACGGAACAGCAGATTCATGTATAGGCGATTTCGCATTTGTTTATATAGAAACTGCTGCGGATAATGTTAGAAAGTGCCGGTTAAAGGTCAGTGTCACTGTTTAAGGTCAAGTAAAAGTTGTTCCAGGGGGATTTGACATTTCAAAAATTTTGTTGTCTAAATCCCCACCCTAGAGACAACCTTTTTTGTCTAAATCCCACCCTACACCCTGGTTGGTACATCAAATGTTTGTCAAATTCCCGCTTGTCGGGAATGGTCTTCTGTCTAAAGTCCCGTGTATGCCCGCCGGGCGGGCAAAATATTGACAGGTGCATCAAAGCTGGAAAGTTGCCATATGACCTATGGTTGTGTCGGTGCGACGTTAAACCTAACGAAATAAATAAATTAAACATTTCAGACAAGGAAGGCAGATGATTGTCTGACTGAGTCTGTTTATAAATGGTTAAGAAATTTCAAGAGCCGTCAATTTAAAAAAAGAATCCTTGAGTTGAATTAAATGTTTGTGATATAAGCAAAACAGCGAGACAGTTATTTAATAATGGCTTTTATCTGCCACTGTTGACTCAGTTATGTGATTTTATTCTATCAAAGTGAACTTTATATTTGCTGTTGGTTTTACCCTGTAGAGTTAAAATCGACACATTGTCATACATGAATTACTGCATTACTGACATCCTGGTTATCATGAACAAAGGTATAAAACAATATTATACACTGGAGATTAGTTGGCAAAGATGTATACAGTATAATCGCCTGACATATATATAATTACCATAAGGAAACATTTTAAATTACCGCGATAGCCGTTCCTTACGAGTAATCAAATGAACCGAGTAATAACACTAAAGAATTTTTAACATTTGTGTCTTTCAGCCCTAAATTATAACCAATTATTTGGATAATTTTATCAGATATGGATGTCATCCAAGTTCAATTTGTAAAAACATGCCGACCTTGTAATAATGTAATATCACCTGTCTATATCTCCAAGGAGGGTATTTATTTCGATTTAATTGACCGTCACGTATATGTTTCCAAGTGCAATATAAATACGTTTTTATGACAGTTTTGTATAATACTGTGAATGAATGTTCTTTGATAGCTGTTTCAGTGAAAAGTTTGCAAATGTTTTGTTTATTTCACATGTATGCCAACTTCCTGATATATATATATTACAGCTACTTGTAAAGCATAAATTCTAAACGGAAATGACAGCGCCAGAATCTGTTAACGTATTTAGATGGTTTGCATTCTCGAATTGATTTTAACTGGAACAGAAAAATAAGGAAACTTCACAGGTCGCTCAACACGACAAAAACGAAAATGTTGCAAGCTCGGTTTGATTGAGCCTGGTCATGGACGGTAGTGGAAATGAAAGCTACCGTCCACGCCCTCGATCCCTGGGTTGAACAGAACTCAACATTAACACATGCTAAAAGTACAAAAAGCAATTTAGAGACATCCGCAGATGTATTCAAACGGTGGTGAACATGTGTCATGTGTACCGAGCGTTACTAATTATTAAACTGTATATAAATACTTTTTCTCAAGCTATCTGCTTTTGATTACTATAAAACGTGTATAATGAATTTTCCTTAATTCTGATTGGTTTGATTGTTTGAAACATAAATTAACTAAAAATCAAGCAGATAATCAATTTGCCATGCGGTCCTTCTTGTACACAAGCTGGTTTCAAACAACCTAAATTTATGACCTTTAAAGGCAAAGAAAATCTCCTATATAAGTGACCCCCCCCCCCCCCCCCCACCCCAAATACCAGACTTTTTAATCCCCAATATACAAGGTCCTGTCTGGTCCAGTCTGAGAAGGGTCCATAAACCCCTGTAGACTTGACATGTAGCCTAATTATTGTCAGAGAATCATAAATTTTATTGCCTACAGGTAAATTGGTTATTTCCTGTGTTTTGCATTTTATTAATTGAAATGCTGTTGTTTTTTTTTTTTAGTCTTTTTTCAGAATGTACACAAAATTATTTTAATTGATAAGATACTAATTTTGATTGCTCAGTCATGTTGAGTAATGTCCTGACCAATTAAATTATAACTCTTATAGCAAAGCAATTCTCACTATAAAATAATTATTCAAAACTTAATAAGAGAAATTACAAGTTTGTTTATTCAATGATTATGATTTTTTTTATCAAAAGTAACAAAATAAAAACAAACAAAAAAGATAATTGCTGGATTTTATTAGAAATTAAAGAAACGTTCAGTTGCATTTTTAATACATAAAGAAGGTATATAAACAGAAGGATGTTATATATTAAAAATGCTTAATTCCTCTTGTGTTGTCTAAATAATGTTAACTTTCTTTTATGTATAATAAAATCAAGCAATAAAGATATATCATTGTTCAAAATACACAATAATTTATTACTTCTAAAAGCTATGTGCCTAAATGCATTTTTTATATTTTTGATAATAAAAAAACAGCAATAATGAGATGTAATTGTTAAAAAACTTACTTTATTAAAAATATGATAAAAACACTGTTGTATCTTATCACTTTGTTTATTTAGCCCTAATTCAATCAAACTTTCTAAACTCGTTATAAAGGTGAGAACTGATTTGCTATAAAGGTGAGAAATATCACCTGCAATTTATTTACTGCACAGTAGCTATACAGTAGCTTATTATAATAAACAGAAGCAAGTCTACCAATGGTCCCGACTTGTGTATTGCCCTTATCGCCAATACGCAGACCTTATCATCTCCATAGGCCACATACCAGGCATACCAGAATCAGTGTCTTTAACCAGCTGTTTCAAACCGTACGTTTCAACACTCTGTCACGAACCACTCGACCTAGAATGAGTATTTGGATTGGAAACCCCACAAATATGAGCATACGCTGCAAGGATGAGAGACTGACCTTTTCCACAACCCACCTAGGTCCAAACCTTAACACTATTTCAAACCAAATGTCTCCAACACCTAACAGGTTCCGCTTAAACCTATGTTTTAAACCTTATCTCAAACCTACCAAGGTTCAGCACTGTAACCTAAAACCATCAGCTTATACTGCGACCCGAACCAATAAGATAATATAGCTATCAAGGGGACCCAGCAAGGATGAGTCTAAGCTGTAAATATGAGGGTGCCTCAACTAAATTATTTATACCAAAGTCCCAGTAATAATTATGGATTATCATATAAATTATCTCTCCAGTTTCTCTTCGATATGCACTCTTCGAGCTCCCAGGACAATCTGTTTTGTTTTATTCATTTTTATTTGTTTACGCTGAGCTGCGTAGTTATGACTGTTTCCAGTCAAACTAATGAATCGTAGGCCCAGCGAGATTTGAATTTTGAGACCCGTTGCCAGATACAGGTCGGCGCCTGGATTGATTCCAAAGAATTAGATTCATATGATATAAAAACTAGGTCACCAGGTCAAATCAAAGGAAAAGATTGTTAACTCTCTAGAGGTCACAATTTGGGCCCAAACTTGGTCAGAATGTTACCCTTAATAAAATCTTGGACGAGTTTGATATTGGGTCAACCGGGGATAAAAAGTAGGTCACCAGGTCAAATCAAAGGAAAAGCTTGTTAACACTTTAGAGGCCAGATTTATGACTGTATCTTCATGAAACTAGGTCAGAATGTTAATCTTGATGATCTATAGGTCAAGTTTAAATCTGGATTAGGTGGAGTCAAAAACTAGGTCACTAGGTCCAATCAAAAGAAAAGCTTGTTAACACTCTCGAGGCCACATTTATGACTGTATGTTCATGGTCAGAATGTTAATATTAATGATCACAAGGCCCAGTTTGAATCCGAGTTATGTAGGATAAAAAACTAGGTCACCAGGTCAAATCAAAGGAAAAGCTAGTTTATACTGTTGAGGCCACACTTATGACCATATCTTAATGAAACTTGGTCTGTATGTTAATCTTGATTATCTATAATCTAGTTCAAATCTGGGTCATTGGGGTCGAAAACTAGGTCACTAGGTCAAATCAAAGGAAAAGGCTGTTAACACTCTAGAGGCCACATTTATGACTGTTTCTTCATGAAACATAGTCAGAATATTAATCTTGATGATCTTTAGGTCAAGTTCGAATCTTGGTCATGTAGGTTCAAAAACTATTTCACTAGGTCAAATCAAACGAAAAGCCATTAACACTTCAGATGCCAGATTATGACCATATCTTAATGAAACTTTGTCAGAATGTTAATCTTGATTATCTTTAGGTCAATAGGTCAGGTGAGCGATACAGGGCCTTCATGGCCCTCTTGTTGTCGGTAGAATTTAATCAAACCAACGTCATGCCTAACGCCATCATCTTGATAATTCACATACGAAAAGAGCTCTTAAAATTTTAAAATAATATTAATTAAGTTTCCGTTTTGTTTAAATGGTAAAATATGACATATCACTATCTACTGGATGTGAACTTGCCCTCAGGTTGGGTTTAATTTTCCAACATGTTCATTTCCACCAAGTTCACTGAATAAGAAATATCTTTTCTCATTTGAAAATATGTCATAAAATGAATGTCCCTGAAGAGCCTCCGTAATAATATTTGATGTGGAGGATATATAATTTTTCTTTCATCAGAAAATGTAAAGTCTACATCATTGATATTACATGTCAGTTTCATACTTGAATATCGGAAAGATGAGCACTTATTTAAACAGGTGTTTACGGAAGTCGAATCACTTTAAATGTTCGGCCATAACGTTATCCTGTTACAAGAATATATGGTTAACTCAGTCACAAAGAAGCATGTAAATTGACATATTTCCTTACACAACGAACTACCTTTACTTCTTTTCTGAGAATAATATATTGACACAGTTGTAGAAACCTTTATCGTTTTATTGTTTTACATCTGATCAGAAGCCTGTTCGCTTAGCTCAAATGGGAGAGCGCAGATCTACGTTTCGTCGGGTCGTTAGTTACAGATCATGGATGATGAGTTAGAACAGAACAGAACAAAATTTTATTTCACTTGAACTAAAAGTTGCTCGTGATAAATACATTTACAAGCATATTTGCATGGCATGAACATACAGATGGCATTCAAACAATTATAACGGATTTTGACATTAATCATATACATATATATATACATATATTTATAAATTATTTGTAAGATATTTCAGGATTTGGATGGACGGATTAACATTTAAATAGCATACAAGTGCTATACAATTAATTATATAATATTCAATGTCGCACATATGCGCCGCAGGTCAATTAATTACGCTACACAAAAAGTAGTTCGGAACTGTTTATTATCAGTTTCTTAACTAAAAACAACAACAACAAGAGCTTACAATGCAGATGAGTAAACTAATTACACTACACAAAAAGTAGTTCGGAACTGTTTAACATAAGTTTTTAACTAAAAACAACAACAACTAGAATTCACAATGCAGATGAGTAAGATACAAGCCGAGTGGCGCATAGGTTCAACAAAACCATACATGTCGGTAAAATGTCCATGTTATGCAACGTTGTAGATAGATGTATCCTCTATGCTTACATAGCATTTATCTCATTATTGGAATCTTCATGTCTGATTCATGTATAGTTAACTAAGATACTGACTTTTATAATGTAGCGATACGTAAAATGGACACATTACAAAAACATGTTGCGTTACAATATTACGCAGTTTTGAAACTCGATATAATGACATTTATGCTTTAATAACAACAATAAACGGCTAAAGTCTATAGAACACTAAAAGTAGTTCGGAACTGTTTAACTTCAGTTTGTATAAACATAATTCCACATATATTACATTTATTGGACTAACTATTCATGATCTGGTATCGCTGTTCCACTGCTTCATAAATAAATTTGCATAACATTTCAATTTCATTTTTTTCCTGCTACTATTTAATAATTGTATAAATTTAAACATACTTGGTCTATTTCTGTAATCACTTTTAATATACAATCGTCTTAACCTTTCATATGGTGGACACTTAAAAAAAATGGAATTCATCTTCAGTATCATTTGTATTACTTTCACAAAATCTTTGGTTACGATCTAATCTTTCGCGTGAAAATCTACCTGTTTGTATTCTGAGACTATGTGCTGAGATTCTTATTTTTGTTAATGCTATTCTTAGTTTTCTCGATACTATATTTTCTAAATAAGATTCCAATCCAAAATTAATTTTAACAGATCTATACAATATAAGAACATTATTCGAATCTATACTGGCTCTCCATTCTTGTATATACTCGTCTAATCTTCTCTGTTTAAAAACACTCAAAAATTGACTCTGGTTTACATTTGTAGGATTTAACTAAATATCTAAAAAGCCATATCTTTCAAGTAAGTTTCGTACTTGTGTGAACCAGTTATTGCATCCCTTACGGGCATCTTTTAAACCAGAATCAACTATACACTGGATAATATTATTTGCATTCGTTATTTTTAACCAATATCTAATGATTCGGATGTATCTATTTATATATAGCGGATATCTTCCAAGCTCACCGTACACAGCTACATTACAACTAGACTGTCTTACACCAAGAAGAACTTTACAAAATCTAATATGAATATTTTCTATTTTTTTCGACTGAGAAAAACCCCATATTTCGCTACCATACATAATTGTCGATGCCACAAAGGAATCAAATAGCTGTAACGCCAGTTTTCGTTTTGTATCATATTTCTTTAAATTAGCTATGAGGGTACTAAGAGCTTTTAAACCTTTACCATACAAGGTTTGAGTATTTAAATTAAAATTTCTAGTATAATTAAGTGTAACCCCTAAATAATTAAAGTCATTGACTACCTCTGTAACATTTTCTCCGCATGTCCATTTTTCATCGGCTTTCAGACCACCTCTCTTACGAACAGCAGTTTTGGGCACATTTACCTCCAAACCCCATTTATTACAATATTCGAGTAAAGCAACTTGCAAATATCAGTGTGTAAACATAATAGCTTGCAAATATCAATGTGTAAACATAATAGCTTGCAAATATCAATGTGTAAACATAATAGCTTGCAAATATCAATGTGTGAATATAATAACTTGCAAATATCTATGCATAAGCCTAATATCTTACGTTATGTATCAATATAATATATAAGCATAATTGTTTGCAAATATGTTTTTATTAAATAGTCGTACAGCGTATGATTATATCCACAGGTTCGATGCAACAACTGGTTCATTTGATAAGATGTCAATTTAGAGAGTTTTAAATATGGCACAAGTACCTCAAAATCGAGTTTACCTCTTCCGACTCCAAACATTAATTATAGATGGAGGAACTGCAGTCGTAAGGAATATATTTGATCAGAAGAGAACAAATGTCCCGCTAAATATTCTTCTGAATAATGAAAAGGGAACAATTAATCGTCTGAGGGCAAGTAAAGCAATAACTCAGACACAATTTGATTTGCTGTATCCACAGAGTGGCCAGCTCCCAACTATAGCTGACTTTGATCTCACGCTTGTCATATGTTTGCTACGGAACCTGAAATGTTGCGGTTTAAATAAACATTTTGCATGGAATGTGATACCACAGCCAGGAGACACTTCGCTTGAAGCAGAGCTATGTCGATTGAGAATGTTCAGAAATGAAGTAAGTCTAACTTTTATTACATTGCAAATGAAAGACATAAAATCTATATGGATTTCCATAGAATGCATCCAAGCAAAGTAATAGCAGACTCGGTTTGATTGAGTCTGTTTATGAGATTATGAAAGTTAGTGGAAAGTGCAACACCTCTCAGCCCCCTTGCACCGGCATAAGCGGAACCCTATTACCCAGATATTTAATGGCCTTCATGGTCCCAAAGCACCAGGAAATGTTACAAACTGAATTTCTTATATATCAAATTATATTCAGACTTATTACACCTCACGTAAATAACCAAATAAATGCAAATCTCATGTAGGTGCATTAATATAATAATATTTATTATATCATATTCACAAGTAATTTAAAATATCATGCGCAACAGCTCTATTATGGTTTTCTGTGCATTGATATCCCACACTGATATCCCATTGATGTGCCAAAGTGCTGTTTTGTTTAACAGCGCATGCAATATCAGTTGTCATATATCCCGTTGATACATCCTTTTTTCGAATTGAGTTACATAATACAATGATCAATTAATATTTGCTTTAAAATCGTTAGTCTTATGACATGCGAGATTTTCAAAATGTCAAACAAGACACAATCAAAGACAAAGTAAAAATCTCTAGCAGCAAATTCGCCTACTATTATATATATATATTTTTTTTTCATTATCTTGAAATTTCAATAAACTTTCCGTAGTGTTGAGAAATAGTTGAGAATTGCTGTACTCCTATAGCTTCTGTTCATATACTATTTAATATTCATTTTATAAGACAACTCAATGATATTAAACGTTTGTCTTAGTAAGTTTGAGCAGTGAGATGAACACTATACTTGTCTTCTTCTAGATATCACACATATCCTCGACAACTGGGATACATCTGGCAATATTTAAGCAGAAATGGATGGAGATCGAACAGGTAACTGTAGGAATATATATTACATCTCATTTCTCAAAAGAGCAAATATAGAAGAAAATTTACGAATAAGAATTTAGGTGACCTTAGCCATTAGAAAGCTTTATTAAATCTATCAACTGGCACTAGACCAGAAAGAAAATGCGTTCTGTAAATGCTGGATTTTTATGAATTTGAAACTGACAGTAAAGGTGATAAAAGCTGCAAATACATTGTTTAAACTAAATAATCTGAATTGAAAATTTAATGGCACGGGATCTTTTGATAAGTAAGTATTTACTTATACTATCTTGCACAAACTAAATTAATGGCAATGTTAAAAAACAAGAGTTGCTAGACCTTGATTTAGTAAAGAACTGCCATATTTCATTATGATTCCCACTTAGCTTCGAACTATTAGGTATTGGGCACGTAGGAGAGAAGATAACTGGAGATAGAAATGAATGAGAGGAGAAGCGACATACATTTACAACATCTCTGTTTTTATCATGATTCTAATCATTCAACTGTTTGCACTTAACCTTTCTTTGTTCAGATAATTGTCATTTGAGCTAAAAAAAATTGAGAACAGCTGAAATATTTGAATCAGTTAAAGTTTCAGTCAAAGTGTTATGATTATTATAACCTTATTATCGGGTGTAATAACGTTTTATTTGTGAGGATTTTTTTTTCTACAAATTGTTGGAATTATGCTGAAAATGTTTTTGGATATAAACGCGAATACAATGTGTTAGGATTGGATTTAATTTTGTAAGAAACCTCATAACCAGAATCTATACTGGTTTTATTCAGTGTTATATTTTTTTAACTTGTTTAGTTTCTAGTATTCTACATTGATAATGCATTTTGGTGACTTCTTTGAATACATTTCCTGTCTCAAACGTGATCTTAATTGTAATAAAAAGTGTTTGTGCTGTAAATGAATGTTGGTTACTGATTCTGAAATTATTTTGAACGACGCCATATTTTTTTTTCATTGAGATTGTGCACGTACAATATCGCATAAAGAGTTTTCATTTATATTATTGCACCAATGCTGTTTATACAAAAGCATACGTTTAATTCTTTCTAAACAAAATACATACAGAATGAAAATATTTCATTGTACATTACGTTTTAAATGCAGCCATACAAAATGGTCATTTGATAAAGCGTTGTAATGTTCTCCATTGCTTTGAATGCTGATAAAGCGATGGTATGTGTCATGTAAGGCATGGTCTAATGTTTAATTAATCATATAGCTGTTATTTGCTCTTGGTTTATTAATTAACTGCCATGCCATTTATTTGAGCGTTTGTTCTATATATTGCTAGTAGTGTATAAAATACCGATTTTGAAACAATCTGACCCCATTTGACCTTTAATCATCGGTCCGAACCAACTAATGCCGGACAATTTAAAATCCACAGGTTTTAACTTTACTTTCGTTTTCCCGTATTTTCGGAAAACCCGGTTATAAATAACTGACATATTTACTTTACTTTCGTTTTCTTGTATTTTCGGAAAACCTGGTTATAAATAACTGACATATTTCCTTTACTTTCGTTTTATCGTATTTTCGGATAATCTGGTTATAAATAACTGACGTATTATCTGAAAATGTTATATGGGATTTACGTGATATTTTCTGAAAAATGGTCGTATTTTGCAACACAAACCTAATCGATTAACACCAGAACATTCTTTGCTGACTTATAATACATACAACGATAGAACAGAAACAAGGAAAACGATTATAATGTAAGTACTTTTCAAAACACATTTACGCCACTATGTTCAAGCTTTAGCAGATCTTTGACGGATCTCATTCACTAACTTTAGAAATATTATTTTGTGTTTCTTAGAGATAAATTTATTTTTACCTGCTTATACTTATGTAATTCTTTAGATCGTGTTTCTTTTTAGGGATAAAAATACAACAGCAGACCTGTTAAAAGATTTGACGGAATTAACAACCCATTTAAAAGATAATTACAAAGAAGATTTTGTATGCCAAGAATGGGCTACAAAAATTCAGTTCAAAGTATTACAAGAAATTGGTTGATACATGTAAGCCAACAAAGCGACAAACAAGGATACGTTAAAAGAAAAGCTTAAAAAAGAAATTACGAAATCATTCGGACAAGTTTTCCAACTGTCGAACCTGGTTTTAGTTTATGAATTAATTGAAAACATAAGAATTTATTGAAGTGTGCTTTAAACACTGGAATTTTAATCAAAAATAGGAAATTTAAAATCGAAGAAATATGTACAGAGTTGAATTGGTAACAAAATCAGCTTTTAACATAAAATCTATGTAAGGAAATTCCATGTATAATGTTCACCATTTATTTATAGTAACGTTTACACTGTAAACGCACGTCACTTCCGTTCAAGTATTTTTAACATTAGGGGAAATTTTCCATGTACAATGTTCACATTTATTTATAGAAAACGTTTACACTGTAAAAGCACGTCACTTCCGTATACCATTTTTCAATTTTTTTTTTAAACATTAGTGGAATTTCTATATATCTATACATTTATTTATAGTAACGTTTACACTGTAAACCACGTCATTTCCCCGTTCAAGTTTATTTTTATATATCTATATTTCTATTTATAGTAACGTTTACAGTGTAAACGCACGTCACTTCCGTAACGCTTTTGGGAGTAGAAAGGAATATAACGTTTATGGTACTTTTTTTGTTAGTAGTAAAGAATATTACGTCTTGGTACATTTTAATACATTTTAACTTATTTTTATTAAAATAATTTATAATAGTTTGTTCTTTTTACTCTTTGTTTGTTTACTCTCAGTGTTTTATACAATAAATCATACAACGGAAATTTTATCTTGTAACATTTTAATGAAAAATAAACAATAGTATCCACAAAGTGTACTTGTTTTGTCTTGATATTGTATGTTGTTATACTTGATTCCAGGTATATACTTAATTACTTCTTCCGGCGGAGGAAGTCCAAATGAATCAAAGTACATATTATTTAAGTAACAAACCCAATGTGTTCCAGGTCCAGCAAAGTCATCTAAATTGATTATTCCACACTCGTCCTTTACTTTTATTTTTAGTAAATTATTTCTAATAAATACACCCCTAAAGTTTTTAATTTTTAATTGTATTACCCTTTGTTCAATTTCAAAGTTAGAAATTGGTTTGTTTATAAATTGTATTTTTTTTTACTATAGGAATTCGTCTGTAAGGTCTCCGTTGCGAATAAATCTGAAATACCCTGGCCATGTCCCTTACCACTTAACAAAGTTTAAATCAAAGGTATTCCTAACTAGCAGCCAACATCCCTAAAAACCGCCATTTGTTTCTGTTTTTGTGTTAATTTAATCACTCCCAATCCTACTAGTTGCTTTCTTTGATTGGTGTAAGATATGGCGATATTATATTTCTCTTATCATTAGCTACTGAAATCATACCATTTCCAAGTATTTTTACTAACACCAGTACGTGGCCAGTCCGAAAGGCTCCGATGCCTAGAGGGGCTAATATTTTTGGAACTATTTTCGCTGCCATTGGAAAAAATTTGTTTTTCCTAACAAACCAGCCAAAGCTCCTAAAAATCCACCATTTTGACCTTAAACTGGACATTGTTTTTTTTGAAATTTTTAATTTCTAATCCCTTCTTATTTGCAACAGCTTTTTTAATTTAAATTAATTTGTGTTTTGTTAAAAGTAAAGGGAAGTTTCCATGTAATTGTTCATGTTTTAAAGTATGGGGAAATTCAAATTATTATAAGCTTGTGCTAAAATTTTCTTTTGTCCATCTGTAAGGTTAACTTTATATTCAATATAATTTGATGTCATTATATATAATTTATATTTTATTTTATTTAAAAAATAACAATTCTTTTCCCAAATAGATTTATTTCAACTGTTTTTTTTCAACAATACAATTGCGTAAACACGAATATTAGCTGCTGGGGGAATATTAATTTAGCTGTTAATGTAATATGTTTAGGATCTTCTGTATTACTTCCTTTTTATATTCCAATTTTAAAATGAACAAATCCAAAAAAATTAGAAAAATTTGATCTTTTTAGCAGACTTCCAGTAGTCTTATTATTTTGTTTATAATAATAATTAATTACATCATCATAATTCTTGAAAATACTTGTGTATTCTGTTTCTGGATAAAAAACACCATTACCAACTTCAAGACGACAGGAGCTAAAAGTGCAATTATAATTATTAGCATTACCTTAAATGTATCCACAGGTGTGGGTTATTTCTTGTGAATTATTTTTGTCAGGTCGTTGAAAATAAACAAATACATGTTGTGGTTTTTTATACAAGCTGTTATTCTAAAGGTTATATTATTTTGTTGTGTATCATTGATTGTGTCACCATTTCCCGAAGGTATGACCATCTTGCTTTTGTAAATCTTTCAGAAATTAGATTAAGTCCAAATTCATTGAAATTAACGTGGAACCCACAAAATTAATTTAGTTAAAATTTACTCTACCACATCAGCAGCATTAGCTCTAAAAATTAATTCATCATCATCTGTCACCCTGTAGTGTTATTTAAATTTTTGACTTGGAGGTATATATTAGTTTCTAAACCCTGAAAAAATGAATAATTATTTAATGGAATCTTAGCATTTACCTCATTACCACCTTGGATTAATAACTTCCTAGTAGCAAACCTTTATTATATTCAGCTTGGTCATCCCTACTTTCAGCAACAGCATAGTATCTAAAGAGATAAATTAAATTTGTTCCAGTTGATTCTGCATAATCCTTAGATAGTTCAACTAAATCCTTTACATTTATTACTTTTGATAAATTATTACAATCATAAACAATTTTTCCATTTTGTTTAACCACTAACTGATCAATTAATGAAGCTGCATTATTAATTAAAGCAATTTGATCTCCATCACATAATTATTACCATTAGCAAGCTTATTTACTTTAAAACTTACTTCAAAATAAGCATTAAACCAATCAAAATATACCCTTCTATCATTAATTGTAAAATGATATCCGTTTTCTTGTTGCTTAATATTATTCCCAAGACAGAATTAAAGCTGTATCTAATTGAATAGGAGTTAATTCATATCTTTTCACAATTTTGTTTTGTTCTAAACATTATAATTAAAATTTTAAATTTTATTTTTTATAAATTAATCTTTTAATACGTTTACGTGTCCCAGATCCTGACAATATTCTATTTATTCTCATATGAAATCCTCCTCCTCCTTATTTTTTTTTACTGTTATTCTTTTCTTGAAATTTTCCTTACAATTAAATTACAACTGCCGGGGGCAGGTTTCTTTTTAAATTTTCAAAAAATTTTTTATTAGCAGCTAAATTTCCAACTTCTGTTCCAACCTTTTTTGTTCCACTTTCAAGTGCTGCTTTTCCTGCTGTTTCCAGAGTTTTTTTTTCCAGCTGTGCTAATTGAAGATGCGGCTGAACTTGAAAGCAATTTCGTTAAAGTGTCAAAGATACCTGTTCCGTGTATGATTTCTTTTCCCGTGTGAGCATCAACATAAATAAATATTCCTTTATTTTTGTCATAAATTTTTTGTACATTTATAAAACTAAAATTTTTTAAATTATTTATTTAATTAAAGTTTTAAAACTTAATTTTTAATTAATTTCTTTTAAAATTAGTGTAAAACTTGTTTCAACCTCATTAAAATTAATTATTCAAACCAAATACATCGTAATATATATTCTAATTAAATTTTATAATATATTTATTAATTTCAGAATATCCAACTCTTTGGGGTTTCTTTTGTAAATGGATAACTCTTGTTAAATCTGCAGTATTTAAAAAGCATAAAAAAATATCACTGAAATTACCATCAACAAGTAAATTATCAATAAGAACACAATGAATGTAAATTGTATCCACAGAGTTAGTTATATTTGGTGTTGTATTTTCCCCATTCAGCTTTGTTTACAAATTTTTTCTCAAATCCAAGCAATGTGTGAAAATTTGATTTTTCTAAATCCAACATAAAATTATCTTTAATTGAAAATCAAAATCTTAAAACAACTTAAATAAAATTTCCAAACTTATTGGAGCAATGCCCTGATTTAATCAAATTCATAATCACTATTACTTATTAATGTTTCCCTAATATAATTATTAATATCTGTGTAACTGTAAAACCCATTGTAAATATAATATCTTTCCATTCTTTACCTTTTATGTAACGAATTCTAATATTATCATATCTTTCACAAATTATGCCAAGAGTAGTCCATAGTGTTAATACTACCCAAAACCCAACAACATAATTTTTATTTTTATCTAAAGATAAAGAACGACTAAATCTGATTGTAAAATCACTCGGAGTATTTTTTATTATACTTTAACTGTTTCAGAACTAATACTATTTTTTGTTCCATTTATATATAATTAAAATTTAAATTCAAGAAAAATAATTTTTAAAATAACCTTTCATGTTCTTTTGGTAAAGTGAATTCATTTTTAATAGTTTTTTCAATTATGCTAATACCTTCATTTTTTATTTTCTTCATTATTATTTCCAGCATTAATTGAACCACAAATTAACTCCAACTCATTAACCAATTCTTTTGGATTACATGGACAAACACTAACCTTGTCCTCAATTACTTTTTTAAATTTTCATAATCTTTATTTATAGGTATCCTGATTTTTCTGTTATTCTTTAAATATTTTTCTAGAATGAATTGAATGTTTTTTTATTATTGTTATATCTTTTTATTAATCAAATCAATCAAATCATATCTACTTCTAATCAGTATTAATTACTTCTTTTCCGGGTTATTCTATCTTTAGCAATTAATTTGTTTTGACCATAAAGTTTATTTAAGTTAAAAATTTAAAAACTACCATATTGTCCATTTGGTAAAACTTTATAGGGATTATGATGTTTTATTCCTTGTCCATATTAGAAAAAATACCAAGAATATGATTTAACCGTTTTTGTACTTTAATAATTCCCCTTTGGGGCAGTTTTAATTCTTTTGCTTCTTTTTGCTTATTTGGATCTTTCGATTTTGTTTTTGCTAGTTATTGGACCTTTTTAAATTTTTTAATATCTTCAGTAACCTCATCTACTGTATTTTTTAAGTACGTCTTTATCTATTTTATCTGGATTAGATTCATCTGCAGTAAAAAAGTCAAACATTTCAGACGGTTTGTAATATTTATATTCTTCTAAAACATTATTATCCAGAAAAGCATCTAAATCTACTGTGGGTTTTTTCTTTTTTTTTGGGTCTTGCTCCCATTTCTTCTGATTCTTCAGTTTTTCCCTCATTTTTTTTCTTCCATAATCTTCTAATCTTTTAAGTTCATCTTGGGGGAACCCATCCAGCGGGTCACCCTCCCCAATCTATCGATGAAGCCGATTTTAAAGCTTGTTTTTTTCTTATTTTATTTTCATAATCTGCCAATATTTTTCAAGATTTTTAACACGTTCAGAGGAGTCCGGTAAGGGTGGTACGGTTCTTGGAATACTGTGTAAACCTTAAATATGTTTGTATGTCTTTCATTTCATCACCTAATAACGCAATTGTTGTTTATTCCAGGTAATGTTTTTAACGACTTGATAATTTTTCTTTTTGACTTTCTATTCCTTCATAATTGGGCTTATAAATTTCATGTACATATCCCGATTTGTAGCTTTCTTAATTTTTTTCTCTCTTTATTTCTTCTCTAAGACCTCATCTTTTGCCCGACTAAGTTTTTTCTTATTCTTATTTCATTAAGTTTTGATTGCATTTATATAATAATATAAAATAATGTAAAATAATGTAAGATAATGTAAGATAATGTAAATAATGTATTATTATATATAAATGGAAATTCCAAATTATGATACAAAAAGTGATAAATCTAATAACTTTAAACACATTATCCTTATGGCCAGATTCATTTTTTTAAAATGTTAATATGTGGATCTTCTGGATCTGAAAACAAATACATTAATGCATATACTTCAAAACCTCTTATATATTATGATAAATTATATCTATATGCTAAAAAACTAGAACAATCTAAATATAAAGTTTAATTAACCACTTAGGCCAAATTGCAAAAAAAATTAAAGTAGATCCAAATGAAATACTTGAATATTTCGGCTGATTCCAATCAAATTGAACCTTGTGAGAATCTTGAATCAGAAAAACAAAAAGTAGTAATATTTGATGATTTTTATGTGAAGATAAAAAGGTTCAAAATGAAATAACAAAATACTTTATTCAAGGACGTCACAAAAACTGTTGTGTTATTTATTTAAGTCAGTCTTACATAAAACACCAAAAGATATCCGAATTTACTGTTCACATATATTTTATTTGAAAGTCCAGGTAAACGAGAAAATGATATGATTGTAATGAACAAAAAATTAACCCTAACTCTTTTGCTAATGCAACAAATCAAAAATATGATTTCTATATATTGACAAACCAAGGGAGATTTTTAGAAAAATTTACTGGTAATATATAATGGGAGATTTTAAAAAATATAGAACAAATAAGTGAACCTGACAGTAAAAGTAAAGTTAAATTTGATATATAAGGAAACGGAAAACGTATCTTCACAAAATAAGGGAACTTGATAACACAATGAACAGAGCATTAGATAGGAGGTAATGAAATAATCAACCTAGGAGATCCAGATAAACCCAACGATGCAGTTTCAGAAAGTTTATGTATAAAAAAATTCAAAGTGTAATAGATGACTATAATCTTGAAGATATTAAAAGTATAAAACAGACACTAAAGCACAAATAAAGAAATTGAGAATTAATAAAAGATTTTAAAAAGAATAACGAAGTAATAATTTCACTCCAAGAAAAATTGAAAAAGAAATGGAACTTTTGAAAAAAACATAAAAGAACTTAGAGAGAAATCTGACACAACAATGAGCAAATAATAGAAGTTTTAAGCAAAACATTGCTATAGTTCATGTCAAATAAAAGAACTAAAGGACAGTATGATTAAACATGAAGAACTAAAAAAACAAGATTATTGAAGCTGAGAAAAAATTACAAAATATGTTATCAGTTAGAAAACAAAACAGAAGTAAATAAACTAAATACTGAAATGGTAAAAGGGAATCAAGATTTACTCGATACATTTCAAATAAACTTGCAGAATATAAATCTGAACTGGAAAAGGCAGTTTCACAAAGAGGTGATGATCAAAGACACAGCATTAGATAACCTTAAAAAAGAGGGTCAATTCTAAAATAATGACTTTAAAAACAAATTCGAATTTGGGTTAGTACTGTTGACCAAACCCTCATAATTTTAAAGTATGCAACTTAAGTAATATTACAAAAAAATTACAAGAAGATATTAATGAATTTAATGCTAAAGTTGAAAAACATAAAAATGAACTGGACTTTGTAGTTGAAAAATCAGTTAACAAGGAGAATCAATTACTGCAATGCTAAAGCAATTAACACAATTAATGATCAGCTAGAAAATTTAAGAAACAACTTCGGAACTTGATTAGTACTGTTGACACACGCCACAATTAAAGTACGCGGAATTAAGTACACTACAGAAATGTTAGAAAAAGATATCACGAATTAATAATTAAAATTAAAAAAAAATAAATGATCTGGACTCTTAGTTGAAATATCAGCTAAACAAGAAAATCAATTACGCTAATACCCAAGTAATACTGCTATCCCAAAGAAATTACAAAAGTAAAAAATGCTTTTCTAAAACAAGAAACACAATTAGCTAGAACAAAGGGTGTTGTTTACAATTTATCTGCTTCTGAAGTTGCTACAACAAAACGATTTGATGATTTAGCTGAAATAATTCTTAAACTTAAAAGGAAAGATAGAAAAGATAGAGAAGAATTTTGGGAAAAAAACTAGAGAAAGTAAGACTGAAGTGTTTCTTTTGATATAACAGCGGTTATAATGATGAAATCCAATTGTAGTAGCATATTCATACACAAAATTGAAAAAGTATTTTGGATCGCCACGGTGTCTGGATATATTCATTATATGAATAATATAATTAATAGTGGTGCGGGCTATTTTAGTGCATTTAATTTGGTACTGGAAATATCGTAGATTATACAGATTTTATAAACACAAACCAAGAATATAAACTAGCTGTTCCGGATGTACTATTAAAAAATGTGTCCTCAGTAAAAAAAAAACCGGAATTTATATAATAGATATCAGGTTTTTTATAGTGCTCCCACCAGTCGACAAAATGCAAAATATCACTTTTCTTTTTAGGTTTGGGGGCAAGAGGGTTTTACCAGGTACATTTCCGGGGGGAGTGTAAATATAACACCCAAATCGATGATAGTGGGCCCGAATCGGGCAGTGTATGTATGTAATCAGAAAAAAATTAAAAATTTATTTTAAAAGAAAGGACAATGTTTACATTCATCCTTAGAAAATTCATCATCTACAGAAATACCATTTTCTTATGTCGGATAGTTTTGGGCAAATTCAAAATATTGGAGGAATAATAAATTAAAGAAAGCAAACTTTGGAGAATATATAAATTATAAAGAAAGCAAATTTTGGATTACAACTTAATTAAAACTTTATTTAATTACTGTGTTTTAAATTTTAAATGGAATAATTAATATAATGGGAATATTTAATAATATAAATGAAAAAGTAAATAAAATAGAAAAACAAATAATAAAAAACCTCCATTGTTTCTAACATGTTAATACTCAAGATAAACCGAGTGGATTATTTCAATGGAAAACGTAAATGCTAGTCCTGGTTAAGTTCAAAATGGTAATAATGTAAAAATTTAATTTTAATTGCATTTTTAAATTTTTTCTTGTTGATGCAATTAAATTAGATAAAGGAGAAGCAAATTACAACTAAAAAATAAAAAAACGTAATTCTTCAAAGTTACAATGCAAAAAATAACAGAAAAAATGAAACTATTCTATTAATTATGCTAATAAATTTAAAATAAATGATGTTATTTAATTAATTCTTTAAACGTTATGAATATTTAGTTTAACAATTTTTTGGTTCAAAAATTTAAGAGTTAATTTAAGAATAAGCTAATGTATCAATACCCTTATCAAGAATATATCTTTTATCGTCATAACATGATAAAGATGTTTTATTTATAACATAACTGGAAAGATTGTGTTTATCAGAACGAATAACTTTAAAGGTGTGATTAGTTTTGGGGTTTAATTAAACAAAGTATCTTTGTAATTTTTATGAACTATTGTTTTCTTAACAACAAGTTTTTTAATTCCTTTACATTTTTAACATTTTACTTCGTTTTCTAATAAATATGAAAACATTTTACTTCTTAATCCAACAAATTCAAAAATGGGAATGTCAGCAGCTTCATCTTAAAATATCCAGTTTACTTTTTTATTATTGTCGAATAAAATTTTTAGTTGGGTTTTCGAATCATTAAAATCAAATAAATCTTTGTCCTTATAAAAATCCTCATATGCATCTTTGGTTTTAATTTCATAACATAATGAATCAGTGTCAGTGAATGTAATTTACAATTACCCTCGTACTTTTCCTTAATATAATTATTAATGAAAATCATACATTAAATATTTTGATAAATCTAGAATGCACATTCCAACATAACAAGGGCTGTTTAATAACAAACATTCTTTTATTCATGAATACCAAAAAAATTCTTGTTAAACATCGTTGAACTAACAAATGAAGGTTTGGCTATGTATTTTAATAAAATTTTCATCATGAGTTAATTTAAATTAACCCTCTTGCGTAAATTCTCCATCGTCTTACCGAATACAGAGTTGTTCATTAACTTAAAAAAGTCCTTTTTCAAATGAATTTTTTGCTTTAGATCTTTTTGAGTAATTAAAATCAATATACTTTTTTAACCAAGGAGATGAATCAAAGTTAATATTTTATGTATTTTTGTTACTTTTAACCCTAATTGTTTATATAGTTCAAGATTTTTTAAAAGAACTACATAAAAATTTTGTTTTTTCATTAAAGTTGGAACTAATTTTTTTACATTACTTTTTCCTATTTCAATTTTCTTTAATAGTTTTACTATAGTTAGAAAGCCATTCGTCTGTATTTTAATTTTTCAGGGGCCAAAGGATAATCGTTGTGGGTTTTATGTAATTTTTTTTGGATATTCAAGATCACATTCAACTATAAAGTTACTTTACCTTTTGCAATTAATTTCTTGAATTGTTTTTCGATTTTAAATTTTAAAGTTTCCAGAGGTTTAAAAGGGTTTACACATGGCCCAACCGTAAAGGTTAAATTTGGGGTCGAGGTACATAATGTATTTGCTGTCAAGTTTAGGATCATAATCTTTTATATATTTATTTTTTGCTTTACTGTATCTGTTTGAAAATAAAAATATTCCTCCCTCTCAGTCCCTTTTCAATAAAAAATACATATCAATATCAGTTTTTTAAATCTAACTTAATTCCAGTCATCCCAAGCTAAACCAGGCTACTAAAATAATGACAAGGATCTAATTTGTAGTACTCCAAACAAATTTTCTAAAAAATTTTTGAATACTCACTAAAAGTAATACGTCAGTTTTTAAATATAGATCATGATATTCCTCCCATTGTTTTAATTTTAAATTTATTCCAAAGAAGCTTTGCTTCTTCATATTCGTTGTCAGATATGTGGTTTCATTTAAATTAAAAAACTCATTTTTAGGAGGTAATTTTGTTTCTTTGAATTTTTTTAAATGAATCCATGATCATATGGATAAACACCTTTTGTTTTTATAATTCAATGCAATTTAATTCTTGAGATAAATATTTAAATTCTGGAAAAATTTTTTTAACTAATTATCCAATGATTGAGACATAAACTGGATGAATCAATAAAGACCAAGTCGGGAAAACATAAATGCCATATATCTTTCCATATTGTTAGGGAATAACATTAATTTCTTTTTTGGGAAATTTTCCTATTTGCTGCATAATAAATGACCGTCAAACCTCTTAAAATATGAAAACTAACAGGGAAATTTTGCGTGTTAGTCTAAAATTAATATTACATTCTGAGTGAGCACTTCCTCTGAATTTTCCTGTTATATGACAGTGGTCTCTTACTTTGATTGAATCTTCTATATATTCTTTTTCACAGATATGACAAATTTTTTTTTTTTAAATTCACTTTCAAACTTTTTTAGACATTCTCAAATCTTTGTTAAAATGTTCTTTAAATATTTCTTGCAATATTCCCTTCCCCTCAACATTTTTTCAATAAACTTATAAACTGCATTTGGACCTCTATAAATCGGGTTGGTTTAGTATAACTGTTATCAACAACAAACAACTTTAAACCGTAACCACAATCTATATATTTGATATGGTTTTAGTAAATGAAGATTCAGTTGATGGTAAAGCAGTTAAAACTTTTTTAGTTATTGATTCAAAATCAGCATAAATTACAAAAGGGACTGCTAACCTTTATGATAATTTTTAAAATTTTACTTTACTTCCCCCTTTTGGCATTTTTACACCTTGGGTACCATTAATAGCTAAAAAAATTTGGAATATGTTCATTTAATATTCTTTCTTGATAAAATGTTAAGCAACTTTTACAAAAATATTTTTTTTATGTGGTTTGTTTGTTAGTCATTAATCTAATTTAAAGTCTTTATATCCAAACATAATGTTGACGGTGGCCCGAAAGCTCCCGAACTGCTGTCTACCGGGTCTCTGATGATTTACAGTCATCATCAGTTATTTTTTCATTTTAAAATTTGCAACATGTCACAGTGTTCTTCGTATTGATAATTTTGATAGTACAATGGATAAATTTCCCCCTAGGTTCTTCATAACCAAATATATTAAATGCTAATATCATTTAAAACTTCAATTTTAGGTATTTGATTTAATGTAACAGGAAATTTAATTCCAGTATAAACAAGATCGTTTAAAATGTTTTTTATATTTGAAACTCATAGGGTTTTCTTTAACAGAAAATTTGTAAGCTAAATGACACCACTAAAACATTCGTTATCATCATTCTCTATATTTATTAATCCTTTCATTGGATTTGTAATTGTTTTTGGTAATTCTAAATAACTTGAAGCAGCCAATGGACTATACTTATATCTATTTATATAATGACATCAACTGACTCTATTCTCCACCACTTCCTTTAGAAACCCAAATTTCCAATTCTATTTATTATTTCATCAAAGGCTTGATGTAAAGTGTTTTTTATTTCGTTTGTATTAATTATTTCTAAAGCCTTTGATTGAAAATAAGCTGATTTATATTTGTATCAGTTGCACTCATTTTTACAAAAGTTAATTTTAAAACAACGTTTATTTTTATAACCTTTTAAAGTTTTTAAATTCAGATTTTAGTATTTTATAAGAGTCGTTTATAGTTAAATATAATTGATTCTTTGGATCTTGTCTATATGTAATTTTAATTTCAAATTTCTTATAATATTGATTTTTTGATCTCTCAATTTCCATCTATATATTATATTTAGAAAAAAAAATCACTAAGGAAAAATACAAAAAAGAAGTTAAAAATATTTAAATTTATATCTTTTTCCGCTGGTGTTTGATATTCCACTTTTAACTTGGTTTTTTCCTTTGCAGCACATTGTTATTAATATAATCTGAAAAGTAGATCCCTCGGAAGCACCGAGAACAATGCAAAGAGTGAAAATTGCAGACTCGGTTTGATTGAGTCTGTTCATGAGCAGTAATGGAAAATGCAACACTGCTCACGCCCCCTAGCACCGGCTTAAGCAGTATTCAATCTTCAAATCTATATGAGTTGAAATCAATGATTCCGAAGGACCAGAAAATATAACAACCCTGAATTAATATTAAGGTCTTTGGATGCTGCGTAAGTGCTTCTATATATTTTTTCTTCATTAGTATCCCAATTGGTTGCAATAACTTTTTAGGATTGTTTCGAATATTATTTGGTCTTGGACAATCACATAATCTTTCAGCATTTTCTTCTTCAGTTAATAGACAACCACAGTCCCATTCAAATAAATTATTTTTTAAAAGATAAGGATCTATAACATTTTGTAATTTATCAATGACATGATTTTTATATTCATCGCTAACTATTTGATTTAACCGATATTTAATAACATTTCTTCTTTTAAGAACTTTTTTATATGAATTTTTGTCTTGATTCATTATTTCTCCTAAAGTGCTAGATAATTTTGGCATAATCATTCTATCTACCTTTCTATTAACCATCTATATATAATATACTTATAGAAAAAAATCTTTAAAAACGCACCTAATGAAATTATATTGATTTGAGAAATTTGTTTATATTATCTATATCTTTTGAATAAAATTTTAAAGTCATTTTTTCTAAATTGTTATCAACTGTTAAAATTGTAATACCTTCTTGAGACATTCTGTTTAACCATTCTTCGTGTAATTTTTGTAGTTTTTCTAAATAATCTAAACCAACTCTGTTTTCTTCCGTTCTGTTTCTTTTTTGAAGTCTTTTAAAACATATTTCTGGGTCGGTTTTAACATAAACAAATCCATCAATTGGGTTTTTTCCGTATGGTTTTATAATATGATCAGTTAAGAAAAGATTGTATACTGCCCACTCGGGGTCATTTATAACACCGTTGTCGTGATGTTGTTTTGTAAAAACGTTACTGTTAGTTAAATAACAACGTTAAAGGACAGAAACGCCATCAAACTGTTTAGCAGAAGATAACGTTTTTATATGATTGTTTAAAGTTGTTAGCTGAAAAGGAAATAAATATTTGGAAGGTTCTTGAGCAGCAAGTTCAAAAAGGTTATATGAATTATAATCAGAGTCCATAACATTTTGCCATTCATGAATTGGTTCTGGAATTATATTAAAATTAGGATTATATTCTTTAATAATATCTAAAAACGTACTTTTTCCTGATGCAATATTACCTTCAACTGATATAATTTTTCTCATTTATATAAAATACTTATAGAAAAAATCTTTAATAATCTTTGATAATCTTTAATAAATCTTTAATAATCTTTAATAACCTTTAATACAACTCTTCTTCCTTTTTACTTTTATATCCGTTAAGTTTAAATTCCTTCATGTGCATTTCAAGAGGTGTTGAATAATTTTTTTCTTTCTGCATTTCTAATAGTATTGTAAAAATATCCTGAATAACTTTTTTCTCTTCTTCTTTATTTACTTTTCCAGGATCATTAGGGTCATGAACAGCTAAAGCTGCGATCCGTGCTTTTGTTATTAGTTGTTTTATTTTGTGATGATGTGCTTTTAAAATAAATTTCTTGTCGTCAAGTTTTAGTCTATTAGTAAATATGGTAATTATTGTTGGAACAGCGCCAGCAACTGCTACAAATATAGGAATAGCTGGAACAAGTGCTAATGCAGCTGAGCAACCAAAGATACCTGCTGTAATATATAACCCAGTACTTACTCTCCCACAAAATTTATAACTTTTTCTGTAAGCAGCAGCTAGTTTAGTTAAGTGAATAATTAATTGATCTATTGTTTCTATTCCATTATTATTAGAAATTAGATTTTTATTACTCATTTATATAATTAATATTAATATTTTTCAATTTAAATTTCTTCCAATTCACTAAACGGAACCCAACTATTAAATTTTTCATTGTAGCCTTTCCATTTTACTAAAGCTTGTTTTTTCTTATAGTCTCGTCTAATAACTTTTTCTATTCTAAAAACCTCTTGTGTAGTAGGTAAAAGTTCTTGGTCATAAAATGAACCTTGAATTATTTCATCATTATACGCCCGAAGGGACGTACTATGTTATGACGCTGGTGTCCGTCTGTCCGTCTGTCCGTCCGTCCGTCTGTCCGTCTGTCCGTTAGCAATTTCGTGTCCGCTCTGTAACTCTTGAACCCCTTGAAGGATTTCAAGGAAACTTTACACAAATGTTCACCACACCGAGACGATGTGCAGACCGCATGTTTTGGATGTCTCACTTCAAGGTCAAGGTCACACTTAGGAGTCAAAGGTCATATCAGTTTGTTTCGTGTCCGCTCTATAACTCTTGAACCCCTTGAAGGATTTCAAAGAAACATGACACAAATGTTCACCACACCAAGACGACGTGCAGAGCGCATGTTCCGGATGACTTGCTTCAAGGTCAAGGTCACACTTAGGGGTCAAAAGTCATATCAGTTTGTTTCGTGTCCGCTCTGTAACTCTTGAACTGCTGGAAGGATTTCAAAGAAACTTGGCAGAAATGTTCACCACGTTGTAACGATGTGCAGAGCGCATGTTCCGGTTGACTCGCTTCAAGGTCAAGGTCACACTTAAGGGTCAAAGGTCATATATGACTTTGCTTTGTGTATATTGCTCTGCATTGCAGTGGTCTAATGTTTTTATTTGGCAGATCTCTTTTTTGTACTTACAATAATTTTTTCTTTTGAATTACTTCCCTTTTATGTTACTATAAAAAACTTATTTTGAAACTTTTTTATTATTGGCCGTAGGGAAAAACCGAGACCACTTTTCTGTGGTACAACATGGATGGTACCTCCAATTTTAAGGTGTATTTTTACATACCTATACCTGATAAGGATTTTTTTGTAGACTTTGATTTTTTTTTGTGGACTTAGATTTGTTTTTTGAAGTTTTCCTTTTGTTGTTCCAGTCCTTTGGGGCTACAGCAGTCAAGTTCTTAAAATTTTGCTCCAATCCTATGATGTAAGCCTTCGGGCGTATATTGCCCCGCATGGCGGCGCTCTTGTTTAAATCTTTAATAGTGTATGTTCTGGGATTTGTATTATTAATTTTATAAATTATAAATATTTCCTCTGCCCAGTTTGGCGTATATCCTTTTTCAAAATGTCTTTTAAGTTTGCTTAAGTGAACACGATCACCAATTTTAAATTTTGCTTTACTCTTTGGTGTCTTTAAATTACCATATAAATTGAAGTAAACAGTACCTTTATTTAAGTTTTTATAGCTTCGGTTGGTGTCATTTTTATACTAGAGTATTTGTTTTGTTATATTTATCAACCATTTCCTGCAAATTATCTAAATAAGTATAAGTATTATTTGCTGTAAAATATTTCCACATTATTCTTTTTAAACTTCTATTAAATCTTTCAATAACTACAGCCTTTCCTTCATTAATGTATGGTACATATTAATCTTATATTTATTTAAAATGATTCAAACTTTTTATTATAAAATTCTTTTCCTTCATTACCCATAAATTTGTTGGAATCTTGCAGTCTTCGGGGACTTTCGTCCTGAATTCTATCTTCTGAAACTATTTTTTCAAATGCTTCTGTAACAGATTCTCCAGTTTTATTCTTTAATGGAATAACCAAGCATATTTACTAAATATATCAATAACGGTTAACAAGTACTTTACTCTTTATTGTATTTTGAAAAAAGCTTGCATGTCAACTAAATCAGTGACCAAGTATATCAATATCATTAACTGTCACTCTTCGTTTCCTAAATTTTCTTTTAATTGGTTTGTGTAATTCTTCTGCTAATTCATCGCTCCAGCGGTAGCTTGGTACAGTTATTCCGGGGGTATACTCTCCCCTTTTCCCGTTTTTTGACTTTTGTCTGGGTGTTAAGCCCATAGGGAACTGTTGTTCCTGTCCAGCCCAAGTTTGTATTTCGTTTTTAATTATAGGTTTTACAACTAAATGTTTTGCAATCTTTTCTCCAAATGTTTTAATTTAGTTTTATTTAAGTTGGAAAGCATTTTTTTTGTCGCATGTACCTTTTTTTTTACACCGCTGTCATAGCAAAAGTCATGGTCCATACATACTGCATCCAGTTCGTTGACAGGAGGTCGTTATCTAAAGGATTTCCTGGTCCACAATAATTATATCCTGGGAGTGTTACACCTTTCTTAGGGAATAAAGGTAACATTGCTTTATGAATATCTAAATTACTGCTGTGATAGTTCTTTTAACAAACTTTGATTTCATTTTCCACAAGACGAACAGGTAGCCATTATCATTCTTTTCCCGTTTTTTGCTGTAACATAGTGAGGATTTATATTATCAGTAAATTTTCTTTCTTTCAAACAATATATTTTATTCTGTAAACTCATTATATTATATGTGTTTAAAACTTTTTACTGGGTTTAAACCTGTGGATTTTAAATTGTCCGGCATTAGTTGGTTCGGACCGAGGATTAAAGGTCAAATGGGGTCAGATTGTTTCAAAATCGGTATTTTATACACTACTATTGCTACACGTTTGCATACCAAACTTTACGGTAGATGTTGAAGTGTGGTGTACAAAAGTTAAGACGCTGTGCCCTTGACCTTGACATTATGAGCATTGATATTCAAATAAGCGCTACCCTCTTATATATATTATGAACCCTTTCCAATAATCTGCCATAGCTTAAACCCCATCATTATTTCACTGTAGGTACTCAATCGGCTGAATCTCCTAAATCCTGTTCAAAACCTGCAACAATTTATCCATGGATACAAGTACAGTCCTCTTGATCCAAAGGCTGAGAAAAAGTTACAAACAGAAATACAAAACTGGCGAAACATGGAGAAAGGCTTAGAAACTGAAATACATCTTGTAAAGAAAGACGTATTAGATGTAACAAAGGAGGTTGGAAACGTTAAAAAAGAAGTTGACAGCGTGAAGGAAGATGTTAATATAGTGAAGAAAGATGTAGCAAAAGAGGTTGGCAAAGTAAAAGAAGATGTTGTCGAAGTGAAAAAAGATGTAGCAAAAGAGGTTGGCAAAGTAAAAGAAGATGTTGTCGAAGTGAAAAAAGATGTAGCAAAAGAGGTTGGTAAAGTAAAAGAAGATGTTGTCGAAGTGAAGAAAGATGTAGCAAAAGAGGTTGGCAAAGTAAAAGAAGATGTTGCCGAAGTGAAGAAAGATGTAACAAAAGAGGTTGGCAAAGTAAAAAAAGATGTTGCCGAAGTAAAGAAAGATGTTGACGTAGTGAAGAAAGACGTAGCAAAAGAGGTTGGAAAAGTACAAGAAGATGTTGACGCAGTGAAGGAAAATGTTACGCACCATATGAAGGCTGTAAAAGAAAGGATCGCTCAACTAGAATTTGAAAAGAAATTGCAAGGTAATAATTATTTTAGTAGTTTTATTTCTAAAACTTTTTTTCCAAGCATCTTGCAATGTGAGGTATATTTGAGGGCTCGTTAACGCATTCAAGTCGCCATTTCTTTATCGACAAAACATTAATTATAGTACGTTTTCAATTAATAGAAATACAGGTTCTGACATGAATAGCGTTTAGATTTTTACAGTCGTTGATTGGTTGCAAACATTTTATTAATGCAAAAGAGCTCTTTTTTCACTAGTATTAATGAACATTGCGATATCATTCGCCGCCCTTAAACACTAATGTTACGTAGCGCATAGTCAGCCGGTGAAATTTGGCAAATATGTGTTTAATTGTTTGAGAGTAAACCTAAAATCAGGGTCTTTCTGGTGAATTTTAACGTATTTTTCCTGGCGAACAGAAAAAAAACATGTATCTTTTGGGCACTAACTTTCGGAAGTTGATCACAGCGAAATGAATTGTAGAATAAATTATGCAAAATAAGGCTTTACACTACGATGCTATGAAAATTGGGAAGATTAAGATCATTTAAAATGTTACGTTCACATTGTCTGTTTGTAGGATTTTATATGCAGCCTTTATTGAATCGCGTATGCATTATAAATTTGGGTTTTCAGTTAGTTTTCAATCCATTTTAGCTGTTTCATAAATAGTGAAATCCCAATTTTCCCGGAATCCGGAGATGTTAGTTTTAGCCCTACTAGATACACCATCCATGAAGTGTGAAATTTGAAATTTCTTTCGAAGGAGTGCCGGTTTGCCTTAGCAGACCGCGTGAATTAAATTAAAGGTTGTTGGAAAACGGTGTAAACCCAACACAATTAATGGTTATCAATGCATAAGTGCAAAAACGTATTTATTTCCTGTCTGCACACTTTAAACGTCTAACATTAACTTCACATCTTCTTAACTGTGCATATTTCGACCAACTTAAAAGTCAGAATAAGCCGGGAATATATTTTTTTGAGGGGGCGGAGGCGGGGTTGGGTTACACCCGTTTTCGTAAACATTTTACTTTTCACAAGCACTAACTCTTTCCCCACAGTGACTTGTAACTGGGTCATTGAAAATATTAGTCACGGTTTAGAGTGACTGTGAGTGACTGTCCCGGGGACACCAAACCTAGGGACCGCCCGATTGGCGGGCGAACGCTTCAAACCAGTGTGTCATTCGGTCCGAATGAGGGTGGGGGCAAATTTTTGACTGGATGAGTTAGACAAGAGACTATTTTCTAGGGTCAAGGTATTTGAAGTTTTCAGAACGGGAATTATTCTAAAAACTCTGAATTGCAAAATAATGGTTAAAAATTTTCATTTAAAAGATGAAAGTTAAACATGAATGGCTGTTGTTAAAAACAATCTGTAGCCCGACCTAGTTGTTTTTTTTTATTTTTATTTCTGCGTTTTAAAAAGATATGCTTGTATTATAATTGTATAAAGAAATAGCCATCAATATGATTAAAAAAATGAAGTTATTTAATTAATTATCAAACCGCGAAGTCGTTATCTCTACCTCCCCCCTCCCTTTTATTTATTTATTTATTTATTTATTATTTATTTTTTTTTGATAGTTCATTTTGACTCTGAGCGATTATGTTTCGGGGGGACCCGGGTTCTAAATTTTTGCGTAAAAAGTTTGGAAACGGCACGATCTTTCATTTTTTTTACTTCAGTTCATTCAAATTACCGGTTTTGTTTCAAGCTGAAGTTGAAAATGACAGCGAGGTGAGCGGTTTTATCCAGCTATAATACCCACGTTATTCGAATTTGAAAAAAAAAAATTAAAAAAAATACATACTGATAAAAACGGTGGAAGTTTTTATCTGAGTGTAAGATATTGATACGGTCAAATGACAAAATCTTAGCCATATGTTTACTCTAAATACGTTTAGATGGCGCTGAATTACGCCTTCTTGACCTTAATAGATCTTCATCAAACTTAATCTGAAACATCATTGCAAGGTCTTCTCCCGAGTTAGTGTTCAAATGGTAGGCGCTTAGTCCCTTTTATGTGCTACTACAGTTGAACCTCTCGATAAATCCTCCCTCATTAGTGTATTCAGATGGGTGTGATTCGCCCCTTTCGAGGCCACTAGAGCTAAAAATTGAAAAACCTTCGAACGAGGATTCTCATATACCGCTTCTCGGATCTTCATCAAACTTGGATTGCAGCATCATTATAACGTCTGCTATGTTCTGCCAAATTTGTTCAAATAGGGGCACTTGGCTTATTTTAGTGGCCATTTGAGCTAGGATAAAGATTACTTTTAAATGACTTCAACCCATTACATGATCTTCTTCATTGATATTCATCAAAATTGGTTTTAGTGCATCATTGTAAGGCCCTCTCCTAAAGTTGTTCAATCAGGGTGCTCGGTCATTTTTAGGGCCGCAAAGTTAGAATCAGAAAAGGGTTTTAACCAACTTCTACTCACGAACCCCTTGATTGATCTTCATAAATTTGCTTGTAGCATTATATAGTGGAAACTTTAAAATTTTTCTCGTGTGAAACTGTTGTCCGATTTTAGATAATTTCAAAAAAATGTTCCTTATATGGCCGTCTTCCAAGATTTTTCAAATTAAAAAGGAATTCGTCAAAAACATGGTCACCAGAGGTCATGGTCAGTTTTTCATATATGTATATAGGAGAAACTTTACAAATCTTCTTGTGAGAAACTGTTGGTCCGATTTTAAATTAATTTCACACAAATGATTCTTGTGAGACCTTCTACAAATAGTGTTCAAATTTTTTTGATTCATCTAAAAACATGGCTGCCAGAGGACGTGGTCACTTTTCATCAACACTTTCTTTAAACAGTATCTTTTCCAAAACCAATGAATGGATTTTGATGAAACTTTACACAACTGATTTCTGGGTAGCCCTCTTTCAAAATTGTTCAAACGGTTCCGGTTCATTGAACATAAGCGTTCTTTATGTTAAAATAGGTTTTTTTGCTGTCAGATTTAAAAATCTCTTTCTCTAGAGCTTTGATATTTGGCATGTGATATAAGGATCTGACTCTCTACCATACTAGTCCAAATTATTACCGTAAGGTAAAAGAAATGGCCATGCCCCTGTGTCTGACATTTACTTACCATAAGCTTTTATATAAGAAACATAGAAAATCTTCTTCCCTGAATCAATAATAACCAGAGCCTTGATATTTTGTGTGTGATATCAGATTTGTAATTTCTATCGTGATTATTCAAATTGTCGCCCTAGGTTCAAAAATGTGTGTGACATGTGTATAATATAGGCTAACATAGAAGAAACCTAACTCTGTACTCAGTATACAGACACATTTGAAGCCTTGTACACAGGTGAGCGCTTAAGGGTCAATGACCATCTTGTTTTTATATAGTCTAACTATAACTACAATGTTTGCTGCCTTTGATAGATATGTTTCATAATGTGACATGATAAAAAAAGGTGATTTATATAAATCTGATTCTCCTTTTCCTGACTTCGCTTGCAAACAGTAAATGGTAAGTAATAACATGTTGTATCATTTATTTCTCTCATTCCAGAAGATACGGGTACAAAACAGGCAGGGGATGATTCGTATGTTCGACGTAAAGAACGTAAGTTACAATATTGATATGTTTCACTTGCAACTTTATCTTCCTGTCTTATTATACCCTTCATGTACTCCAGGATATACAAAATTACTTGAAACAATCCTTAATATTGTAGGATTAAAGGTAATGTACCAAATTGATATTCCTTTTTGGTAATTTTAATCGAAAACAAATGTATCATATGTTTGAAGGAAGTACCCTGTCATCCTATTTTCCAGAACTCATCGAAAGCTTTTATATTTAAAACATTCAGTGTCTAGAATATTACTATCAATATTAGATCACAAACTGTGCTCGTTCCTGGAAAAATAGGCGGAAAATGTACATACACTAAAGGTGTTTTTTTTCACGTTAAAATGATCATATCTTGGTGAGTGTATAACTTCTAAACAAATTATCGCTAATATTGTAAGAACTTGGGCCCAACCCTTTTGCTTTTAAATATATCGTAAATGTCTTGTCTCTGCATATATACATGTATAAGCAATAAAATATGTTAAACTAATCAAATTATTATCAACTTGGAAGAAATATAAATTTCAGATAAATACTAATATGCATGTAAAACTAGTTTTTGAAACTATCTATCTATATGGAGTTTTCTCCACACTTATCATTTACAAACAAACTTCCTTGAAATTATGAGTGAAGCGAATTAAGCAATGAATGTGCCCATGCCATCATAATTTATGTGTACATGTAGAAAATAAAAGCATTCATTTAATATGATAAAAAGCTATAAATCCAAAGACTGGCTATATGCCTAAGGAGAGAGTTACTCAAGCGTAACACAAGATCAGTAACACTGTCAAAGAAGTATATAGAAACATGAAAACCACCATTCGAACTTGAACCCACTGGATAATACAAGTGTGTGATCACTTTCCAGTTGCCAGTTACTATCTTTTTGTAGGTTTTATATTATAGTTGTATTACATTTACCAGCCACCCTGCCGAATTCCACTTATGTATTTATCATAAAGCGATTTACATCTGCTTGCGCATTTTACTCTTTTTATTTTACTCGCAATTGGAACTGCGAACTGCGAACTGCAGACCAACTTAACTGAAAACATTTTTTTTTCTCTGCTGTAATCAAAAGTTCTCCTTTTTGTACCTATAATAGACCAAGCAAATTCGGCCAAAGTCTCCTTTACTTAAAGCGACGTCAACGTCAAAGCTTTATTACGAGCTTTATTACACTAGTGTATTATTAAATTTATTTATTATATAAGTTAATATAAATAGTGACAAAAAGCCGCTTAAAACGGTCATTACGGCCTCTATTGACGGAGCCATAATGACGCAGTGCGCCTCATGCACCATAATCATAATGGCCCCGGGTAACCGGAATGTCAGCGCGTTCTGACGTTGATTTCATGTAGCAACGTCATTATGGCGGGCGAAAGAGTGCTGAATAATTTTCAGGTAGATTGTCAAATACTGATACCATTGTTGATGAAGAAATCAATACAAATGATGCTTAGGCTTAGGTAAAATGAAAATACCAAGATGAATATGAGGCGAAGATATATAATAAAAAGGTCATTAAACGCCTGGTTGTACCTACTAGCCATGATGGCCCACCTAATTTTATAATGGCTTTCGGGCAATTATGACACTAGGTGTGCCATTATGACAAGAAGGCACAACCAAGCCGAATATTATCCTCTTAGTAATAACTTTATTTCATTCCCGTGACATCAAACATGTGATAAAAATATATGTGCAAGTGTTAATATGTATGTGCATGCTTATATGGACGTGCGCGCGTGTATAAAAGTACCCATCTATATATACATACATGCGTGTATTAATAATTGCAAGTGTACGTATAAATTTTCGCTTGCATATTTGTAAATATACAAGCATTCAGAATCAAGCGTGTACGCATAAACTTGTACACTTAGAATGGTAAATATAACGGTGCACGTATACATGTATATATACTAGCACCCGAAATTACGCAGGCACGCGTTAAATTATACGTGCACCTATATATTTACGCGTACACTTGAAAATGTATAAATACACGAGTTTATTTAAGTGCAGCTAGAATATGCATGCACGCTTAAATATATACGTCCAAGAAGGCCCCCCCGTAGGAAGCATTTTCAGATTGGGGGTGGGTGTGGGGGCACACATTATAAAAATCAGCCGACCTATAAAAGACCCAGATCTAGTGAATACAGTATTCAGGGTTGTCAATAAGTTTTTATTGAACAGGCTGAAATAGAAAAGTAGGCGACTAGGTAGGGGAGTCCGGAAAATTTTGAAATTCAGCGCTTCATTTCCTGCATTCTGGGGGCATTTTGGGAGCATTTAAGAACACTTTTACCACTGCAATTTTATATACAATATACCCCGTGTATTGACATTTTCAAATGAATACAGTATAATGAGTATAGTATAAATCCCCTCACCTTTTTCTTGGGCTTGGGTCCGACAAAGAAACGCTTTTCTAAGGCTTTTTTTTATCGTGTTTTCTTCTTTGATTTGACACTAATAAGGTTAACAATACAATTATAAAACTGCATGTCTGGTAACAGCTCACAGCTAAAATGAACTCGCTGTCAAAAATAATTAACTGCTAAGATAATTACCATAATCGGTCAGATTATTTGGGGGGGGGGGGGGGGGGGGGGAGTCCCCTCCCTGCCCCCCCCCCACCCTCCCCAGTTCCTACGGCCCTGCCACATGTATATTCTAAAGATGTGGATGCACACGTACATGAACATACACGCGTACATTTATACGTGCATGCATTCTGACAAGTGCATGTATTTTTACACAAACAGGTTCATATAAGCGCGTACTACATATTTACGCGTACACGTATAAAAATTTCACGAAGACGTATATAATTACGAGTGTACTAATAAATATAGACACGTGCAGATAAACATTTTAACATTCTAATACTTTGGCCCCACATATATATGATTTGTCACGGAGGAACTGAAGGACCGGCATTACTTTACTGCTCAAAAGACACGCATGCTTATATTAAACTTAGTCAAGCGGTTTATCTACAGTGCTTGCTCTAAGTATAAACTGAGATATTTTGTGTCATGACAAATCGTCGCTTGATTTCCACAACGCCATATGTCAGTTTTGGTCAATTTGGAGTGTTTGGTATCGTTTTTTTCGTCTCGCCGAGCTCTATCATAATATCCTGATTGTTTCCTTGCGGAACGTATATAACTAGAGTAAATCGCATTTCCACAAATCCCTAAGTCGTTGAAAACACTATAGGTAATTTCCACAATGCCACACATTGAAACGCCAATTATATTTGTCATATCACATCACGTGACAACAATATAAGGAACATGGCGAAGTTTCTACAAAAAAGGTACATACTTTGAAACAGATATTGCAGATTATTTATTGCAAATAGAGAATATTTACTTGCTATTTATTGCTTTTTTACAATTTCATAAATTAGTGGTGTATATAATTTGTGCCAAAAGAGCACAACCTTTGATGCAAACTCAATGTTAATGTGTATTACATTTTCGGATGGTTTTTGTTTCGGATACTTGAGTGTGAGACTAGTAATTTACTGTTTTTATTAGTGGTATATATAGTGTATAAATAGAGAAACAATAGTATCCAATAAACGGTCAGTTCTCACCTTTGATCAATAATTGTTATGGGGTTAATGATCAAAGAATTTCAGAATTCATACCGAACCACTATATTTACCAAAGGGAATACCTAGAATGTTTGTCAGTGGCTGAGATGTATGACATATGTTGTTCAATGCCAATAGAATGGATTAAATCTGCTGAAAAAGAACGTTCCAAAACATATAAAATAGAATTCAATATACCTATGAAAGACAAATATGACACTTGTGAAGATCGATGGTTGATGACTTTGAGCATATAGATGAAAGCATTAGGCATAGATATGAACAACACTTACAGGACAAAATCGATACAAAGGGTGAGCAAGAGACTGGTAGAAATAATACAAACAGTTTGGTTATATGTTTTTATCTAGATAATGTCCTTCCTGTTAATAAGGGCAAATTTTTAAGACTTTATCAGCAAAAGAAAATTGAACATGTACAATCTGACAGGCCTATTTTTCTATTGATAAAACTGCATATCACGTTGACGGCTGGCTGAAGAAGCAGGTCCTGGAGCATTCAGCCATTATGTCGAACTCACTTTGGTCCCAAAATAGGAATTACATAATTACATTTGCACTGAAAAGATTCATAATTGATAACGATAATGACGAGATATTTGTTGTGCAGGCCATTTTTATATAAAAAATGATAGTGTCCATAGTAACATTAAAAATACTTTACTGTTTCAAGAAGCATACAGTCTAGTGTTTCTTATATATATCCAAAATATTTAAGACACTGGCAACAGCTGTAATCAAAATGTCCTGGAGTAGCTACAGTTGACTGTTTAAAAAAACATTCTGTGTTTTTAGCGGACACGCACATTTATACTGTGTTCAGTTTTACATGTATACAGGGTGTACTATTTTTATCCTAATGCATAGTACTGTTCATACACATAAACTTGTTGATTTTATGTTTACATAAATAGTATGCAGTATTTGTATGAAATTTGGGTAAACTATACCTTAAAATTTCTATTAATTTAAAGTATCGTACTTTGAAATTATGCAATACTCATACTGCTATTGCAAATTTGTGTTAAGGAGTCATTTTAAATATCTGCACTATCTATAAAGTTTCATACTATCGATGTTTTATTCTAAAATTGATCAAAAGATACACAATTATGTTTTTAAAGGCTGATCTGGTAATGGTGAAATCTATATAATAGGCCTAAAGTCTATAGACTGGTATACTGCGTCTTTTTGGTTTTGTTACAATTTTCATTATAAATATGCTCAGATGGAAGTTATTTCTTGAATGTTAGTTTAGCAGGTAACAGTGGTTACATTGAATATTGAAAGTCATTCAATAGTTTTGCTTCAATATCAAATGTTGAATTTTTGTAAGGAGATCATTTCGGAGTATTGCATTATAGAAAGTTGTTCAATAGTTCTTTGTAAGAAGTATTATGCTTGAAATTTACTGAATAGGGCTTTTTCAGTTTTCATTAAGACTTTAATATGACTCTGTGTGAATATTCATCGCAATAATGTTTTTATTCTTTTTAGTCGGTGTTAAACATCGAAAAAGACAGTTTGCAAGGCAATTTGACCTATTTCTGAAAGTTCTTTTCATTCCACAACGGCCTAACTCGAAGTTGCATTTTGGAATTAACTTTCAATAGTATAATATTTACTTTCATGTGATTTTTTAAAATCATTTTTTTTAATTTCCTCAAATTCTATTTTAGTAATTCTTTTGAAATTTGAGTCTGAAGAATACAAACTAAACAAGTTCTGAAATTTTCATTTTTTTGACCGGATAGTTGCAAAGTTATTGATACCTAAACTTTCGATTTGTATTTCCCAAAATTGCAAAAATGGCACTTGGTGCATTGTGGAAATAAGGCGACGAAGTTCTGAAATTTTTTTTTTTACCTGATAGTTGCAAAGTTATTGATACCTAAACTTTCGATTTGCATTTCCCAAAATTGCAAAAATGGCACTTGGTGCATTGTGGAAATAAGGCGACGAAATGTATATTTTACACGGACGAAGGTATGGAGGTGTCTCGTATACGACAACCTGAACGATTCAGCAAAATTACAAAGAAAACGTTTTAATTGTTTAACTGGACAAGGAACTGACACTTGTATGACAGTCTATAAAAAATATCGGATTATACGTTATATTTTACTTGAAAAACCTATAATGAAAAGTCAGGAACTTTAGTATGGCGGAATATTCAAATAATGATATCTAAACGGTTTTATGTTAATACATGTATTTCAATTGTTTGCATACTTAATTGTATTAGAATATAAACTGCAATGATACCAAAGTAACTCCGAACCGGCGCCAAATAAAAAGATAATAATAAAATTAAAATAAAATTGAAAAACATTAATATGTACAAGAGTTCAATATACTACTAGGCACGTGTAAATATCTCAAACGTCGTCTGCTGAAGTCAGGTATCATACCATGCATACTTAATTTTGGTAAAAATGTCATTACGGAATAACTAAAACTCGTCCGAATTATTTTTTTATGTTTTGTTGTTGTTGTATTTTTTTTTTTTGTAAATTTAAAGACATTGAACAATGAAACTAAAATAAATGCAAGAGCCGGTGTAATGAAGTATATTCGACCCCCATAGAATAACGACCCCCCCCCCCGGTCATTATTCTATAGAAAATGTGACTCCTTTCCTGTAAAATATTGACTCCCCTTATAAAAAACTGGCTCCCTTTGAAAACTCTATAGAATAACGACCCCCGGTCATTATTCTAGGAAAAACTGACCCCTCCAAGTAAAATACTGACTCCCTAAAGATGACTCCTTTCGAATTTCATAGAATAACGACCCCGGTTATTATTCTATAGAAAAAGTGACTCCTTCCATGTAAAATACTCACTGCTGAAATTACTATATTCGAACCCTCATACAATATCGATTCCCGGACATTATTCTATTTAAAAAAGTTACTCTTTCCGTGTAAAACACCGGCTCCTAAAAAGACTTTCGACGATAATATCTATTAAAAAGTGATCCCCACCAAACCTAACGGACAATTTTACAAGATCTACAACTCTAATACCCTCCATTGTCAATAGTTAACATTTTGATTGTACTACTACTACTGGTGCCGCTACTTCTATTGCTATTACTACATGTTCTTCTTCTTCTACTACTACTACTACTACTTCTACTACTACTACTACAACTGCTACTAGTGATACTACTATACCTGCTTTCACTAATACGTCTTGTACATCTATCTCTTCTTCTCCTGCTGCTGTTGTTGCTGTCACTTATTCCTCTACTGCTGCTGCTGCTGCTGCTGCAACTGCAGCTGCCACTACCACTGCCACTACTACTACTACTACTACTACCACTACTACTACTACTACTACTTTCTATTGTTGCCGCTACCGTACTTTACTGCCACTGCTAAGTATTGCAACTTCTATAACCATTATGGGTTCCAGAGTTATGGCCCCTGAAAGGGCCAAAATTAGCTTTTTTGACCTTGTCTGCACAATAGCAGCTTCATTTATGATTTGATTTTAACCAAACTTGCACACAACTTGTATCACCACAAGATCTTGGTTCTTTTCTTAAACTGGCCAGATTCCTTTATGGGTTCCAGAGTTATGGCCCCTGGTAGGGCCAGAATTAGCTATTTTGACCTAGTCTGCACAATAGCAGCTTCATTTATGATTTGAATTTAATCAAACTTGCACAAAACTTATGTCACCATAAGGTCTAGGTTCCTTTCTTGAACCGGCCAGATTCCATAATGGGTTCAAGAGTTATGGCCCCTGAAAGGGCCAAGATTAGCTATTTTGACCTTGTCTGCACAATAGCGGCTTCATTTATGATTTGATTTTAACCAGACTTGCACACAACTTGGCAGATCCTTCTTTTGTTCACTTACGATAACTTTTTTTACTTACTTCCCTTTTATGTTACTATAAATAGCTTATTTAGTAACTTTTTTATTATTGGCCTTAGGGAAAAACCGAGACCACTTTTCTGTGGTACAACATGGATGGTACCTCCAATTTTTAGGTGTATTTTGACATATCTGTACCTTGTAAGAATTTTTTTTTCTTTTTGGTTAAATTTTTCCCTTTGTTGTTCCTGTCCTTTGGACTTAGACATTTTTTCTGAGGACTTAGATTTATTTTTAATTTCTTCCCTTTGTTGTTCCTGTCCTTTGGGCTTCATCAAAATTTTACTCCTAACCTCCTCTGATGTAATCCTTCGGGCATGAAACTACTGGCCTGATTTATTTGAAGTAACTTTAAGAAAATTTCAACTATATTTTCTCATAATTTTTTTGATTGATCTTGATTATGATTTTTTTACCTTCTTGTCCTTGAGTGCAATGATAACAGGTGAGCGATATAGGGCCATTTTGGCCCTCTTGTTTTTATAGTCCTGTCTGTAAAAAGTATTGCATTTACACTGTTAGTTTGGGGGTGCTACGATTATTATACAGGTTCTATAATTATTAATTAAGGCATTAATTACTGTTTTTTAGCTAGACTATTCGAAGAATAGGGGAGCTATCCTACTCGCCCCGGAGTCGGCGTTAGCGTGGGCGTCACACAAATGTTGAAGTTTGCGTACCACCCCAAATATTTTCAAAGTCCATTGAGATATTGCTTTCATATTTTGCATACTTGTTAACCATCATGACCCCAGTCTGTAAAAAGGAGGAGGCAACTCTATCAAGCATTTTGACTGAATTATGGACCCTTTTTGACTTAAAATAAATGTTAAAGTTTGCGTACCACCCCAAATATTTTCAAAGTCCATTGAGATATTACTTTCATATTTTGCATACTTGCTTACCATCATGACCCCAGTCTGTAAAAAGGAGAAGGCAACTCTATCAAGCATTTTGACTGAATTATGGACCCTTTTTGACTTAGAATAAATGTTAAAGTTTGCGTACCACCCCAAATATTTTCAAAGTCCATTGAGCTATTACTTTCATAATTACTCATTTGAAATGATTTTATTTAATTAAACTTTTTTAAACAATAAAGATCAAACACACCTTTCAACATTCTTTAATCTTGTCTTTTGATGACATACATGTCAAGTTTCCCGGATCGTCCGGGGGTTTCACGAATTTTTTGTCCAAGAGCTGTCTGTAAGACAGCGCACTCGACTTTTCTCAGTGCTTGACTCTGAATTAGAGCTTTGCCAGTAAAAAAAATCCAAGTTAAAAAGGGACATAACTCTGTCAAAATTCAAATCAGAGTTACGAGAATTGTGTGTCCTGGTGTAGACTTTAATAGTAAATAACTATTTTGAGTTTCAAGTTAAAATCTTTAATAGTAACAGAGATATTTGACTTTATCAAAAATTTAAACAAAAAATTCTAAGTTAAAAAGGGACATTATTCTGTCAAAATTCAAACAGAGTTATGGGGATTGTTTCTCCTGGTGTAGATTTTGATAGTAAATAACTATTTTGAGTTTCAAGTCAAAAGCTTTAATAGTAACAGATATTTGACTTTATCTAAAATTTTAACAAAAAATTCTAAGTCAAAAAGGGGCATAATTCTGTCAAAATTCAAATCAAGACTTATGGGGATTGTTTCTCCTGGTGTAGACTTTGATAGTAAATAACTTTTAAGTTTCAAGTCAATAGCTTTGATAGTAACAGAGATATTTGACTTTATCAAAATCTTTAACCAACGGTGATGCCAATGCCGGGGCAAGTACAATAGCTCTACTTTTTCTTTGAAAAGTCAAGCTAAAAACTGACCGGTTTTAATTCTTGACGTAGGGTTATTTAGAGTTTGAGCCATATCTGAATTTTATTGAGCCAAAATTAGCATCTTGAGCATTTGGCTCAAAATGCCCATTTCAGCATTAGCCTTGTATTATTGTTTACATTGCTGCATTGAACGATAGGATTGATCAAAATGAGACAGCAGTGCTGGTAGACGTGTTTTGGAGAAGGAAAATTTTTTTGGCTAATTTCAACTTTTTAAGACTTTTAAGTTGGTTTTATGGGCAACAGTACTGATGTGTCAAATCATAGAAATCTAGGTTTGCTATGACACAATTGCAGTAAAAAGGTGCCAAGTTACTGGAATATCAGTCTGATTACAGTCTGATTAGGGACACAGTTTCTAAATGAACGTTCCAGTTCTACTTTTGAATGGAGGCAAGTCGGTTAGCTAACTAATTGACCAAGCAGCAAAATGGACAAGTGATGTATGATTTACTGTAACAATGTTGTAATGTATTTTATCAATGTGACTGGTAATAATGGCTTTGCGACATCAAGTAATAGTGAGAACTTTATAATTTACCAAATTTCGTTTTTTTTTGCTTTTTGTTTGTTCTGCTTTAGATTGTGATATCCAATGTAATTTTCAGTGATAATGTGACTGAATCGTTTTAATTTCATGAGGATAAAATTTCATGGTTTGCATAAGTACAGCTACTTTGCCATTGGAATATAAGTTTGTGAATTCCATCTTTAAAGGTGGATAATCAGATTTTGGCTAAGTAACGGATTTGTTTTAAACTTAACATCTGATCATTTACACTCATTTATGTTCAGTTAGCGCTTAATACAAGTTAGGTTTTCACTGGAGATATTTTTAATAATGGTTTCCTATTGCAGTTGCCCAACCAAGATCGAGTAATTTTATCATAAGTATAATGTGATAAACATACTTTTACCTAAGAAAATGATAACTAACCGATAATTGATTATATTCGTAAAATAATTGCATTAACAATTACAAATATAGATTGATTCATTAGAAATGCAAGTTTGAAAAATTTTAATAACCTCCCTTTGCCTATCTTGGTTGCGCAACCAAGATGAGAAAAAAAAAAAAATGAAATTCAGAAGCTACGTGCATTTTAAAACCCACCTTTTGATTCAGATTGTTAAATATTTGGTTATCTATCTAAACTCGATTATATGGAAATAAAAGAAATACCAAGCATTTTAAATACAAATTTTTATGAAAATCAATAAAGTATACATTTCTAACAGGGATCTAACTCTTAAGTAATGGGTATTTTTGTTTCTTAAATAAAACAGAATATACAAAAGTAAAAAATGTCACTACAATTTTGCTTAAATGTGATTGACCACCTTTAAATTATAAGATAAGTTGGAATTTTACTGTTTTGTTGGGAGTAAATTTGTGGATTGACACAACTGCAAAAATTAGTGATTCCACAGTATATGCTGTTTTCATTGATAATGCTCTATTTTAAAATGGTTCATTTCGTTAATTTTAGGAGGGAGACAACTCATGTTGCCTAACTGGCTTTTTTACTATTACTGAGTGACTTCCCTGAATTATCTCAATGATCCTAAAAAAATTCTCTGTGGGCACATATAGTAAGCTAAAAAGTGCAATAAATGAGAAAAATACACATTAAAAAACATGTTTGGTTAACTCACTTATAGTCGACCATGAGTAAAAAAAGGTGGTCCGTTAACGAAATTTTGTATAAACGAAAACAAATTACATGAACCAAGACACTGAAATACCCCCCACCCCACTCCTAACTGTAATTTAGGGTAATACACGTTGTGTGTATTAATGTCTGCATTAAGCAGCTTGGAAGTATGTGACGGAGACCGATGGTCAAGGGTCAACAACGTATCCAAAAGGGCTTCTGCAAACGTTTATACACAAAACAAACGTGTGCTGTCGCTTATATTATTTCATAAAAAACATGTGAATGAATGCTGTTAAAAAATGGAATGAATTGGGGGAAGAAGCGAGTAAGTACAATGTTTTGAAGCAGTGCGTTTGGGTTGTTAACCGATGCAGTCAAAAACATACTAGTTAAGGATTAGATTGCGTTTTTTGTTGTTGTTGTTTTTTGCTCAAAAAAAGCATTTCAAAAATGTGAATTAACAGCATGTGAACTGCCTTGATAATGGGCAGATTCAAGTGGTTTTGTACAAAAATAAAAAATATATCCAAGTCGCAGGCTATTTGGCGTGTCTGAAAATCACTTCCAATGCTGCCAACAGAGAACATTAATTCGAAAACGATGTCATATTCAGTGCAGAAATTTAATGATATTATTAATAAATTTATTTTGTGTACAATTAATGAAGAGCAGTCCCAAAGTGTTCTTGTTGATATTTAGGCAGCATTTAGTTGTTAGTACAAATGTTCCGACAGGGACACCGCACTGTGTTATGACATCATTTTAAGCTCGACTATACGAAATATAAGGAGAGCTATCCTACTCACCCCGGCGTCGGCATTGGCGTTTTTCCACGTCCCCACCTTGGTTAAAGTTTTTTAACACTTTCTCTTTTTTCAACTTATCTCTGTAATTACTTAAAAACTTAAAATACTTATTCCTCATCATCATCCACATCATCTGACATACGGTAAGGGCCATAACTCTGGCACCAATATTTCATGAAGTATCCTCCTTTTTCACTTTGATTTTCAGGTTAAAGTTTTGATGCACTTTCACTCTATCAGACTGTTATTACTGAATGGGCGTTGATTCAAAACTTAAAATAGTTTAATGAATTATGCCCTTTTTGCTTAGGGTATACTTCTATAGTGTTTTGATTACATTTATCTTTACCTCTCATTATTACATTAAGTTAATATTTTGACATAGATCTGTGCAAATATCTTCATCCACAATTGGAGTCATTAAACACTCCAGTGACAGCTCTAGTTTCCTCAGATGTGCTTAGTTTCACTATCCAGCATCGAAATAGTCGAGCACGCTGTCTCCTGTGACAGCTCTTGTTTTTCGAGCTGTCGCATCGTATTGTCGTGATATCGCATTGTGTTGTAGTGTTGTCACGGTCGGCAGAACCTCATTAATATCGCACAATAGCCTCGTGTTGAGGTTGACTGTATTAAGGTAGTGCTGCACGTTCGGATCAATATTTTTACTACAATATAGAATTTACACCACTTACTACAAGTGGTATTTTTATGGCTTTATGTTGTTTTTTTTCACTTTCTTCTGTCTTTATAATATTATACTCTTTTCCCTTTCTTTCAGGAATTTTGTTTTATGATTTTTACCCTTATTTCATGAATCGTATGACAGTAGGAAGAATCAGTACAAATTTAGAATTCACATTGTTAATAGAGTTGTTCCATAAATATTTACTGAGTAAAAATCCTGGCCCAAATTTCATGAAAAAACTTAAGTTAAAAAAACTTAAGTTATTACTTAGTTAAGTCTGCTTTCCTTATTTGAGATATTGCTGAAGTTATTGTTATTTAATGTTGATTTTTCCTGTAACAATGTATTTATTCCATATTACTCGACATAAAATAAGAACATGTACCATTCTTTGTATTTTATTTATCTCATTGTTATACTGTTAAATGTTTTAAGATCATATAACACATTATGACGAACAAATGACTTAAAATACTTGATTTCTAACTTAATATATTCTACATCTGCTAAGGTAAATGCATCAATAGATCTGAGAGAAAACATTGAAAAGTTAAGTTGGCATGTTTTTGGCCGCTCATCTTCAAGCGAGAGGAGACCAGGCGCAAGCATGAGACAACACGCGATGCGATGACCCCTAAAAACCGCAGACGGCACCCAGCACACGGACCACACCCGAATGTATGACAGCAGACCTCAGCTCACCACGGCTCCGCACCAAAACGATTGCCACGAAGCAAGTCAAGAGCTGCTACCAAACACTCGGTGCTAGAAAGCTGTCTGATTTATGTCTGTGCTAAAAACAAGAACGACAATATTGGCATTATTGTCCACGAAAACGGCACGCGTTTAAATATTCATGAGACAGCCCAATTCTACAGCCAGTAAAACTAAAATACGGACTGACGGGCCCTACCACACAAAACATCAACTGATGCACCCAGGACACACTTCACCTTGCAAGAAGCAACGCAACATGGCACCACACAATATTATAGTGAAGCATTACAGACAACGGAATGCAACCAGGGCCTCACCAGTACCATTGTGATGCATTAAGACACTTCATATCGCAAGAAAACAACGCAACATAGGCATTACCAACACTATAGTGAAGCACTACGGACAACGGAATGCAACTTGGGCCTCACCAGTACCTTAGTGATACATTACAGACACAACCTAGGTTTCGCCAATACTGTAATATTCACTATAGAAGCTTCACTACGCAAAAAAAGCAAAGCAACCTAGGCATCACCAGAACCTATAGTGGTGCACTACAACCACTTCACAAGCAAGCAACGCAACGCAATGCAATCTAGGACTCGCCAGTACTATAAGGACGAAATCTAGTGACCGAAGCAACTTCAGGTCAACCAACCTTAAATAGCAAGGTGCATCTTTTGCAAATGAACAACCTTTGGTGCACTGTTTAAGACAATAATGCCCTTGTGATAGGCCCGATAAAGGCAAACGTAGTTTCATCAAACTGAGTGAACCGTGTCCATAACTGACAGACGACAACGCTAATTACACTGAACTGTTCCGAATAAAATTCATCACACCAAACGCATAGATATATCTCTAGTTCGGCATCAACCGTATAAATCGCACAAAACAAACACCCACCGGTTATTGTTTAGCAATCTAATTAACTCGATATCTCGCCTGATCCCCATCAATTCAACATTATTTGAGCGACAGTCCTAACATTTAAGGTTATAATTACCGATTATAAAAATTACATAACACAGAAATAACTGCCAGTGAGCCTTATCTTTTATCTAGAAGCTAAGATATAAATGAAAATACCTAAGCTAAAGTAATACAAAAGTTCATGTAATTTCTTTTCCTATTATTCTTTTACAGAACAATGTCTTAAACATTAATTAATTTCCGAATCCTAAAAAGCACACAGTTCCAGTTAAAAACATTTAACGAATGCTGTTATTTATCAACACAATACACCTGAATTCCATAAATCGGGAACTATCCAAAAGTTAATTCCAGGAAGTATCTACGGTACTTTGAAGTTCCTTCGACTTGGCTTCTATCACAGAACATTCATTCGTAACTTCTTTGAGTATGATTATAATTGGGATATCGGAGACTTCACAGTGTACGTTGCACTAACAGCTCACTGACATCTTCAATAAATTGCCATATAAGAAATCGGTACCCTGAAAGTATAATACAAACGCAGCAAATCTGACACAAATTTCTCCAAAATGTCAGGTTCTTTCACCAAAAACTAAGTTAACCATAAAAAATTACTGCATTAGCAACTTTAGGGGTGTGGCGGGAGGGTAAGTTTATCTTTACTGAACGACATGTAGAAGAACAGTAGATTCTGTCAGTCAGTGTATAATAACGGTCTTATTCGCCCTTTCAGACGCAATGTGAGAAATCTGCACGGGCTTTTGCTTTTATATCGAACAACTGGCTGTGTTCTCGGCTCGCTGAACATGCACATCAGTACTGTATTGATAAACGAGAACCAGTTCAACTGAATAATAAAGGCCGATTAATCCCGAATCCTTAGCAACTAACAAACATTTTAAGTCTCGAGAAATAAATGAAATTATTTTAAAGAAATAATTATATTATTCCATATTACTCGACATAAAATAAGAATATGTACCATTCTTTGTATTTTATTTATCTCATTGTTTACTGTTAAATGTTTTAAGATCATATAACACATTATGACGAACAAATGACTTAAAATACTTGATTTCTAACTTAATATATTCTACATCTGCTAAGGTAAATGCATCAATAGATTGAGAAAACATTGGAAAAGTTAAGTTGGCATGTTTTTGGCCGCTCTATCTTCAAGCGAGAGGAGACCAGGCGCAAGCATGAGACAACACGCGATGCGATGACCCCTAAAAACCGCAGACGGCACCAGCACACGGACCACACCCGAATGTATGACAGCAGACCTCAGCTCACCACGGCTCCGCACCAAAACGATGCCACGAAGCAAGTCAAGAGCTGCTACCAAACACTCGGTGCTAGAAAGCTGTTTAACAAACACCATGCGTCCCGTCTCCTCTCGATTTATTGATTTTTTCCGCCACAATAAATTTTGCAAAAATTTATCCCCCAAAAATCAACACAAAAGAAAAATTAGACATTTACAATTTTCTATTAAAGCATCTCTGTGACCGCGGCAAATCTCAAGTAAAATGCAATGAATCCGCGCAAAGAAGAAATTATAGCGAACGCATAAAATATAGGTAAACATTCAATCCACACGGCCAGCCAATCGCTGGAGTCGAAAATATCATGCGGTGTTACCGAAGATACTGTAATATTTCTAATGCGAATGATCAGTACGTACAGGACAAACTAATTAAGCGTATTGATGCACTTATCCCTCTGAACCACATTTTACCGGGAAAAAAAGTGCTGTGGCATAACACATTATTGTGTGATTGGTTTAACCGTAAAAATATTGGGCAAACTAGATCTTAACAAAAATATTCGATTGTCAGGTTATTTGTGACGTCAGAACTTCTGAATCACAGTAAGTAGTCATGAAAAGTTATTTGTTTTATTTGCTGTATACATGGTAAAAGTAATACATAGTTTCAAACCACCAAAAATTCGTAATTTCGGATATTGCTTAATATTTTACTAAATCAATAAAGAATTGTATCAACTTTGGCACACACAAGTTTTATTTGAATTTGTGTCTAAATTGTGAAATAATTGTCATAATTTAAACCTCTAGCATGTAAAGCGTCGGTAGCAATGAACATTTTCTCAGAAATTGCTTGACTATTTGGTCTTTTGAATGTTTGACTCGGGGGATATTGCCCATAAGAAAATAGTATCTTAATATTTCATAGAATCGCGTTAAATTAACTGAACTATGGGCAAGCTACACTGGTTTCGTTTTGTATTTTCAACAAAATAAAATCCTCTTTCTGATTTGTCTTAGAATTTATTAAACGTATAACCAAATACTGTCCGTAAAAGACAGGTCAGCCTCTTCTCTAAATACCGGATCCCACCGACGCTTGAATCTACCAGTACACTTAAAGACACTGATTCTGGTATGCCTGGTATGTGTGGCCTATGGAGATGATAAGGTCTGCGTATTGGCGATAAGGGCCAATACACAAGTCAGGACCATTGGTAGACTTGCTTCTGTTTATCATAATAAGCTACTGTATAGCTACTGTGCAGTAAATAAACTGCAGGTGATATTTCTCACCTTTATAGCAAATCAGTTCTCACCTTTATAACCAGTTTAGAAAGCTTGATTGAATTAGGGCTAAATAAACAAAGCGATAAGATACAACAGTGTTTTATAATATTTTTAATAAAGTAAGTTTTTTAACAATTACATCTCATTATTGCTGTTTTTTTATTATCAAAAATATAAAAAATGCATTCAGGCACATAGCTTTTAGAAGTAATAAATTATTGTGTATTTTGAACAATGATATATCTTTATTGCTGGATTTTGTTATACATAAAAGAAAGTTAACATTATTTAGACAACACAAGAGGAACTTCAATTTAAAAGAAAAATCATTCGTAGCCAAAATTTGTAGGTCAGTGCCTTAGATGAGAGAAAGTTTATTAATCAAATCACACAATTGGTCGAAACAATAACTGGCAGTCATAATATTTAGTAACTTTCATGATATACTTTAATTATACTTTTGCACTGTTCACATAATTTCAAGAGAGGCCTCCATAGCGAATGGTAAAGGTTCCAGACTTCACATGAGATGTTTCAATTCTTCATGCGCATAAACATCCGGGTTGGCTTATATAGGGAAGGTCGGCGATTTTAATCTGATGTATGCCCATACCTGGAACCAATGCCTAGAGATGCCCTTGTGTCTCTTCCTCTGCTGTAATGCCATCGCATGATCAAACTGTGACAGTGTGACTATACCCCAACTACATACCCCGAAAAATACCAAAAACAAAAATAAAAAAAAAAGTTCAAAAATATCTAATAAAACAAAAGTTCAAATATATCTAATAAAACAATACTGAATTTTGCCTACTTCATCTGTCGAATTCAGAACTTGGTCAAATGTGTCTTTAATTTATACTTAGGAAGTTTGTGCGAGACATTGAAAGAAGGGAGATGTTTAAATAATTATTTTTTTAAATATATAATCTATTAGATAATCAGGAATTCTTTATGAAATTATACATGTACTATCTATATTGGTTCCGAAACAAGAGCTGTCCGTAAGGACAGCACGCTCCACTATTCGGCGATTTTGACAGTAAATGAATAAATGTCTCTATAAGAGACCTCTATTTTAGAGGAGATACACCAAATGGGCATAATTCTGTCAAGAACACAAATTAGAGTTAGTCGGATTGTTACCACACATGCAGATGATGATGGTAAAGATATATTTTGAGTTTCAAGTCATTATCTTATAGAGTACCAAAGTTATGTGAGAAACCAAGTTTGTCAAAAGATTAAAGTATGAAGGGGCATAATTCTGTCAAAATACATTTAGAGTTACAGGGAATGTAACCACACATGCAGATGATAATTATAAAGAAATATTTTTAATTTCAAGTTACCAAAGATATGTCTATAAACGAAAGTTTCGATAAAATTTAACATGAAAATATTCCAAGTATAACACTTTATGACCTTGACCTTGGTATATGAGCACAGGTCCTGCACATACTTTGTTTGTATGCTGGACAATGTTTTGTGAATTACAGTAAGATATAAGCATAGTAACAAGATATGTCAGAAAAAAAGGTTGCCGAAAAACTTTAACCTTAAAAATAACCTAAGTACAACACCTTGGGTGACCTTGACCTTTGGTATATGGCCAGCTCCTGCACGTATTTGTTTGTATGCTAGACAATGTTTATGTGAACTTACAGTAAGATATAAGCAATAGTAACAGAGATATGACAGAAAAAACAAGGTTGCGAAAAGCTTTAACCTTAAAAATAACCCCAAGTATAACCCCCCTGATGCCTTAACCCTTATGTATAATGGGCCCAGCCCCTGCACATATTTGCTTGTATGCTGACAATGTGTATTGAATTCCCGTAAGATATAAGGAAGTAACACCAAAAAATATTACAAAAAACAAAGGGCATGAAAACTTAACCAAGAAAGGTCACGCCACCCGCCCGGACGCCGAAGCGATTTGATGCCCCCTATTCTCCGAATAGTGGAGCTAAAAATTCATTTTACTAAATTTTTCTATACTAATTGACCACAGAAGTCTTCTAACGTTTTCAAAACAGTTCTTATGGATTTATGATAAAAAACATAAAACCCCTGTCATATTGTCCATTAACAATGAAATTTAATAAAAATTTTTGGGGGTTTTAATGTTAAAATATTTAAATTTAGCATTCAGCAACTATAAAGTTTGAGCATACTTCTGCATGGAATTTACAACTGGTAAAGGCTTTGCTTTTTATTTCTAGGAAAAAATCAAACATCTGGTACAGGTGATTTGAAATATTTAAATTTAAATTTTCTTGTTGCCGGTCATTTTAGGGTGGCTATTGACAGGGGGAAAACTAATCCCTCTTCATGACATTATTTAACCCCCAGAATCGCATTTTATAAGTCTGTTGAGATGAGCCTGAGAGAAAATGTTTTTCTTGGAAAATATTAGTGTCAGTATGGAAGAAGAATAAACTTTATTACAGAAAACTTGATCTAAACCCAGACTTGTAAGTCTAGGGGGGGGTCACTTAATAGGGATTTTCTTTGCCTTTAACTAATCTGAATAGGTGGCCTCCCAAAAAATAGGCTAATGTGAAAACAACTGTAAACATCCTTATTCGTAGTTAAATAAATCTGCAATAAAACTGGTTTATATCTACCGACGCAAGAATGAATTTGATTCCGTATGACAAACCTGTAATAGATTACTTTAAAAAACACTCTCATAAAAAAAACTAATGAAAAATAATGCTCGTAAGGTTGAAAACTTTGATGAGGACCTTACACTAAACCATACGTCATGAAATAAACAGGGATGACGTATTCACAAAGGTATAGGCTATATTTTTACCGGTTATAATTGTCGAAATATTTCAAATGCTTTTAAAAGCAGTGCTACACTTTATCAGAGAATCGGTAGAGATTTCGACCAATTTAAAATAAAATGTGTATTTTATACTTCTTTGTTCTAAATAAAGAATGTCTTGAACTTTTAAATTTTCGAAGGCGAAGGCGAAGCAGGCCATTTCAAATGCCATTAAAACGCCCAGGCACGTGATTGGTTTTGAATAAAAGATTTAGATTCTTATGAAGGCACCAAACAAAATTTCGCCACTGAATTTGATTTTTATTCGACAAGTCGGTATCCCAGATAAATGGGGAAAAATATTAATAGTTCTAGAACAATTCTATCGGAAGTTATGCCACATTTGCCACGTGTCAGGCAAACAGTTTGCGTGACACCAATAAACCCATTAATCAAAACCTTCACCCCAAGCACTTGCAGAAAAAACAACTGTTTACCCTGATTGGTAATCCAAAAATAGTCCTGAAAAAACGGGTTTCCCGACGGGTAATATCGCAAGAATCCTAGTTTTGTTAATCTAAACAAATCTCAACCTTAAATGTGGTGATAGGCTGCAATCAACAGAATGAGTCGGAGAGGCAGAGACGAAACAACACATACATCTGCAGTCCTGAATAAAAATTATTCTGTGAAAACAACGATGTTTTTTTTTTTTTAATTTACTCTGAAGGGTAGTGGTCAGAATTCGGATCACCATCTGTAGGTTACAAATAAGCTTGAACCCCAAAATTACCATCATTATTGCCTTTGTTCTTTCGTTGCCAATGCTATCAAATCCTTAAATATTTTTAAAGCCGCAAAACCACCTCCAGTAAAATCGTCTAGATAGTTCTGCTTTTTGCCTGATTTCATGTTTGATTTCAAACCAAAACACAAAATTTTAAATGCCCACCACGCCCCTGGGAAACCTTTTTTTTTTTTTTAACCACGGAAAACTTCATGAAAATATTCTAAATTACAAGTAATTTTACAGCATGATGGATAATTAAGGCCCTTCCTAAAATAAATGAGTTTTAAAAGCTTCAATGCAAAACTTATTCAATCATCTCTTATCATCATAAAGAGCATAGCATAGAATGACTACTTTACACTGAAGAACCAAATGTGTTCGAAATTTAACTTAATACACTAATTTCTGTACATATTTTTACTTTGATTAGATATAGTATTAAGTCTTTAAAAAACACATTGTTTTGCGCCCCTACTATGTCACCGTCAATTGTTACTAAATACTTGTATATTCAATCTTTTATGCAAAATCATGTAAAATCCCGTATGGAATACAAAAGAATACAGGTATTTGTGGCGTATCTTTAAATCCAGCAAATTTTGCAATGTTATCGATTCCTCAAAAGGAAGTGTTGTATCAAAATAAAACCTTTCTGTGTCAGTCCAGGTTGTGTTAGCAGAGAAGATATAAACGTACAAACGGTATGCGTTTTTCGTTTTTTGATGGACACGTCCTTGACCTAGATCTTGACCTATTTTAGAAATTTAACAGCTGTTATTTGGTCGATATAGTCTACTTTGAACCGGGAATTTTGCTAAGTTAACTATATCGATATTTTTTTTTTTTGAGCTCTGAGACGAAAATTTCATCTGAACTTCATCCCCGGGGGGCGCGACCCAATCTTGACCCCCTAAAATGTCTCTGAAAGTTCTACTTGCAAATTACCCCGGGTGTGGGTTTTGATACTTCACTGAAAAGTTTACTGACTGCATGACACTCCCAAATGTGGAGCGAAGTATGTGCTATATATGGAATATTTGAATTTTAACGAAAGTAATTGCACATGCAGTGACGTGTACTCGCCCAAACCCGTTTCCGCTGCGTCATTAACCTGCACACATCGCCCCCACAAGTCTGTTATGTTTAGACCAGGATGCGGGCGATATCACCCGACGCAACTGAAACTCCCCAAACCGTGCACACCCCCATGCTAAAACTTGTACATGTAACAAAGCATTTTCTGAACTTTATCACTGATTGGTTAGATATGTCGCGCATAAATAATGAACGCTTTCGACCACTGCATATAGAATTAATCTTCCCCGGGTGTTTTCAGCCTGACCGTGGGTTTAGACAGTCTAAATGTTTTTTACAAAAAACGTTTGATAACAAAAATGCCCCCTTTGACGGAAATAATGCCAAATTGATATATTCATCTCTGAAAATCTGTTCAAGGGAGGAAAGGGGCAGATGTGCGCCAGTAAGACACTGGTAAGACTAACAGAAGGTTATGTTAATTTGCGCATCTTCCACAGACTGTAACTTTTTGTTCAATATTAGAATGCTGACCATACAGACGAGCCTAGTATAAATGACCTATACACTTACATCGCCACACCCTCCTTGAAATTTTACGTCTAACCATGACATAGTCTTGTGAAATACCCGAACCAAATAAAATACTTAAAAAATAATAAATTAGTAATACACCACCAGCATTATCTTGTAATTGTTGTTTCTTCCTTCTCGATATCTTTTGTACAATTACCGGTCCCTCGTGCTCCAAGGGGTCATGTGGAGGTTATCTGATTCCGCACCTCGTTCCGGGCCCGGGCCCTTTTTGGGTTTCTCTCCTCTGCCCTATGGTGATATTCCTGTTGTTGACGTTTTTGCCTTTACATTTTGCGTGACCTTCGTCCTTCCTTTCCCGGGCCCTTGCGTTTAGGTCTAACACGTTCATGCGGCATCTAATTTAAGATTACTTTAAGTTTATCTTTACTAAAACGACATGTAGAAGAACAGTAGTTTTCTGTCAGTCAGTGTTTTTAATAACGGTCTATTCGCCCTTTCAGACGCAATGTGAGAAAATCTGCACGGGCTTTTGCTTTTATACAAAACAATGGCTGTGTTCTCGGCTCGCTAAACTGCACATCAGTTCTGTATTGATAAACGAGAACCAGTTCACCCCGAATAATAAAGGCCGATTAATCCCGAATCCTTAGCAACTAACAAACATTTTAAGTCTCGAGAAATAAATGAAATTATTTTAAAGAAATAATTTATATTATAGTTAAAAGTATACTATGGTATTAGTATTTGTCAGCAGTACTTATTCAAGTCACGCCCAAATATGAATTCTATTTAAGCACGAATAAGAAACTTAATCCTTACCATGCTAAATTAACAATAATGAATTGTCTATCTTTCACTTTGGAGAGTACTATAATTATGAAATGGGGTGGCGTACCAAAAAAGTTACTGGCCCGAATGGCAGAGAGTGCAGATCATGATAGTCTGCATGGATTTTGGGAGGCTGATCATTTTCTACACTGATCGCAAAGGTAAAACCAATCGTGTCCAGTTGGTTAAGGGTTAAATATTTCCCTTTTAAAAGTAAAAAGTTTATTTCTTTACTTCTTTTCTTTAAAGTGACTGGCCTCCAGATCGTTCTACAAAAAAAAATATAATTTTAAAACATCTTGAAAAAAAAAATGCTATATTTTTTGAAAAGGGTTCAATACTTAATTACTGACAAACTTTTTGTTATGGAAATGCATGAGAATTTGCTTTTTTAGTACCTATTTCGATGAAAATCGAAAAGCGTTAGTGATTTAGAATTTTGAAAATATTTTAGAAACAAAAGCTACTTTAATGTTTATAAACAAAAGAGTATAAAATACATTAAATTTTATAGCTTTGTCACAATAGCGAAAGAAAGCACGTATAGAGGAAGTATATACGCTTACTAAATATTTTAGATAACATATTCATATTTCTAAAATAAATTATTTTATTTACGACAGTTTTTTGTGCGTAAATATTTCTTTTCTGTACATAGATATATGTAGCATGATGTTTCAGTATTAAAAAGAAAGTTAAATTTATGTGTTCGATGTAGAAAATGTAATGATTTTAATTATTTTAGATAATATATTCATATTTGAAATATTACTTTTTTTTGACAAATAATAAAGTATTATATAAATTTTCGACTAGTTGATTTCCTTTAATATATTAAAAAACTTCATTCAAGTACATCATTTAGCAAAACCGCCTGCCTGTAAATGCATCAGATAAGACCAAAGTTTTTAATTATCGATTTTCCCACTTGTTACTACAACAAAAACAACCTGTGCCACTTTATCGGTTAGAGAGTTTGTATGATTTTAGCTCTTAGTGTAAATAAAAGCATGAACCTTTAATGTGGTGAAAAATAAGTTCATGTGCTTATCATTATGATATTTGTCCATGACTGGAAATGAAACCACATTTTTCAAGCTAATTTTAAGACATTATATGTTGAAATCTAACAAAGTTTGGAGTTTAGATGCGAAAGGAATTTTTATCGCAAGGAGCCCCAAATGAATGATAATACGCACTGAACGACAAACAATGATTTTATTCAAGAGCAAATCACTAAATGAGATATATTATTTTGATTCTAAACGTTACCAAAGATTATAAATACATCCTTTACGGCATAAATTGAATATTGCCCGTTTTTAATCGGTTTCTTTTCCAGCGCGTCGCTATGCGTTTGACGTATGACGTAAAATTGTAACGTCAGAACCATTTACATTGTTTAAGAAATAATATTCATTTAGAGATTGTCGCTGAATAAATCCCTTTTTTGAAGTTCAGATGCCCAAAGGAATTATATCACGAGGGCGCAGCCCGAGTGATAATAATAGGATCTGAACGACAATTTATTTTTTTCAAGAGCAAATAACTAAATGAGATATATTATTTCAATTCTAACATGTTACCAAGGACTTTTAAAAGTACAGCTTTACGGCATTCATTAAATTTTGCCCGTTTTCAGTTTGGGTTTTTTTCCCAAACGCTCACTATGCCGTTTGACACTATGACGTATAACGTGATGTCAAAAACAGTGAATTGTTGTTATAATAATTCACTGTTTTCAGGTTCTTTGTTCAAACAATAATCAAGGCCTTCGAGTGGTTATCATCTGATTTATAACGGTTCAGAGTTCAGATGCGTTTGAATTGAACCACGAGGGCGTTAGCCCGAGGGTTTTTTAAATTCTGAAGCATCTGAACAATGAACCGTGGTAAAAATTTGACAATAAATCATAAGAAGGCCTTGATTGTTTTCATTCTGCATGCTCATTGACATATATTAACAAATATTTTGTGGAAATTCATTTACCGAGGAGTATTGTATTGGACGTCATACGGGAATTTGACGTATAACTGACGTCATAATGCTCTCTTACCCGGGCCCGCGCGTCAACCGTTGTTTATCGCAGAATATACAGAGCTTGATTTCTTCTTTGTTTAACTGGAAATCAAACACAGTTATGTTAGAATTAATAGGAAAATGAATCGGATGTGTTAGAATGTTTTAATTTAAATTTACTGTTTTCAGCCTTCTTTGTTAATAGGAAAATGAATCGGATCGTGTTAGAATTCATTTCTATGCGCCGAATCAGGTTTTATTTAAGAAATTTAAAAAGAGCTATATCTAATTAGTGATTGTCGCTGATTTGTCGCTGAATAAATCATGTTTGGAGTTCAGATGCGAAGGTATTATATCACGAGGGCTATTTTGAGCCGGATGGTAAACAACCTAGCAGACTTCACACAAGACCCCATGTTACGTTTCCCACATTTTGTACATGGTGCACACGGTGTTCAGGTCATTCATCTGCTGGGAACCAGTTAATAATTGTCATAAAATCAGCTTAACCTCGTTGTTTGAACGCCCATTCTTTTTGGTTCGATTTACGCACCAGGCAGGCGGGTTACGGAGGGGTTTAAAGGGCCCGTACGTAAGCGCATAAACAAAGAAATGGCGGGAAACGTAATGTGCAAGCTCAACGTAATTCTGCTACAGTAATTTTTATCTGGCTCAATATAATAAATCCACACAAATTGAAAACAGAGGATATTTTATATCATTTAAGTGTCTTTTATCTTGAATTTTTTAAACATGTTGAATAAAAGTATATAATTCGAGATTCTTATTGTATGTTTTTTATTAAATTCATTGAGGTGTGGCCTGGCGGACAAGCAAACTGAAGTAAGCGGCAGGTGGTTTTGATGACCTGGCTTTTTCGGGTATTTATTGTAAAATAATGATGTAGAATTACGATAAAGAAACTGATACAAACGTTTAGGCCCATTAGTTAGGCCGTCAGATTTTTTTTTTTTTTCAGAATAAAATTTAAAAAAATTATTTGATGTTCTCATAGGGGATAAACCAAAATGACTTGATTTCCCTTGTGTAAGTCTACTCTGACAGGTTGCGTTCATGATTTTAAACAAACTAGGCGAGTATTACGCCAATGTACATTTCCCATGCCCCTAAGGTTTGGCCTTGAGCTTTTAGACTAGAAACTTTTTAAAAGTAGTTATATAATCTGAGGCTTTTGTAATATAGTGAACTCCAGGACGGGACCAATTTTGACCACAGGAGTACAATTTGAATAAACATGGCAAATTGGTAACTCGTCCGGGAAATAGACTCTTATCTAGTGCCTAAATGGCACTTTCTTTGCCAAAAATGACTCCTTTGAAGAGGGGAAATGATACGATATGTAGTTTGTAAGTATAAATATACAAGAGGGCCATGATGGCCCTATATCGCTTACCTGTTATCACTGCACTTGAGGACAAGAAGGTCCTCAGAAAAAATATCTAAGTCCAAAGGACAGGAACAACAAAGGAAAGAAATTTAACCAAAAGAAAAAAAAATTCTAAAAAGGTACAGATATGTCAAAATACACCTAAAAAATTGGAGGGGTACACATCCATGTTGTACCACAGAAAAGTGGTTTCGGTATTTCCCTACGGCCAATAATAAAAAGGTTACTAAAAATAAGCTATTTATAGTAATGTAAAAGGGAGGTTATCAGAATGAAAATTATTGTAAGTGAACAAAAGAAGGATCTGCCAAATAAATCTGTTGTCATAAATGAAATTTCAGATCAGTATTTTCATAAGTAACGGAGATATACCCATTTTAATTTGAAATAAAGGGAGGTAATTTGACATAAAATCTGTTCATAGTTATCTACCCTGATTGGCTCAGTCCAACTAATGACAATAATGAAATTTCAAATAATTCCAATACTTACTGATATAAATCCATTTTGCTTACAATCTGGGGAGGTATTAAGATATAAAATAACTCTGGAACCTACGATTGGATCTGATTTATCATTGAATCCAAGATTTACTGTTGCTGAAGATATTTTGGAAGTTTGTATCAAACAAGAGCTCGTCGAACACTAAATGCCCCCCTTGATGCATTCAGTAATTGCACAAGGAACAGAAATTATATGCTCACTGTAAACAAAAGTTCTTTCTGGGTTTAATCGACCTTGACCTTTAACCTATTAAACTAAAAAGAGATTACAGAGTGATCTTGGTGCCACCACTAGCCATTTTGGAATGTTCCAAATTTAAAGACTTATTCCAAGGTCAAAATCAAGGTCAATTTCATTTCGGTACAAAACATGTGTATGTGGTCCAAATTGAAAGCTGTAGCTTGAGAAATGTGAAAAGTAGGTCACAAGGTCAAAATCAAGGTCAAATTTTATTTCGGATTGTGAAAGTAGGTCACTAGGTCAATCTCAAGATCAAAGTTCATTTCAGTACACAAAACTATGCACGTGGTTCAAATTTGAAGGCTGTAGTTTGAGAAATGTGAAAGTAGGTCACTAGGTCAAAATTCAAGGTCAAATTTTATTTTGGAACAAAAACTATGCATGTGGTCCAAATTTGAAGCCTGTACCTTCAAAAATGTGAAAGTAGGTCACTAGGTCAATAACAAGATAAAAGTTTTTTTCAGTACACAAACCTAGCATGTGGTCCAAATTTAAAGGCTTAAAGCTACAAAAATGTGAAAGTAGGTCACTAGGTCAAGATCAAGGTCAACTCATGTCAAGGTTCATCTTGCCACTCAAAAACATACATGTGGTCCAAATTGAATGATGTAAGTTATTGACATGAAGATTCTAAGTTTTTCCCTATGTAAGTCTATATGAACCATAGACCCGGGGCGGGGCCATATTTGACCCTAGAGGGATAATTTGAACAAACTTGGTAGAGAACCACTAAATGATGCTACATAACAAAATATCAAAGCCATAGTCTTTGTGGTTTGGACAGAAGATTTTCAAATTTTTTCCCTATATAAGTCTATGTAAACCATGTGACCCCCGGGGCGGAGGCATATTTGACCTAGGGGAATAATTTGAATAATCTTAGTAGAGGACCACTCGATGATGTTCATATACAAAATATAAAAAGCCCTAGGCCCTGTGGTTTGGACAAGAAGTTTTCTTTTATAAGTCTATATAAACCATGTGACCCCCAGGGTGGGGCAATATTTGACCCCAGGGAAATAATCTGAACACTCTTGGTAGAGGACCACTAGATTATGCTACATACCAAATATCAAAGCCCTAGGCCCTAGGGTTTTTGGATAAGAAGATCAGAAACCGTTTAACTGTTCCTGGCCAATGTGACCTTGACCTTTGACTAATGACCTAAAAATCAATGGGGGGTCATCTGCTGGTCATGGCCAACCTAACTATAAATTTTCCTGACATTAGGCCCAAGCGTTCTTGGTTATTGCCTGGAAACCATTTTACTGTTCCTGGTCACTGTGCCCTCAAAATCAATAGGGGTCATCTGCTGGCCCATGACCAACCTCCCTATTAACTTTCTTTGACCTGGGCCCTAAGCGTTCTTGAGTTATCATCCGTAAAACAGTTTTATGTTCAGGGTCACTGTGACCTTGAACCTTATACATACTGACCTCAAAATCAATAGGGGTCATCTGCTGGCCATTCCCAACCCCCCTATCAACTTTCATGATCCTAGGCCCAAGTGTTCTTTAGTTATCATCCGGAAACCATTTTACTATTCGGGAAAACTGTGACCTTGACCTTTACATACAGCCCTCAAATCAATAGGGGTCATCTGCTGGTGATGACCAACCTTCCTTAAACTTTCATGATCCTAGGCCCAAGCGTCTTGAGTTTTTCATCCGGAAACGGATTGGTCTACTTTCCCGCCCCGACCGGACCGCCCCTACCGCCCGAATCTGCAAACAATATACCCCTCCTCTTCGAAGGGGGGCATAATAAAACCATAAATGAAGTCTCTATATGGCTGCGAAAGCCAAAATAGACAATTTGGAAATTTAAGGGGCCATAACTCTGGAACCCATGATGGAAATCTGACCAGTTCAAAAAGGGAAACCAAGATCTTGTGGTGATACAAGTTGTGTGCAAGTTTGGTTAAATCAAATCATAAAATGAAGCTGCTATGTGCAGACAAGATCAAAATAGCTAATTTTGGCCCTTTCTAGGGCCATTACCCTGGAACCCATTAAGAGATCTGGCCGGTTCAACAACAAAACTGAGATCTTATGGCAACACAAGTTTTGTGCAAGTTTGATTTAATTCAAATCATAAATGAAGCTGCTATTGTGCAGACAAGGTCAAAATAGCTAATTCTGGCCATTTCAGGGGCCGCAACTCCAGAACCCATAACGGGTTTCAAAAAAGAAACCCAAGATCTTTTAGTGATACAAGTTGTGTGCAAGTTTGGTTAAAATAAAATCATAAATGAAGCTGCAATTGTACAGACAAGGTGAAAATAGCTTATTCTGGCCCTTTCAGGGGCCAAAAACTCTGGAACCCATAATGGAATCTGGCCAATTCAACAAAGGAACCAAGATCTTATGGTGATACAAGTTGTGTGCCAGTTTGGTAAAAATCAAATTATAAATAAAGCTGCTATTGTGCAGATAAGGTCAAAATAGCTGATTTTGGCCCTTTCAGGGGCCATAACTCAGGAACCCATTATGGGATCTGGCCAGTTCAAGAAAGGAACCGAGATCTTATTGTGATACAAGTTGTGTGCAAGTTTGGTTAAAATAAAATCATAAATGAAACCAATATCGTGCAGACAAGAAATTGTTGACGGACAGACGAAGGATGATCACAAAAGCTCACCTTGTCACTATTTGACAGGTGAGCTAAAAACAATATAAAAAAGAAATAAAACAATCTCGGACAACTGCGTCAGGGAGTCGGTGCTTTTGCTCAGTGGTTAATGCATTGGACTTCAGAATGCTTAATGGACATCTCGCCTTAAAGAAAGTTCAGGGCAGGTATTCATAAAGCTCCTAAAGGAAAATTTTCCTTAAGGGACTAAATAAGGGAAAAGTTCCAAAGTGATCTTGTGGATGATCGTAGAGATAGTTGGAATGTCTCACAATATTGTCACATACAGCCTGGCATAGTAATGAAGATTATTAATAAATTTTATAAAGTCTACAATTTTCTTTTGTGCCATGTGTTCAGGAAATTTTACAAAGTTAAGGATTTTCCTAAGTTTTCTCCTTAGGAGCTTTATGAATACGAGTCCAGGTCAACTTGATTAGAAATAAGATTTCGTGAAACCGTCTATCTTTGAACACATGAATATCGCCCCTGTACATATGAATATTGCCCTTGTTTGTATGAATATTTAGTATTGCCCTTGTATGTATGATTATTGTCCTAGTACATAAGGAAATAGCCATTTTTCATATGAATATTGCCCGTGTACATGTGAATATTGCCCTTGTACGTATGAATATTTATTAATGCCCTTGTACATATGAATATTGTCCTAGTACATACAGAAATAGCCATTTTTCATATGAATATTGCCCTTGTACGTATGAATATTTAGTATTGCCCTGATACATATAAATATTGTCCTAGTACATATGGAAATATCCATTTTTCATATGAATATTGCCCTTGTACGTATGAAATTTAGTATTGCCCTTGTACATATGAATATTGCCCCTGTACATGTGAATATTGCCCTTGTACGTATGAATATTTAGTATTGCCCTTGTACATATGAATATTGCCCCTTTACATGTGAATATTGCCCTAGTACGTAAGGAAATAGCCCCTTTTCATGTGAATATTGCCCTTGTTCAGACGAATATAATACCCTTGATGGATATGTGTGGATACAATAAGGAGAAACCAAATCCTCGGAAAGTGTTTAGTAATAACACAAGTCAAAACTCAGTGACATATTTAATTATATATTTTAAAAATTTTTTGGGAATTCAATTAATTACTCACACAATTTTGATTTATTATTTATCAAAATATGGTTACACCGAGGAAACCTACACTAGGTCATGCATTAAAAAAGTTAATGACATAAAAAATGAAATAAAAAAGTATGGACATACACTTCATGAACTATAATTATAGGTTATTAGCTTTGTATCTGGAAATATGCACGAGTTCTTCAGCGGAAATATTGCTCGACTTTAGGAGCGCAATATTCTTTCGCTGAAGAACGAGTGCATATTTCCCGATACAATATAAATAATCTTTTTATTAAAAAGCATCTACTCATATAAATATAAGTAAATATCATAAAATTGTTCAACAGCCTGACAATACTAAACTAAACAAAAAAAATTTGTGCAAAAAAACACACATGAAATTTCGTCATGCTCCCCATATAAAATTCAGGCGTCTATGTATGGAAAATATTAACGTTTCCGGTACCAGTGTGATTTAACGGGGAATAGAAATGAGTATGTAATAATATTTATTATGAAACTGATTTTTTTGCCGTGAGGAGATAAAACCAATTTGTACACTATCGACAAACCGAAAGAATTCAGTTTATCATAATCAGAATAACTTTTTGTCAGACTGGTCAATACTTGCACTATTTAAAAGCTCAGGACTGGGTAGCCAAATTATACCTTATGTCTTAATTGCTTACAGTACCAGGATTATAATAGTGGAGTCAAAGTAGAGCATATTTTCTAACTTTTATGTGATAAAAGATTTTGATTAAAAATGCCTTTAGTTATAGAACTCGTTGGTTAAACAATATTGTGCTCGCCAAGTGCTCGAATGCTATCATTCAACTTAACTCGTTCAATAAACAGCTACTGAAACTGCACCCATTTAAATTGATACCATTTTCATCATTTTAATATAGACAAAGCAAATATAATGAGCAAAGGATTTTCACCGCCAATAAAGCAATATACATAAGACGATTTATTACAGTATCATGATTCAACAGAACGTATGAAATTATAACTTTTTATTATTTAACCTATAAAACATCTGTCAAATATATTGCTTGCATTTCACAAGTTAATATGAACAGCCAGATAAAAAATCTGTATTGTACCATTTGTATTTTATGTTGCCGCAGTACTTTCATTTAATATGCATGACCTAATAGTTAAACAAGAGGACCATGATGGTCCTGTATCGCTCACCTGTCCCCACATGACACAGTTCTGAACTAAGTATGATGTAGTTTTTTTCTACTACTTGACATAGTGACCTAGTTTTTGAGCTAGTGACCCAGTTTTGAACTTGACCTAGATATCATTCAAGATTTAAAAATTTTGACCAATTTTTTATGAAGATCCCTTAAAAAAATGGCCTCTAGAGGGACGGCAA